>NC_064289.1:49510798-49652474 GCF_019186545.1 Solanum stenotomum | reverse complement strand
AAAAAAATAAAAAATTGAAATTAGAAATATCTTTTAAAAACAATTTTTAATATTTTTTTGGGAGGGCGTGGGGGTAGCGGTGAGAGTGGGGTAAAAAAATTGAATTGAGAAATAAACTTTAAAATTATTATTATTATTATTATTATTTGGGAGGGGGGGGGGGGTTGGGGGCCGGCTTGAGGGTAGGGACAAAATAAATTGAATTTTTCAACAAAAAAGTAATTGTAATTTAAAGTTGGAAGAGAGTTTTGGAAAATGTTTTCCTTAAGTTTTGAAGGGAAGTTATTTTCCTTAAATTTGAGGAAAATGAGTTGATTTGAAAAACATTTTCCAAAACATTTNAATTGGAAAACATTTTTCGGAAAATGTTTTCCTTCATACCAAACACACCCTTAATCCATTTTAAAAGAATATTCACTTGAACCCAATTTAATCTCCAATTTCAATCGTTTTAAGACTCTTTATTTACATTGGTGTAATGTATATTCTCATATTTAATGTATGAATTACTATCTATTTATATCTCCTAAGATTTATCTATCAATTTGTAATTTTTTTTTATGTTCCAGAGTTAAAATTCAAATTGTGATTGTAAAAAGTAAATAACAATATGTTAAAATTATTGAAATAAAACGGGTCAAATTGACGAGTCCCGACCCAATATGATTTTTAGCCAAACTCATTTAATTTGAGTAGGTCATAACCCAATCCAATTTCTATTTCAACCCATTTTAACATCTCTAATTTTAACTCAACTAGCCCATTTGGCACCCGTAATTTTATCATAAAAAATGACTTTCTTAATGTAATCAACTAATTAAAAGTAGGGCTAATTACTTGAGTGGATCCCTTTTAAAAAATAATTACTTATTTTAAATATACTCTTTATATATAACAATACTATATATTTTATTAGATTTGTCTCTCTCTCTTGCCTCTTTCTCCCTTTTCTCTCTCGCTCTTTCTCCCTTTTTCTTCTTTATGTTGTTCTTTCTCTTTTGTTTTTCTTTTTGCTGCTTTTTTTTTTGTTGCTCTTTCTCTTACTTTTTTTCCCTTTCTCTCTCTATTTTCTTTTGTAGAGTAGTTAATGATTCGTAGACTAAATAAAATTTGTATCAATAATTAATTAATTAGACAAGTAATCTAATCGTAACAAATGAAGAGACATAATAAATTGTAAAATGAATTAAATTTACATTAAAAATGTATTCCACAAATATTAAAGTTGAATTAGTAGAGAATTAAGTATGAATGCAAAATGTAGCAAACCAAATAGCATTCTATGTAAACTGAATGGATTTGTATCAACAATGAATTTCACAAGTAATTCAATCGTAACAAATCAATAAATTACAAAATGAATTAAAATTGTATTTAAAAGTGTATTACACAAATATTAAACAAGTAAATAAATTAAATTTGCTTTAAAATTGTATTACACGATATTAAAGTTGAATTAGGAGAGAAAATTAAGAATGAATGAAAAACATAACTAATGAAAGACAAGACACCGATCTATAAATTGAATTAAATTTGTAGTATTCATGAATTAAACATGTATTATATGTGTCTAATAAATTATTTTGGATTTGTATCACTAAGTACGTAAGTGATGTTTGCAATATGTATTGTGCATATATAAGTGTGTTACCTAAATTGTTTTAGTTGATATCATTAAAAAGGGAGTGAAATTTGCAATATATATTATAAATGTAGGATGTATTGTTCATGAATTTTATACAATTTTAATACAATTATGAAACATATCTAATACAACTTTAATACAAACCTGATATAGTTTCATAAACTTCATCCTTTTCGTGCTTCAATCTAGTATTTCTCCTAAAATCAATTCTAAACTTAATCAAACCCTCTTAAAATTGAGATATAAACTCCAAAAGATATTCTCAATTATTTGTAGGAACAACCTATCCAAACCCCATATAGTTCCATAAACTTCATCCTTTTCGTGCTTCAATCTAGTATTTCTCCTAAAATCAATTCTAAACTTAATCAAACCCTCTTAAAATTGAGATATAAACTCCAAAAGATATTCTCAATTATTTGTAGGAACAACCTATCCAAACTAATCGCAAACGAAAGAGCAGACAAGTAATCTAATCATAACAAATGAAGAAACATAATAAACTGCCGAATGAATTAAAGTTGAATTAAAAATGTATTACACACATATTAAAGTTGAATTAGAACTGAATTAAACATGAATGCAAAATGTAGCAAACTAAAGAATATTATGTGATTTGTAAACTAAATAAAACTTGTATAAATAATGAAGTAATCAAGTCATTCAATCGTAACAAATCAACCAATAAACTGCAAAATGAATTAACTTGTATTAAAAGTGTATTACACAAATATTAAAATTGAATTAGAAGAGAGAATTAAGCACGAATAAAAAATTTAACTAATGAAAGAGCAGCCAATGATCTACAAAGTGAATTAAGCTTATATAAAAAATGAATTAAACAAGTAATCGAATAGTAACACATAATAAACTACAAAATGAATTAAATTTGCATTAAAAGTGTATACACAATATTAAAGTTGAATTAGAAGAGAAAATTAAGAATAAATGAAAAACGTAACTAACGAAAGACAAGACAATAATCTATAGACTGAATTAAACTCATGAATAAAACATGTATTATTCATGAATAAAACATGTATTATATGTGTTATAAATTATTTTGGTTTGTACCACTAAAAACATGAGTGATGTTTGCAATATATATTAAAAATGTAGTGTGCATGTATTATTAAGTGTGTTACCTAAATCATTTGGTTGGTCTCACTAAGAAGAGAGTAAAGTTTGCAATATGTATTATAACTATACTGTTCATTATTTTAATACAATTATAAAACATATCTAATTCAACTTTAATACAATTGCGATATAGTTCCATAAACTTTACCTTTTTTGAGTTCCAATCTTATATTTCTCCTAAAATCAATTATAAACTTAACTGAACCTTCTTAAAATTGAGATATAAACTTTAAACTGCATTTTCAATTATTTGTAGAATCAACCAATCCAAACTAATCACGAGTTCGTAAGATTCATAAAATGAATTCAAAATTTGAAGCTTTATAGTGACCATCAATGGTGAATTCTTGTTGTTGTGATTTTAGAGATTTGAAATTTTTGTTTGAGAATATGATATTGTAAAAAAAAAATTATTTTTTTATTTCTCTTCTCGTCGTGTTTTTGGATAAAAATAGTGAAATATGGATAAAAATTAATTTGAGAATAATTATTTAAATGAAAATTTTAAAAGAAGAAGAAGAAGAATAAAAAAAGAAGAGGAGGAAGAGAGAATAACACAGAAAGAGACGAAAAGAAGAAAAATAAAAAGAAGAAGATGAGGAAGAGAAAAGGGACAGAGAAAGAGGTGAAGCGGTACAATTTTTTAATCCAAAAAAATGTTATATTAAGTTAGAAAAATTATATTACCATAGATGGTAAATATTTTCTTAATATATCATATTTATGTGATTTGCCCATTTTTTAATCCAAAAAATTGTTATATTAAGTTAGAAAAATTATATTGCCATAGATGGTAAATATTTTCTTAATATATCATATTTATGTGATTTGCCCTTAAAAGTAAAGTAATGTTATAAAAATATAAATCATAATAAATTAAAGTATCCTTAAAAAAGATAATAAAACTTATTAATCACATTATTTAAGTAAAAGAATCCTAAATTATTTAAATAAAAAAAAAACCCTATAAATAAACAAAATTACATTTAAGAAAAAGAATTATCAGAATGAGTTTTTAACCCAACCCTTTTTTGGTCCTATTAATCTGGATTCTCCGCGTAAGGCCATTAAAGGACGAAATCCTCCATACCATATTTATTTATGTACTTTTATTTTTTGTTTTTTTTAAGGGTAAGGGTCTAGGGATCCCTAATAGTCCCACCACCAGACTGCAACTTCAACCTTTTTGCTACTTGTACTACTCTAAATTTTTAGAGAGAATTTTTGCTCAGAATGCAATTTAACCGTTTGCCAATTTCTTTTTGTTGATATTGAAGCATGGACAAATACTCAATATGTCTGGCGATTGATGAAGTCTTTTGAAGAAATTTAAAATTATATATATTGCTTGAATGTGGGCTCATAATCTAGCTAATTAAATTTTCTATTTCACATAGGATTTCTCGGGATTCTACCTTCCATGTGATATCTTATGGACATCTGAAACATATTTTAAAGTAATGCAATAAAGTATTTTTCTGAAAAAATAAAAGCTACGGGGAATTCGTTTTCATTGTAACGAGTATTGTGTTGAAAATAGTTATTTGGTTGAAACCACTCAAAAGTCAAAACCCATTAGTTTGCCCTTCTCCTAAACCTTACCTATAAATATATAAGTGTAGGATTTTTTACCATAACATGATGGCTAGATTTCAGGGATTTTAAGGTTATAGACAAAGAAAATTCATTTGCCTCGTTGAGTCGTGGTTACTGGAGATCTGCTGCCGCAAAAGTAAAATCCGTAAATCTCCTACTATGAGAAACAGAAGAATGACTGAATGTATTTAATACTCACCTTCAAATTGCAATGGGACAACATATTTACCTCCAAATGGATAGGATTGTAGAGCATATGCAATCTTTCAAGTTTCAAATGAAGCCAGTCCCCTGTAGTAATTAAGATATGAGATAATTTGCAGATGCTAAACTTTGAACTTTTTTTGGTCAAGTGAAGAAAACACACTGTTTATTTATTGACATTGGGAACAGGCAGGCAGGCAGCTAGCAAATTCTCAAACTTAGATGTGATGCACTACAGCTATAAGGTGCACCAAGCTATTCATACAGATGTGAACTGTATGTTGTTCCCGGGTAAGATACATATGACTTTAGCTAATGCTGCATTCAGAGGCACCCTCAGTATCACCATCTGAAAACCCTAAAACATAGGCCTCTCCCCCATCATCTTCATCACTCTCGATGTCACCTCTAGTGTGTCTTCTTTCAACATAAGCCAGTGCTTGCCTCCTATGCATACGTAAGACGTGCATAATTACATCTGGGGTCAGTGTAGCCCGTGAATGGTCTTCTCGGCCTTGCTTGTTAGCTTCCATTATCTACACACAGCAAGACAGTGCAGCAGCAAAAAAAAAATCAATAATAGATTACATGAACCAACTGTGACTTTCGATTCTAAACATGAATAGTTATTGAGAAAACTGCTAAGATATGCACCTTTTGGGCGTCACGAGGCAATGGAGTAACATTCTTTGATGATGGGGTCCAAAGCTTTATGGTCTTTTCTATTCCACATGTTGCAAGAACAGGAATAGAGGGATGGGGCGCAAGCTGATTTACTATGTGCCTATCACCAACCATCAACCTAACAAGCTTAGCACCCTTTTTCTTCCAGATAAATATACGACCACAATCAGACCCACTCATGACATATTCATCACCAGGACCAAAAAAACTCACTCCTTTAACAGTTCTCGAATTTCTATGCCCAGAATAAACTTGTGGCTCGTCCAATTTCTTTGCATCTTCACCTTGTGAAGACAGGGGAGATGGACCCAATCCCATATTCTTCTGAAACAAATATATCAATTCATCATTGTATGAGACCAGCAACTCACTAGAGCTTGAGTAAGCCAATGCTGTGATGTGAACGTCATGTGTTTCAATCAGGTGATGGGGGCAAAATGTGTTGCTAGGCCTATCTGTATTATGAGAAGCATCCATTTGGTACATTCTGATGTCATATACACGTGCATATTCATCAGAACCTCCAACAGCAAAATAATTAGGATTTCTTGGATCTATCACAATGGAGTTCAACCTAACACTGCTAGAAGATTGCTTATTGTTTTCTGTGAAAGATGAGCAACATAATATCTTTGTGGCAGAATTGCTTCGCAGGTCATACTGCAGAACAGATGCAAGTTATAGCAAAATAATCTGAGGAAGAGAACTTTTTACAGGTAAAACAGCACGTGGCAACCTACATGTTGAACAAAACCATCTTCACTGCAGCTATACAATATGTAGGGGCTCCCTGGTTCCACTGCAAGATTATGTACACGACCTTGATGCTTACCAAGCCTTTTAGTTTCTATGTGGCCATTCTCCAGCAATAGACCAAGCCTGACCTGCAGTGAGAAAACCAGTGTTTTGCGATGGCAGAAATCAGACAAGATTAAAGAATAAGCCCATAGGTGTCGGGAATTATTTCTCCCTAGTCCTTCTCAAATTACGAATTAAGCAACTCCAGGAGGCCTAAACTATAATATATTGGTACAAAAACATTCTCTGGATGTACATCCCTGCGGTCTATAAACATGTGTTACTTCATACAAGGACTTCTCAAATTACGAATTAAACAACTCCAGCAGGCCTAAACTATCATATATTGGTACAAAAACATTGTCTTGATGTACATCCCTGTGATCTATTAACATGTGTTACTTCATACTAGGACAATAAGAAGAATATGATTGGTATGAGAATTACTTATCCAATCATTCAATGCTAAAATGCAATTTGGTGATCTCACTAATTCTGCAATGTGTAAGAACTCCTAAATCGATGAAGTGTTGGGCACAGATTCTTTATGGCATTGAGAAAAAGAATGGACAAGTGAAGCAGAAGATGCCACACAGTAGCTGATAGTTGCATAGGTAATTCTTATAGCTCATAAAATGGTGGTGTTGAGGCTAGCTTGTGCACACCTCAACTATTCTACTGGGTACCTGTTACACCTCACCAACACAAGTACCGGGTCCCTGCCAAGACTTAGGAAGAGGGAAAGAAATATCTAGAATCTTTTGTCTCTACTAGAATTCGAACCATTCTCCCATTCAATGGTTTTCACACATTTCAATGACCACTAGGCCATACCCTTGAATGCTTGCCTTTAATACTCTTACCCAGGTTTGGTTAATTGTGAGAAATATAAGAAAAGAATATTATCGAATTGTTGTATCTACATTATTACATTGAGACTCTATTTATAGAGACTACATTGGACTCTTTTCCCAACTAGGATTCCTATTCCTATTCTAAGTAGGATTGTATATACTTATTCCTATTCTAGCACTCCCTCTCAAGCTGATGCATACAAATTATATGTACCTAGCTTGTTACATATGTAATTAATACGAGGACTGGTGAGGGCCTTGGTGAAGATATCTGTAAGCTGATCATTTGACTTCACAAATAGTCCTTTCATGAAACACTGGATTCGATGCAATATGAAGGGCCGCTTGATTATCTCACACAAGTTCCATCTAACTGATTTCGCCAAAATTTAGTTCTCCTAGCAACTGTTTGATCCAAACTAGCTCACAAGTTGTTGCAGTCATTGCTCGATATTCTGATTCTGCACTAGATCGAGCAACCACACTTTGTTTCTTACTCTTCCACGACATCAAATTACCTACTACTAAAACACAATATCCAGATGTCGAACTTCTATCAGAGGATAATCTTGCCCAATCAGCATCTGTATATACGCTCATAGCCTTGATCCTCGAAGAGTAGTCCTTTACCAGGAGTTGACTTTATATGTTGCAGAATACAAACAAGTGCTTCCCAATGACCATGACAAGGGGAAGTCATAAACCGACTTACAACACTCATAGGAAAAGAGATGTCGGGTCTAGTCACTATGAGATAATTCAACTTTCCAACCAGTTGTCTATACCTTTCAGGATTACTTAGTGGCCCCTGTCCTAGAAGGATTTAACATTCGGATCCATAGGAGTGTCAATGGGCCATCATCCCATCATTTCTGTCTCCTCAAGAATGTCTTAAGGCATACTTGCGTTGAGAAATAACAACAACTGATCTAGACTAAGCAACCTCAATACCTAGAAAATACTTCGGCCTGCCGAGGTCTTGAGTCTTGAAATGCTTAAAAAGAGATGTTGCTTCAAATTAGTGATACCATCTTGATCATTGCCAGTGATAACAATATCATCAACATAAACAACCAAATAAATACACTGATTTGGTGCAAAATGTTGATAAAACACAGAGTGATCAGCTCCACTATGAGTCATGCCAAATTCCAGAATTACTGTGCTAAACTTTCCAAACCAGGATCGAGGTGACTGTTTTAGACCATAGAGTAACTTACGCAATCGAAATACAAGGCTACTAGACTTCCCCATATAGACTTTTTCTGCTCCATGTAGACTTTTTCTGCAAGATCACCATGTAGAAAAACATTTTTAATGTCCAACTGATGAAGAGACCAATGACGAACAACCATAGATAGAAAAAGACAGACAAATGCTATTTTAGCCACGGGAGCGAAAATATCTGCCTCACTAGCCTTTGCCTTTCATCTACCACACAAGCATTGTTGGTTAAGTGATCTTGAACGCCTTGACCCTTGCACCATAACTCAACCGAGGAAGCGCTCGAAATAGTTTGAGCTTCCCATTAATGGTTCTAAAGTGATCATAGCACTTGAACTACCTATATTTTTGGAGCCAAAAATATCAATCCCTAAAGACATATTATGAAATAGAGAAAAGAGAAAAAAAAACAAATAAAACTAGTCGGAATCTGGGAAAGAGGGTTCAGTCACCGAAGATTAGATCTGACTGCTCGGAATTGGAAGGAATCAAAAAATAAATAGATGGTCTGCCTCGGAATGGAGAGGCGACCTCAATGGGAAAAAATGTCAAAAAATTGGCCAGAAACTGCCGCACGCGCCTGCGCGTGAAGCACATGGTGACGCAAGCCTGAGTCTTCCGGCAGCGTGTGAGGGCGCGTGACATGGAAAAACTCAAAGGAGCTCACTTGGGTTTGCTCGCTTGAGTGTTCTGCACCTCGTGGTGGTGTGGGTTTTCACCCTACACTTATAAAACAAGAAAACGATGCAAACCAGCCTTCAACAGTCACCGAAATCTGACTTCTTTTTTTTTTTGGGTAAGTTTCTCATCAATGCACCATGTGAGAAATATAGGAAATGAATATTATTGAATTGTTGTATCTACATTATTACATTGAGACCCTATTTATAGACACTACATTGGACTCCTTTTCCAACTAGGATTCCTATTCCTATTCTAAGTAGGATAGTATATACTTATTCATATTCTAACATTAATAAATGTATTGTAAATCCACATTGGATTCACAAAAATAATGCATAGATTATAAAATGTATTGTTAATCCACTTGGATTCACATAAAGTAATATAAATTTCTACATTGCACGAGTATCGGCAATGCAGAATTTAATATTGCAAATCAAGCACTGCAGTAATTATGCAAACCGTATACTGCTACGTTATGCAAAGAATAAATTAGTGATGCAATCATTTATTTTAGAAATCAAATATTACACTAGTTATGCAGAATTTTATGCTTTTTTCCTTATGCGACATTAATCGACCTCTTAGAATCTCTTAAAGGGCTTGATCGGCTCAGAGATTTGACAGGACTTCTCCTTTCCAATACAGACCACTAATATTATGATCATTTGACAGTTCTTGTTTGATAATGACCGGGATCATGATTAAATCACAACAGGAGAATGGTCCAGTAAGCAGAATCCACATCTACTACAGCGTATTTCAGACTTACAAATGAACATTTGCTCATACACATTGTCGTTATCTTTCAGATTTCACATAATAAAGTGCACAAGATACGCAGAACATCACCTGGCCATCAGCAGCAGCAGTTACTACTTTCCGATCATCAGTGAAGGGCATGAACCTGGCCTGGAATATGTTGTCCATGTGGCCTGATGAGTAAGACAATTTTGATTTCCTTGTTGCCCAATCCCATAGTATTACTCGTCTGTCATCAGAGCCTGAGACAAGAACATCGCCAGTGGCATTGAAGTCAATTGTGTTAACACAACCCTCATGACCATTTAACTTCCCATACAAATCCAGCCGCTTCACTGTAACCTGCCCCAAATATGGAAAAAGAAAATAGTTTCAGCCGCTTTGCATAATGGACCAGTTTCTCAGATTCTACAGAAAAGAATTTCAAACACCGTAAAATTTATTACCTTCAGGCAGAATATAATAGACCGGAAATGGATACTGAGCATTCGCATAGATAACACAACTAATTTGGCATTAGGGGTAGTTAGTTAATTGATTTAGTGACTGATGTGGGATTACCTTACTATCGAAATGTGAAATTCTTTTACACCAAATTATGCTGCAACTGGGACTCAAGTCTTAACCACCACTAAGTATGAAGGCCTCATTTTTGTTACCTTCTTATACTAATGTGATAATTTCTTACACATAAAACAGAGACTTAACATCAAGGAACATGAAGGCCTCAGTTTTCTTTAGTTATTTATTTGTTTGTTCCACTTTATTGGATGTGCCACAGAAACTTCACATCAGGCTCTGCCATTAAGAAGAAATAGATACAAGGAAATTAACAGTACATACCTGGTGATGAACTGGAAGACCGTCACATGGATGATACGTTCAATAAATAGTAGCTGGTATTAGCTGAAAGACTTTAAGTTTTATTTGGTGACAATGGAAAAGAATAATCATACTTAAAGCCAAATGCAGGTGAGCTTCTACACTAAGCACCTGTTGGTAACATGGAAAAGCAGGCTACAACCCTGTTGGAGTTGGCCAGATTACATTAGTCATATAAATATGTCTATACCGTTAATGGATAAAACTTAAATTCTCATCCAAAACCTAGCAGGTAAGATGCTTGGCGTTCAATAAATTTCCAAGTATTAACCAGAAATATATATGTGTACCATTCAACTCATTTAACAAGGTGACTATATCTCTGTAACTCAAACCTTTACTTTCGCAACTAGTGATTGGTTAACCACCCAAAGAAGAAAACAGACTGCCTGATGCATGACTCACTATAAGCAGTTCGTGCAAAGTGTAGTATGTTGATGCAAATTCTTATGGGTCATTTGCACAAATGCCCTAAGTTGCTCGGACTCTTCACTTTTGGTGTTGCACCCGTGTCGACACGACATGGGTGTGGGTGTGGGATCTGTGTCCGATTTGGTCAACCGATTTTGGGTACTTTGACCAAAATCGATGGGGAAAGTCTGGACAGTTTTATGTAATCAATACAAAAGTTAAGGTAAAATTGAAGAAAATGGAATACCTTTAATATAAGTTTTTTTATGTCACTACTTTTCCTTTAATCTCCTAGGATTCTCCTCAAGTTTTTCATATAATATCTCATAATTTAGGTTTTATAACTCTATTTTTAGATATTTTAATTATTTTTAGGAGAACCCTCGCACCTATATCCATATCCCCGAATCTTAAAAATTAGATCATGAAGGATCCGACCTCTAGATCCACACCCATATTGGACACCTGCACCCGAGTCTGAGTAACTTAGTTCCCTTCAACACTTTGAGAAACAAAAAAGTGGCCGAAAATGCCCCAACATCGAAAAAACAAAGTAAAACAAGCAAGGCAAAAGCCCATACTTTCGAACCATAATATAACACAAGTTATGTCGCTTAATTCCTATAGAACTTAGGCATAACTTAGTTCCTACAAAACTTATGCTAATAGAGGAATACGTTCAGTTACAGAACGTTATGTTTTAAGAAGTTCATAACCCACAAGTTATGTTTTACAAGGCATAATTTAGTTCCAACAAATATGCTGATAGAGGCATAAGTTCACTTTCGGAAACCACAAAGTTATACCTTAAGGGCTCGTTTGGTGTGAGGTATAATAACAAATAGTCCCGGGATTAAATTATAGTACCGCTTATTTTGTTGTTTGGTTGGCAAGTTTGGGATAACTTATCCCGGGATTAATAATTAGTACCGGGATAAGTTATCCCTCTCCTTGGGTGGTATAGTAATTCCGGGATAACTTATCCCGGGATAAAATAGGTAAATGACAAAAATGTCTCTTTCAATCCTTTTGTTATATCACTTTTTACATTAATGAAGGGCATTTTTGTAAATAAATAAATTGTTCTTAAAATTTATTATTTTGAATACAACAAAACAAACACTCAATAAAAAATAATTCCAACACAACTTATCCCATCATAACTAATCTCAACATAACTTATCCCAACATAACTTATCCCATCATAACTCATTTTCAAACCAAACGACCCCTAAGAGACATAACTTTTGCCGGACAAGACAAAAGTTCTCCAAACTCATGCCTTGTGAAATTAGGTCATAGTTAAGCATATTTTGACCACAAATTTTCATTAAATGAGCAACAGGGGTTAAATTAAAGAACATGATCGAGGGAAAAAATTAAAGATCATCCCGAAATAGGGGTAATCCATGCAAAAACTTGAATTCTTACTTTTACCTTCCAACATCGGGTAAACAATGAATTAGGCTAGGTCTGGCTTTGATCCATGATAAAGAAGCTATTCTTGGGTCTAACTCAACCCAAAAGTTAGCTCAAGAGGTGAGTATCACCAAAGATCACATAAAGAGACCAAGTAATCCTTAACCCACTCCAACAGATAAAAAAATAAATGGAGTTTTGTAAGTATAGAAACATTGAAAACGAAAACCCTAGAGAAATCTAAAGATAAGAAATTTAAATTTCATAATTACAATCTGCTATTTGCTTAGTGAGATGAAAATCATCGGGGACAGGATTCAGATTGCAGCAAAAACAAACCACGCCAATTTGATTTCCCTCCCCAACCTGTCTAAGCTAAACCTTGACAAAATTACTCTTTGCTGGTGAAAGATACAAAATAGCTGTGGAATAGTATAAGTGCACACAAACAGACGAACACCACCTCTCTCAATATAAAAAACGAAGAAGAAGCTGAAGTATCCCCAATTTGAGCTCTGGTAGACTAATCTATTGAGCAACACAAGTACCATGAATAGCCATAAGTACGAAATTGGGGGAAAATTCGATACTGTCAATCATTTCATCAAACAAATAAATGTAAACAACAGATAATCTTAAGTAAATCAGACCTCAGAAGCGGAGATTCGACGAGTGAAGTTTCTGGGTTGAGAAATTCCAATTTCTCTGTTATGGAACTCCATGAATTCATCGTCAGTAGACTTGTACAGCCTCTTCATGTTACCTTTAGCTTCCTCGTAAGTGCTTCAACTCTGTATATATCCACTTTAATGGAGGTTGTAATCTTCGCCCTGCGGAACACATTAACACTCAAATTTGTGCCAAAAAGGTAAGTGCGGTATTCCTAATTATTACTCCATTCTTACTAGTGTTTCATAACATAGGTATATATCTATGTATATAGAAGAGAGAAAGTATTAAATATCCCTAACCGGGTAAATTATTAGTTTCATTTTAGAATTATGGATATGCTTGAAATCATATTATCTGAACCTAAATACACATGATCATGCAATATGAGTGAAATATGTTCCTAAATTCTAGCCCAATTTAGAGGTGTTTAACACTTCGATCGGCTTTTTATTAAGAGTCTCGTGCTCTTACAATAGTTTGAGACCACTTACTATGTCATGCAATAAATTGTAGTATATCTAAGTTTAGTTAATCAATTAGATTGGTGTTTTAAGAAGGGAAAAAAGACAAATATACCTTCGAACTATCGCAAATGGTATATAAATACCCCTCGTCATACTTTTCGTTCATTAATGCCCTTGCCGTAAAAAAAACAATGCACATTTACCCCTCACTATAACAGAAGACTTATTTGATACACGTGTCGCAATCCTACGGAGGGACCTGATTTAACCAATTAATTAAATCTAAATTTTAAAAACCCACCCATACCCACACAAATAACGTATCTAAAAACCTAAAGAAAAATCCCCTTCTCTCAAATATCCATGGCTTGTAGTTGCATAATCTATCTTAACATTGAATTTGATTTATTTCCAAATGTACAACCTGGTTTATGTGACTCGTGTTAATGCCTATTGTAATATGACTTACATCTCTTTCTCCTCATTATTCTTTCTGCCAATATCATCTGCACATTGCAATCTGCACGTAGCCATTTTCAACCTCAATTCAAACCTCTTTTCACTCACAATGGTCAACTCTCACTCTTTCCGTTAATCCATTCCCCTAATTCTCTTTATTTTTCAAGTAAAACGAAAATTCACTTTTTTTCTTGTTAATATGCTTTTTTTTGTTGCCCAAAACATGCTCATTCTCATTTATCACTGATTTGGGTTGTATGGTTGAGGTTATCACTTGTAGAAAAAATTATGCATTTTGGGTTTTAGGTTTAGTTGAATTGAAATAGTTGGCGTAGTATTTTTTCGTGATCTCTCTGATTGTCGCAGAATCGATCAAGAATTGACTAAGAAAAGAAGAACATGGACGAAATCGACAGAAACGACGAAGAATTAACGAAAACAAAAAGGAATCGATGATGAAATTGGTATGTCGAGATGAAGGAGAAATCAGATTTTTTTGGTTATTTGGTTTGTTTGTGTGAGCTTATGTGTGAGGAATTGGAGATTTTTTTTTAGGTTTTTGGATGGGTTATACGGGTGGGTTAAGTGGATATGGGTGGGTTTTTAAATTTTGGGTTTAAATAATTGGTCAAATCAGGTCCCTTCGTAGGATTGCGACATGTGTATCAAATACGTCTTCCGTTATAGTGGGGGGGGGGTAAATGTGCACTTCTTTTTGGACGGCAGGGGCATTAATGAACGAAAAGTATGACGGAGGGTATTTATATACCATTTGCGATAGTTCGGGGGTATATTTGTCCTTTTTCCCTTTTAAGAATGTTAATAGTTTGAGGAGAAAACTAATAATTTGTTCAAATTCAGGGGTATTTTCAATACTTCTTTCTAAAACGAAAAATAATAATTGAAAATAGGGTAAATAATTAAATAGATTATTAAATAATAAGTGGAGATAAAATGAAAATAAAATATTAAGATAACAACATGATCACATTAAATCAATTATTACACAAAATGAGTTTTTTCATTGTTATCTACGATGAATTTAAATAATATGAGATAGTAAAATTTAAGTAAAAATTAAAATAAATATTGTATTTAAACTACAAAAAATAGCCCAAAATACCCCTGAACTGTTATGACCCGAGCCTACACCCTGGATGTGGCCGACACTCGAGAACCATTGCTGGTCCCCAAGCGAATCCTCATCCTATCTGACTACAAGCGAAAGACTAACTCAAGCATACATAAGCATCAGATTCAAAAGAAACATTTTAAAACAATTTACTTAATCTCAAAACTTCGCTAAATATACTAAGTATGAAACATAAGTTTTAAATAAAATATCTGAATCTGAAAGACTCTCCAAAACTGTCTATCTATGAAGCCTCTACTATACAAAGATGAGTGTTGGTACAAGACTCACGACTCCTCAAAAGAGCTACTACTAACAACTCATAAACTTGGAGTTTTTGGAAGCAGGGAGACCTCACTTGAAAGCTAACGAGCGGATGAAGTGATCTCAACAGACTCTTGTTGAGGATCTTAAGAACCTGCATCATTAAAAGATGCAGGTCGAATGACATCAATACATTGAATGAACGAGTATGTAATATAGCTGAATAACAAAAAAACTGAATGAAAAGACTGCAATAGATATAGATATATCCTCAACTGAATGTAAAGAAATAAAGGACTGAAATCATTAAAACTTTACAAAATACTTACTCATCTTTGAAATCAACATATTAAATGATATAATAAAAATATACTTTTAATTATATTTGAGAGATTCACTAAGCGACAACCATAACTATGAGCTACGTGATGATACAACATCTCGCTCATACTTCCAGAATTGTCAAATACCTTGCCGGGGTATAGAACACATCAACTAAGTGGATCCAATAAGCTCTGCCCGAAAGCACTTAGGATTCATCTAAAAAGTATGATCCTGTACCCATGTTGGCATACATGGTTTATGAGGAATGCGAGTTGTTTGAACTCATCCCAATATCGGTGCTCAATACTACTTCCAATAATATATACTCATGCTCAATATTTAAAAACATACTCTTCCTCTGGTTTGAGATAATTGCTCAAATTATCTTCTTAAAAGAGGTAACTGCTCTTGAAATATCTTTGAACTCATAACTCATTTAGAAATCAAAGTTTCTCTTTTATCAATGTAAAAACTGATACCTTTGGGAATACTTAGTTCCCTTATACTCTTAGGGGTCGTTTGGTGTGATGGATAAGATAAATTAATCATGAGATAATTTTTTAGTGGCCTTTAATTCATTGTTTGGTTGCAAAGGTACGGATAACTTATTCTAGGATTAACAATTAGTCTTGAGATAAGTTATCCCTCACTGGTGGTGGTATAGTAATCCCAGGATAAGTTATCCTGGGATAAAGTGTGTAAATTAACAAAAATATCCCCCATAAACTCTCTTTTATACACCACTTTTACATTCACACATATTAACATATTTTTTAACAACATAATAACATTCACAACCTTGATTATTTGTTGTTTTAATGATAAGTATATTTTTCTATTAAAAATTTACATTTTATAAATACAATTTTTATTTATGAATATATTATAAGTTGAATTTATTTGTGTAATTATTATGTTTATTTATATTTTGATTTCTCTTAAAATGACACTCCACTACTAAATTACATATTTTTCATTAAATAGTTTATTACTCACTTAATAATTATATTTTATCTATAATTAAAATGTAGATAACTTTAATAATAAATTTTCGTTTACTTTAATAAACATAAAATGAAAGTTTTATTTTTAAGCTAAATAAGATGAAAGTTTTATTTTTAAACTAAATAAGATGAAAGTTTTATTTTTAAGTTAAATAAGATCAAAATCTTATTTTTAAGATAAATAAGATGAATATTTTATTTTTAAGCTAGATAAGATGAAAGTTTAATTTTTAAGTTAAATAAGATGAACGTTTAAATTTTAAAACATACGACACAATCATGGAAATGCACACAAAAATATTTAAGCTAAATAAGATGAAAATTTTATTTTTAAGAATGAATAACTAAAGCTTGCAAAGAAAATGTAAAAAAAAAACTAAATATGGTGAGGGTATTTTTGTAAACAAACAACTTATTCACAAAAATTATACAATGAATATTAGTTTGAATTTGACAAACCAAACAAGCAATAAAAACTAATCCCAGCATAACTTATCTCAATATAATTTATCCCAATATAACTAATCCCAGCATAACTAGTATTCAAACCAAACGACCCCTTACTTAATTCATACTTGAAAACTCTTTCTAAAAAATATATCAAAATCAGATTGTGATATGATCATTGATGACTTGAAAAGTCATATTGCATAAACATTAACGGTTTATCTAGATACCATACTGCTTCAACATTGATGACATACTCGACTATCATACTAATCATGTGTTAAAAACTCTTTCTCAAAACTCATCTTTACTTTCTCAAAAACTCAGTTTAAAACTCAAATATTGGCTTTAAACAGCTTCTCAATATTTATAACTCAATTCATAGGGTTCATGCAGAATTATGGACATGAACGACTCAACTCATGGGTCTTAATAGCAATATGAAAACTCAGTACTCAAAACTCAAGAACTCGAAACTCAGAACTCAACGATACTACTCATCTTGAGAATACCCAATTCATATGGTTCATGTTGAAATATAGACATCAATGAATCAACTCAAGAATCTTAATGCATAACATATAGCAATTCAATAATTAGGAATAAAATTTCAAAAAGAAACATGAACACGAGAACTCAAAATCAACTCATCTCAAGAATACTCAAATTTAGTGGTAGAATCTTAGATTTCTCATTTACTGATTTGAAAGTAGATGTAGGACGTGAGGACGAACTAGTCCAACACTATGATAGCCTTACCTACCTGAAAGAACAAGGTTCTTTAAGAATCTTGAAAAAGAACTTGTATAGAAGCCTTGAAACCCTAGCTTGAAGGTAAACAATCAAGAAAACCTTTATTGAGATTCTTGAAATCTCTATGGCTAAGAATTATGATTTTCATTAGTGATTCATAATTGTACGGAGGAATTTGAATTGAAATGAATGGAATTCTTGGAGAAAGACTTACCTTGAAGAAGAATCTTGAAAAAAAATTGAAAGAATCTTGAATGGAGTCTTCTACTTTGATTTTTCCTTAGGGATTTGCCTTAAGATTTGAGAGATGTATTAAAAGATGAAAATCTGATTGTTTTGGGTCCTTAATTAGTCAAGAAATTCGTTTAGAGTTTTCATTGAGGTAAAAAGACAAAAACGACTCTTTTTAATATTTTCCCGTTGGCTAATTCGTCACTGCACTGTATATGATTATTAAAGTGGTCATAACTTTTTACTTAAAACTCAGATTGTTGCGAAATTGGTGGCGTTGGAAAGAAGATTCAAATACCTTTAAGTTTATAGGTTATGGGACTCGTAAATCTTCATATTGTAAGAGATATGCTTGTTTGAAGTTGACCCGAAGAGAATCTTACATCAAAACTTAATCGGTAGGGCAACTTTCAATTCTACTTTGGGCTAGGAGTTTCTAGTGACCTTAATTAATATCCAAAATCATTCACACACTAAAAAAATTACCTTTACACATATGGGCAATTTAAGAATGGGATAAGGGTCTGAAAAATACCTCAACTTTGGTCGAATTTGTTGTTGCGATACTAAACTTTCATGAGGATCTATCACCTCCCTAGACTATTTAATACCATATTTTAAACATATATATTTGCCCACGTGGACATAAAAAATAATGCAAAATTATAAATAGTAATGTGTCCACGTTGGCACATATATATCTTTAAAATACACTATTAAATAGTTCAGGGGTAAATAATACGATATTAAATAGTCTAGGGAGGTAATAAGTCCTCATGAAAGTTTAGTATCGCAACAACAAATTCGACCAAAGTTGAGATATTTTTCAGACCCTTATCCCTTTAAGAATCATCCAATCTGACCCTACAAATAAATGAACAATAGTTCGGGTCTTCACTTAGAAATTTTTGGGGTGTTATATGATCTATCGAATTTGGTACAAAAATACCCTTCATTAACCTTTCGGATCTAAAATGCCCTAGACGTAAGCTTATTAGTTCTAAAATTCCCTTTCTTACGACCAAAATTAAAAATATAATTAAAAATCTCATTTATTACATGGCTCAATTTCATTGTTGTGTTTTATAATTAACCTAAACTAATCAAATTCAAATTCATATCCAGATCTATCTAATAACCTCATATCCGCCTCACCCATAACCCCATTAAACTAACGGGAAAAAAAAATCTTAATTTTCATTTATTAATTAATCTAAATTTAATTTGTTCTTCATATTGTTCATCTTCTTCATTGAACCCAACTATTAAATTCATCCAAGTCACCTTAATCCATCTACAAAACCCTTCAAAAATAAAATACAACTTCACAATGACACCAAGAATAATAATTTGAATCACCCACTTCAAAATAAACAACAAATTATATAGAAAAATTTGACATCTCCATTAGAGGTTCATCCTAGCTTCAATGATGTTCAACATATTTTAAACCAATTTTTCTTCGTCTTAATATTCAAATACAATACCAATCATATTTCAAGCTCGAAATCATACACTTCCTAAAATTACAATTTATCTACTGATTTTGATAGTTGAAGGATTTCGAATTCGATTGAGGTTCTTTTTAAGAGTTGTAAGTTGTTCAATCTTTAAAGGGATAAGGGTCTGAAAAATACCCAAACTTTGGTCGAATTTGCTGTTGCGATACTAAACTTTCATGAGGACCTATTAGCTCCCTAGACTATTTAATACCATATTTTTTACCCCCGAACTATTTAATAGTGTATTTTAAAGGTATATATGTGCCCACGTGGACACATTACTATTTATAATTTCACATTATTTTTTATGTCCACGTGGGAAAATATATATGTTTAAAATATGGTATTAAATAGTCTAGGGAGGTAATAGGTCCTCATGAAAGTTTAGTATCGCAACAACAAATTCGACTAAAGTTGGGGTATTTTTTAGACCCTTATCCCATCTTTAAATATAATCAACTTTGAAGTATGTTTGGTTTGACCTAAATCTGATTTAGTTGATTTAGTGAATAAGATGAAAAAAAAAGTTGAAGGAAATTATTGAAACTCCATTTATGAAACAGAAGAATTTTGCATCTCAATTTCAAAATTGGAGAACTGGAGTTTGTAGACCTATAGTTTAAATCGCTTTGAAAATCATTTATTGTACTTAATTTTAGATTTACTTAATAATTTGGGGATATATTTAAAGGAAATTTAAAATCACCACCGAAGAATTTGAAAAAAAAAAACTTGAACCAAATCTATGAGAATAAAAGTTTTCCTGTTAGCTTAATGAGATTTTTAGGTGGAGTGGATATTATGTAGATCCGAATTTGGGTTGATATAATAAGTTTAGGTTAATTGTAAAATACATCAATAAAATTGTGACACGTAATAAATGAGAATTTTAATTATTTTATAATTATGGACGTAAAAAAGAAGGGTATTTTAGGATCAATAGGTTGACGTTAAGGGCATTTTAGAGCCAAAGGTTAACGAAAAATATTTTTGTCCCAAATTCGATAGTTAAAGGATATTTTAGGCTTTTTTCCGTTTAAACTAACAATACAATACAAAAGAACAGGTAACGATAATTTAAACAAGGTGTCAAACATACAATTTAAGAAAGGAAGAAAAACTTTAGAAGTTCAGTTTAAAATAAATCATACAAGTATGTGGGGTTATATATTATTTTATTAAGGATAAGATGAGAATTTTAAAGTTAAATTATTACTAATATAAAAATGTGTCGTTCTTTTTTATACTGACTAAAAAAAAATAGCATATCATATAAATCGGAACAAAAGAATATTGTAGGACATATCCTTTTAAAATTGTCTCATGACACATTTTTTTTTTTTACAAAGGTAGAAATAAAGTGTGCTTACATTCTCTACTTTTCATACTCCACTTATGAGATTACACTTAATTTGTAATAGAAATGAGACTGTAAAAATAAAAATAATAATTTTTTTCTAACTTGTCAATACTTTAAGTCTCCGGCAACGGCGCCAAAAACTTGTTTCCTCTATACACACATGTAAGTGTATGTAGTCGCAGGTAATTAGTGATTGCTTTCACAATCAGGTTTTTCAATCCCTCAGAGACTTGATTGCTAATAAGCTATTCGTTTTCCTGATGTAATTATTCGAAATAGTGTTGTTAGATTTCAGAGATGTTAATTTTGTGATTATTCTACTAACTATTACTACCATTGAATTTGACAAAAAGAGATTTAATTAAAGAAGATAATTATTGCAGGTGTTGTTCACGAAGAGTTTAAGACCTAGAGCTATGACGTTTGTGTATTTTCATCTTTTCCAATTATAGTTGTTAAACATGATTAAGATATTTACCGAATTGCTGAATCACAAGGTTGATAATATAATTATGGTCTTTCAAGCCGTATAGTCACCTATTCAAATTTGCTTCATGCCTACATTGTTGAGAGAAAATGTTGTAAACCTCTCTGAATACATTTGTATATCATCCTGTATTTGACTCAAGCAGGACAAACTAGGTATGTTTTCGCCCTAGCCGCTAATCCATCCTTGGATGAATCTTATCTCCCCAATCCACATTCTATTTATATATATCGCGTATCTATTTCCAATAGCAATTATTCATTTACTTTATGGGTTCACGAAGCCAAAAATAGTTGAGTATGCTATTAAGAGAACAAAACATGTGTGCTAGAATCCACTAAACAGTTGTATTATTAGAAGAATATGTTTATACAATGGTCATAACCCTAGAATGAGGGATTTTAACTGTTCATTTTTTTATTACACATAAATTTCATCATCCAAAATCACAAATCGTGATGACATCTATGTTCCTAATGGATAGGTAAACAAACCCAATAAATTTATCACTTAAAATTAATAAATAAAGTTGAAAGATAGGTGATAAGAAAATATCCTGAACACTAAGTCTTTCTCAAGTATAAAATGTGGAAAGACTGAATACCACCCAAGATTTAGTGTCATAAGTACAAAAACTTCTAAAACATGATGCAAGTCCGAAAATAAAATGATAAGTCTAGACGTAAGAAATATCTTGTTTGAATACTTGAACAATAGAATAAATAAAGTGATAGAGGGAGGTGTGGACCACGTATCAACCAAAGAAGCTCACCGCACTCCAAGATGACTCAAGCTTAAACTCGGAATTCTCCATGAGATACGCTCCTAATCAAAATTCAATCTGTACCACAAAAGAGTGCAAGAGTTGTAGTATGAGTACTAAACCACGTGTACCCAATATGTCTCATAGATCGACTATCATGACACAAAGTATACCCTAGGTATAACATGGCGTATAGAACCCCGAGAGGCCCTACACAAACCACTTAGCATACAAGCTAATAGAAATAAAGAGTTCAAAATGAAAGCATTTCATATTTCAAAAGAGCTTGACAAAGAGAAAGTCTAACATAAGTCTCAATAAGCTATATAATACATCATAAGGAAAGTGACTGGGACGTAACCCATACATCACATACAAAGTCTGAAAATGGAGATGACATAAAGCAATAAAGGTATCCCGGTCCTCAGAACATGAGGACTCACCAATCTTCGAAGTCAATGAAATCGACTAGCCATGAGTATGAGAGGTAGGAGCGTCGGACCCTACATTTGGGAAACAACATAGGCACAAATATACATTAGTACATGAAATGTACTAAGTATGAGGTAATATGCATAAAATATACATAATAACATGAATGACTCAAAGCATGTAGGGATGACAATGGGGCGGGACGGGCGGAGTGATTGTGGGGCAAGTCCACATAAACCCGGGAAGATTTCAATCGGCCCCACATAGCAAAAGTTTTAATTTTCAATCCGCCCTACCCCACTCTGCTTAGATCCGCCCCACCCACCCCGCACATGAGCAATATGTGTATCATTTTCCTAATTCTACTTGAAAACATAATATTTGCATGAAAAATCTTTCACTTGTTGATGTGCCTTCTCCCAAAATGGTTATCATGATTTATAGTTTTTTTTTTTGATGTTATTGATGACTATAAAATTAGCATGTTTAAGTTAAACGGTTTAACTATAATATTTGCATGTTTTATAAATGTTGAAATTTATAAATGAATTCTTTCTTACATTAATAGCTGAGCATATTACAACTTTTACTACTCTTTCTTAAGTTATTAATGAATATCTAATTCAAATAGTAAAATTAATCCATGTTTGATTTAACATTGACAGTTGGTAAAATTATTACTCAAGAAACTAAAAATAACAATAAAAAAATTTGGAACAGATGAAGTGATATTAAGGAGTAATTTTAGGTTTATTTACCAACAAGGGTTGTGGTGGAGTGGTATGTACTCCTTCATCCTTAACAAAGAGGTCTCGGGTTCGAGCCTCCTTGGGTACAGAGTCACCTTTGTTAGGGAGTCCTTTACCACCCCTCCCCCCAATGTGGGACTTTCCGGTGCGAAGCTGAATTTAATCGGGCTCCAATGTGGGTACCGGCCACCGGATGGGAAACCAAAAAAAAATTTCAGGATTATTCTAGTTTTTGAGATTTCAATTCGCAACCCGCTTCACCCTGCCAGATTTTATTTTAAAAAAGAATTGAACCCGCCCCGCAACACATGAGTTCAAACCCACCCCACCCCACAAAGACAATAACCCGCCCCGCACCCACCTCGCCCCATTGCCATCCCGATAGGCATGCTCATTCTTTGAACATTTAAAGTCTTAAAGAATAAATGACATGTGAATTATGAAATATGGTCAAATACATTAACAAAAAAGCCATAAGAAAAATCTTGAAGAAACATAGTTGATTTATGAGATATTAGCTTTAACCGACAATAAGGCCATGCGAGCTATATCATGGAATCCGGTATATCCCTCATACTGAAAGAGAGAGAATCTACTTGTCAAGGTAGAATCCATACATGTCATATTTTGCTAAAGTGGATCCACTAGCTAGGTCATTTAAGACAATCCTATGGGGGAACATAGTTTGAGACTAAAGGTTGCTACTAGAGACTATCCTATTTGAGTCTCCACCTTAAAGACCTCTCACTGCTAAGTCTAAATCCCAATGGAATAGATAAAATTCAAATATGAATATCATAGGAAAGACGATGATCAATACCAATCCACACTTTTCAAGATCAAAACATAGAATAACTCCTTAAACATAATTCAACATAGATGAGAACTTTCAACATTGTGAATCCATGTATGAGAAATACCTTTACATAGATGAAAAAACCTTTCACCATTGTGAATCTATATCAAAAATACCTTTCACAATCATGATCATAATAACATGTGAGAAAAACTTTCACAATAACATTAATAGTTTCCTTTCAAAGCATACGCAAATCATTTACAACCATTTCATAAAAACATGAATATCTTCATAAATTCATAATTCATAGCTTCATGAGTTCACCATAGGTTCATAGTTGAAAATCATAATGTAGGCATGAGTCAACATACTTTCAACTAAATATTATGTATTAATGTCCCGACCCATGGGTAACCCCTAGATGTAACATGGCGTATGGAACCTCAAAAGACCCCATACAATCCACTCAGCTTTCATAACATAAGAAATAGAACAATAAGAGTAAAACAATAGTCCAAGTCCAATAGTTTTTATAAAGAAAAATGGAAGTCTAAAACACGTCTCAATATAGCCATCTAGTACAATAAAATGAAATTGGGCCTAGCCCATACATCATGTTCAAATGTGAAATACATGAAAGAAAGTGAAACAGTGAACATCCATCCTCGAAACATGAGGACTCACCAAAGCTCGGAAATCAACCACTTGCCACAAAACTGAGAAACCTGATTGTCAGACCCTACATTTGGAGAAAGGTAGGCAAGAGTATGCGTTAGTACAAAACAATGTACTAAGTATGATAGCTATGGATAAAACATTTAAATCATGCTAAAAAGGGACATTTCATTTCATGACATGGAATTGACCAAGCTAAAACATGATATAAGAGAGTTAGAAAACGTAAGTCATAAAACCATGGTCAATGAAAGCTAACATCATATAAGTCCTTTGAACACTTATGAGATACTTCTTGAAGTAACCTTAGTTCATTATTAATGTGGAAAATTAGCCTTAACCGATATAGAGACTATGTGAGCTATAACATGATCCCCCGGTGTCTCCCACACCGAAAAATCTTGTCCTATTTGCCACGGTAAGGACCATAGTCTGAGCTTAAGTGGATCCACTAGCTAATGTCTATCTAGACAATCATCCTATTGGGGCACATAGGTAAGAGATAAGCAGATTGCTTCTAGAAGCCCGACCTCTACTAACGGGAGAGCTTCCATCTCAATATACCCTCGATGCTAAGCATAAATCCCACAGAATAGTCATTTCTTCTTGTTCTTATTAGCCATGGAAAGGCACGTCATCTTGACAATCCAAGATAAGTTCATCACCCCTAGAAATGTATCTTTCGATAACCAATCCAAGCTAGGTTTCATTAGGATAACTCTTAATCTTTGATTCAATTAGGTGAGAAAACCTTTCAACGTTAGAATCCTTATTAGGTGAGAAAATCTTTCTCATCTGGCTTTTATGTGTATATGAGAAAAGTCCTTTCAACAACACATCTATATCATCATCATTGATACTTAACTCTGAAAGCATCCTTAAAACATTTGCATAGATTTCATAAGACATGCATAATTCCATAATTTACCTTTCAAGGCTCAAAACCCACTTTCAATCATCGACATTTAGAAAACATGCGTTAGATATGGATTTCATCATAAATTCATGCAAAGCTATCAATATATGAAAAATTTCATAAAACTCTTCCTTTATAATCGAAATCCCACATCATATGATCATAACTTGAAAACATGGGGATTACATGGGTTCATAGGGGAAATCATCATAAAATCATTGTCATTCATCAATTAATGCATAAGAGATCATAATTCAATCATTTAAATCAATAATCCAAAGAACCCATGACAATTGAAGAAAACCCTAACTCAATTGGGGTTTTTTAAGTTGTAAAATAGAGGAATTCGGGAACTCCATGAATGGAAGGAATCCATGGATGAAAACTATCATACCTTGAGGCTAATTTCTAATCTTTAATGGAGGAATTGAGACTTGACTTGAAACCCTAGGTTGAATCCTTCTTCTTCTTCAAGTTTCTAGAGAGAAATATTTTGGGGAGAAGAATTGATCTTCTTTTTTGTGAATTTGGAAGAATGACTTTGAATTTGAGGGTTAAAATGCTTATATATGGGTCTTAGTGAAGGGAAAAATGACATAGTGTAGGAGTTAATTAATTAGGAAAAGACCTAACTGCCCCTAAGAATAACTGCTAGCTTCGCACTGACGGCCACTGACAACGGGCCGTAGTCAGGACGACGGGCCATCCTGCACGTCCATCATTCGTGGTCAGTAGCTTGATTTCTAGCCCTTGAACCACGGACCGTGGTCTGACCAACGGTCTGTTGGTCAAGCCGTGGTTTCAGGGTTCCTGGAATGTCTTGGGTGCCTAGTCCACGAACCATAGCCTTGGTCTGTGGTCCCATCCACGGGCCGTGGTTGGCCTCCGTGGCTGGCACATGCAACTCCTTGAAACTTGCCTCATTTCCCTTTTTCGAGTCCGGGTGTTACAATATCTCCCCCTTGAGACCATTCGTCCTCGAATGAGATTCAAGCTAGTACGAAAAGAGTAAGAGAGGAACTAACAATCCAACCTACAATGCAATGCATATAACCAAGGATGAACTATCGACTCCCAGCTAAGACGTTATCAAAACATCATAAGAGGGGTGAAACTAAATCTAACAGCCCATTATGCATGCAATGCACATATCCGAGGAGGAAACATCAACTCCAAGCTAATAACATGCTCAAATGCATATATCCGAGGAAGAAATATCAACTCCAAGCTAAAGACATGCTCACAATATCATATCGAGTAGTCTACATGCAATTCATACTCATATGCACATAAACATGTAAGAGTCAATTAAACAAACTCATTTTCTCAAAACTTGAACTTTTGACAAAGCATGCTTAATAAGGAAATCATGGAAACACATAAAAGCACATGACTCTAAAACAAAGAACAAACCATGAGGGATTCATTACCTCAAGCTAGAGTAAGAGTAGAAGGAAAGAAATGAGGATATCGGGACATCATATCGGCCTCGGCCTCCTAAGTAGGACCATCAACTAACTGATTCCTCCATAACACTTTCACGGAAGCTACTTCTTTACTTCTTAACCTCTTGACTTGCCGGTCTAAAATCTCAATCGAAACTTCCTCATAAGAAAGATTTTCATTAACTCCTAAACCTTCTAAGGAAACTATAGATGTCAGATCACCAACACATTTCTTCAACATAGAGACATGGAAAACCTGATGCAGCAATGCCAACTCATTCGGCAAATATAGCTCATAAGTAACCTTACCAATACGTCTCAAAATTTGATATGGGCCTACATAACGGGGAATAAGCTTCCCCTTCTTACCAAATCTCATTACACCCTTCATGGGTGAAATTTTCAAGTAAACCCAATCATGAAAATCAAACTTAAGATCTCTTCTTCTTACATCGACATATGACTTTTGCCAACTTTGAGCCGTTTTCAACCTTTCTCTAATAAGCCAAACTTTCTCTATGGCCTCATGTACTAGTTCGGGACCTATTAGGCAATTTCACCTACCTCAA
Organism: Solanum stenotomum; assembly: GCF_019186545.1. Classification (NCBI taxonomy): domain Eukaryota; kingdom Viridiplantae; phylum Streptophyta; class Magnoliopsida; order Solanales; family Solanaceae; genus Solanum; species Solanum stenotomum. The sequence continues at coordinate 49,624,724 of NC_064289.1, read as the reverse complement.
ACCATCCTATAGGAGATCTACACCTCCTACCATATAATGCCTCAAATGAAGCCATACCAATACTCGAGTGATAGTTGTTGTTATAAGAAAACTCAATCAATGGCAAAGGGTCATCCTAATTACCCTTAAAATCAATCACATAAGCCCTTAACATGTCTTCCAAAGTTTTGATGGTACGCTCCACTTGCCCATCGATTTGGGGATGAAAGGCCGTACTAAGCTTAACACGAGTACCAAAACCCTTTTGGAAAGACTTCTGAAATTGAGAAGTGAATTGGGTACCACGATTAGAAATAATGGACAAAGTCACTCCATGCAACTTTACCATTTCTCTCAAGTATAACTCTGCATAGTCTTCCGCCGAATAGGAAACTTTGACGGGAAGAAAATGAGCCCATTTTGTCATCCGATTTACTATGACCCAAATCGAGTCATATTGTCGCTGGGTGCGAGGCAAACCAACAATGAATTCCATCTTCACATCTTCTCACTTCCAAGTAGGAATGCTAATATCTTGGGATAAACCTCCCAGTTTCTCAACTTTCACTTGTTGGTAATTCGGACACGTAGTCACAAATTCCGCAATATCCTTTTTCATCCCATTCCACCAATAGACTTCCCGTAAATCACGGTACATCTTGGTGGCTCCCGGGTGAATGGAATATCGCAAACTATGGGCTTCTGACAAGATTTGTTCCCTTAAATCATCAACATTCAGAACACATTAACGACCTTCATATCTAAGTACCCCGTCTCCCCCTTGGAAGAAAGCCTCAACGGATTTCTTAGGCACTGCTTCTTTTAAGTCAACCAAAATTGGATCAAGACCTAGTTTGGCTTTCACATCCGCCACTAAAGACGGTTATGAACTATTGTGGACCATAACACCACCCTTGGTAGAATCCACTAACCGAACACCCAATGGGGCCAATCTATGAACCTCTCGAACCAACACTTCCCATAAATAATTGGCTAAGAGCATCCACCACCACATTTGCCTTTTCGGGGTGATAGAGAAAACTAATGTCATAGTCTTTCAATAGTTCAAGCCACCTTCTTTGGCGGGGATTATATCTTTCTGATTAAACACATATTGGAAACTCTTGTAGTTGGTAAACACATCTACATGAACTCCATACAAATAATGCCTCCAAATTTTTAAGGCAAAAAAAACCACCGCTAGTTCAAGGTTATGGGTAGGATAATTCCTCTCATGAATCTTAAGTTGACTTGATGCATAGGCAATGACTTTCCCATTTTGCATAAGCACATTGAGACATCACAATAAACAACAAAATCATCGGTCCCTTCTGGTAAAATCAACACCGGAGCGGAAGTAAGTCTATCCTTCAACTCTTGGAAACTCTTATCACATGCTTTGGACCATATGAACTTAGCCTTCTTCTGAGTCAAAGCCATCAAAGGAGATGCAATTGAAGAGAAACCCTCAACAAACCTTCTATAGTAACCGACTAAACTTAAGAAACTTCTAGTATCCGAAGGAGTTAGAGGTCTAGGACAACTCTTGACCGCATCCGTCTTTTTATGATCTACCTCAATACCCTTACTTGAAATAATATGGCCAAGGAAAGCTACAGATCTTAACCAAAACTCACATTTTCTAAACTTCGCAAACAATTGTTGGTCCTTAAGAACTTGCAACACAATCCTTAAATGATGAATATGCTCATTCTTATTTCTTGAATGAATCAATATATCATCAATGAACACAATCACAAACATGTCATGGTATTGTCTAAACTGTCACAGACTTAGAGTTTTCACTAACGCTCCGTGCGACTCTTGGTAACTTACTCACTATCTTTTAAGATCTTGTAAGCTCAAGAAAGCTCTTTATGCTAAGATCGCTAAGAGAATGAAAGGAAAGACTCAGAAAGATCAAAAGAGAACTTTTGAAGAAGACTTTTTTTATTGCTTTGGAGGATTGCTTTACAACTTGAGTGATGCCTTGCAAATGGTTGGCACCTCTATTTATACTACCAACTAAGGACTAAAGTGTAAATTAAAATTACTTTGCAAGTCCCTAGGATATTTACACAAAGGTCCCATTCTAGAGAAATCTACATGGTCTAGGACCTTCCATGGCATTCTTGAGAAATCTAAAGGTTTCTAGAGTTCTCCGCAAGCCTCTCCTCAACTCTAGAACCTTTTGCCCCTATCAGGTTGCGAAATCAAACTGTCAAAGTGGCGGGACGTCACACGCTCCCCCACTTGATGATGCGACGGTCGCGACGCATTGCTGTAGAAACTCCCAGACTTGGTCTTTGAATTGCCACAAGTCTTCATATTTCTCCCATGTGGCCTCCTCCAGAGATTGTCCTTTCCAATGCACAAGGAACATGGCACTGGCTTGTTGACCCCGCTTCCGTTTGGCTTGATAGTCTATGATAGCTTCAATCTCTCGATCGCGCGAGGCGGTGACAGTAATGGAGGCCCGTCGTGATTGGTTCCGGCTAGTGTCTTCCTTGCCCTCATGGTATGGCTTGAGGATGCTTGCGTGAAATACCGGATGGATTTTAAAGTGTGGAGGCAATTCCACCTATATACGATCTTGCCCACCTTGGCAACGATTTTGAACGGACCCTCATATTTCCGCACTATGTTTTTATGAACGAGCCTTAGTGCCTTGAACTGTCTTGGTTTGAATTTCACCAAGACCATGTCACCTTCTTTGTAGTCTGTAGGACGTCGTATGCGGTCGGTAAACTTCTTCATCTTGTTTACTGCCTTGTCCAAGTAGGACTTGGCAGTGTCAAGTTGCTCTTCCCATCCCTTGGCAAGATGGTAAGCTCCTAAACTCTTTCCTTCGAAGGCAACTGGTAACGGATATGGAGTTTGGGGCTATTGGCCCGTCGCCAACTCAAACGGTGTGCGCTCGGTGGACTCTCTCCTCTGCAAGTTATATGAAAACTGCGCCATGTCTAGGAGTCTTGCCCAATCCTTTTGGTGAGCACTGACATAGTGCCTCAGGTAGCACCCCAACAAGGCATTGATACATTTTGTCTGGCCGTCGGTCTGCGGATGGAAACTTGTGGAGAAGTGAAATTTTGTGCCCAGTATCTCAAACAGCTCCCTCCAGAAGTTCCCAGCTAAGCGGGGGTCTCAATTGCTAATGATATGTCTTGGCAACCCCCAATATATCACCATGTTCTTGAAGAACAGTCGAGTGGCCTCCTTTGCAGTGCATCCGACTGTGGAAGGTATGAAGGTAGCATACTTTGAGAACCTGTCCACCACGACCATGATGGTTCCATACCCGTCGAACTTAGGTAGGGAAGTGATGATGTCCATGGTTACGCTTTCCCATGGGCGTTTTGCTACGGGTAGTGGCTCTAGTAGTCCTCCCAGATGCCTTTGCTCCACCTTGTCTTGTTGGTACACAAGACAAGTCTACACATAGCACTCGATATCTTCCCGCATGCGTGGTCAGAAATATATTAACTCGATCACTACCCTCATTCGTCACTGCCCTGGATTCTCGACCCACGGTGTGTCGTGACTTTCTTTAATGATTCCCCGCTTGATGGACCCAAACTTAGGTACATAGACCCTTCAACCCGTCGTGAGCAAAAAGCCATCTTTCCCCAAAAAACGCCTAGTCTTTCCTTGGGCGGCTAACTCCATCAGTTTCTTGGCCTCGGGATCATGCCATCTTTGATTGCATCTTGAATATCACAATGGGCTGTCGTTATGGCATCAAGTTCGGCCTTCCTACTTAGCGCATCGGCCACGATGTTGCCTCTTCCTAGTTTGTACTTTAAGATGCATTGAAATTCAGCTAAAAAATCCTACCACCTAGGTTGTTTCAGGGTGATCTTTTTCTGTAACTGAAAGTAGTTAGTGGCCACATTGTCCATCTTGACTAAGAACTTAGAGCCTAGTAGATAGTGTCTCCACGTGCGCAAACAATGTACAATGGCTGTCATTTCTTTCTCCTGCACTGTGTAGCGCCGTTCGGTCTCATTCAACTTGCGGCTTTCAAAGGCTATTGGGTGTCTATCCTGGATCAAGATTCCTCCAATGGAAAAGTCCGAAGCATCTGTATGCACTTCGAAGGTCTTTGAAAAGTCGAGCAACGTCAAGACCGGTTCTTCCATCACTGCGGCCTTGATACCTTCGAAGGCTTGCTGGCACTCCGTACTCCAAACCCACGACTTATTTCTCTTTAACAACTCGGTCAGTAGAGCAGCCTTCGGGGAGTAGCCACTTATGAACCTGTGATAATGATTCGCAAGTCCAAGGAATGATCGTAGCTTGGTCACTTTGGTGGGCGCCTCCCACTCTTAGATTGCCCGAATCTTAGCCTCGTCCATTTGTAGTTTACCCTGGCTGATGATATGGCCCAAGAAGTGCACCTTCTGTTGGGCAAACTCACACTTCTCCCGCTTGATGTATAGTTGTTTCTCCCGCAAGACTTGGAAGACCTTCTTTAGGTGCTCCACGTGTTCCTCCAGGGTGTTGCTGTAGATGACTATGTCATTCAAGTAAACCACCACGAACTGATCCAAATAGGGATGGAAGATCTTGTTCATTAGCGTGTAGAAGGTAGCGGGTGCGTTGGTTAAGCCGAATGGCATCACCAACCACTCATATGCTCCGTATCTGGTCACGCACGCCGTCTTCAGCTCATCCCCCTCTGCGATGCGTACTTGGTAGTAGCCTTTTCGGAGGTCCACCTTAGTGAAGTACTTGGCCTGCCCAAGTCTATCAAACAAATTTGCAATGAGCGGGATATGATATTTGTTCTTAATAGTTACCTTATTGAGCGCCTGATAGTCGATGCATAAGTGTAAGGATCCATCCTTCTTCTTCTGGAACAGTACCGGTGCGCCATAAGGTACCTTGGATAGACGGATGTGACTAGCCTCGAGGAGCTCCTTGAATTGCTTCTTTAGCTCCTCTTATTCGGGTGGAGCCATGGGGTAAGGTGCATGTGCGGGTGGCTTGGCTCCAACCTCCAACTCTATCTTGTGATCTACCTCGCCCCTCGGAGGTAGAGTCTTCGGCAGCTCGTCTGGCATCACGTCGATGTTTTCTTCAAGGACCTTCTCTATGATCGGTGGCAAGGACTCCTTGGCACCATTGTCTTCTTCCAAACTTGAAATGGTGGCTAAAAGTGTCGGCTCCCCTTTCTTCAGGCCCTTCACAATCTGCATGTCCGACAAGTGGGCGTGTCCTTCCTTTTTTGGCACCTTGACTAAAGGTACCATGCACGACCCTTCCCGCTCCATGACCTTGAGTCGTTGGAGGTAGGGGTCAATTATCGTATGGCAACGCTGGAAGAACTCCTGCCCAAGAATGATGCCAAAGATATCTAAAGGTGCGACAATGAAGTTTGTCTTACCTTGCTATTTTCCTAGCGTGATGCTCACTCCTTGGGTGACTCCACACACGGGGGTCGGTGGTGTATTGACCGTCTTGAGGCGGGTGTTGCTTGGAACATAGTTTAGCCCTAACCTCTCTGTCGTCGTCTTGGTCATGATATTTGCTTCTTCCCCGAAGTCCACCATGGCACGAGCTGTTTGTCCATTAATGGAGATGTCTACATATTGCGTGCTGAAGTCTCTTGGCTTCTCTATTTCTTGGCTATAGCCCCGCATATTCCAACCAAGCCTAACTGCGTCGTTCCCGTGTCCTGCCCTTGCTCTTGTGCGTCCTTCTCTTTCTGTTCGCGTAGGATGGCACCAAGGTTCTTCATTTATGGGTACCTGGCATAGCCATGTGGTCTTCTGCATATGTAGCAACCATCTCCCTTGGTGGTTTGCACCTTTTTCTCTGAGTAGTTCTGGCGCATGAACCGCTTTCTGTCCGGTTTGTGGGAGTCCTGCAGCTTTTTGCCACAGCCACGATCTCCCCCACCTTTGGCATGACTACTCCTTATATCCTTTCCCTTTGCCTTGTCATGCCGGTCATGCTTAAAGTAGGTCAAGGATTCTGCTTGCGTGATGGCCTCATCTATGGTCCTGACTTATCGCTGCTCCAACTCAGTCTTGGCCCAATTTTGCGGTCCGTCCATGAAGTGGAACAACATGTCTTTGTCTGTGAGGTTGGGAATCTGAAGTGTTAGAGTTATGAACTCTTTCACATACGCCCGAATGCTTCCCATTTGCTTCAGCTCCCTGAACTTGCGCTTAACCTCATATATGATGTTGTTAGGGAAGAAGGCTTTCTTTAACTTCTCGCGGAATTTCTCCCACGTGTTGATGGTGCACGTCCCCTTCCCTATCTCGGCTTCCTTGCGCATCTACCAAAACATGGCCATCTCTGAAAGATACAACACGGCAGAGTTGATCTTGTTCTCGTCACTCTTCACCCGACTACACTTGAAGTAATTTTCCAAGTGCCACATAAAGTTCTCCACCTCTTGAGCGTCATAGATGCCTTTAAAAATAGGTTACTTGGGAGTCTCGACCCTGGCCTCCCTGTCACGGTCGAGTGACACCAATCCTCTAGCTTTCATGTCATGGTTTCAATTGTGCTTAACGCCTCCATGAACCGGCACTCCAAGGAAGTGATAGCCTCCTTCATCTCGAACTTGGCCCGCTGGCGTCCCTCTAACTCCTTACGGATGTTTTTGGTCTCCTCAAGGGTGAAGTCTTCAAGCGTTTTGAACTTTCCGTCGGCCATATTCATGCGCCGGCCTAATACCTCAACGGCCTGCCTTGCCATTTCAACCCTTACGACCCACTCCTCTCCAGCAGTGACGTCAATGGCCTCCTCACCAAGGTCGTCGTCACTTGCTTCAGTGGTGGAAGGTGGATGAGATGTTAGCGCCTCGCTTGGTGTGGGATCCAGCAGCATTTCCTCATTACTCTTTTGGTGGTTCTTCCCCTTGCGGTTCTTCCTTTCACCATCCGGTCGGACGTTGGTGGTGCTAGCGGCGTTTACGTCTCCTTCGATTGCCATTCCCTTAGTGCAAACCTTTGCTCTGATACCACGTTGTCACAGACTTAGAGTTTTCACTAACGCTCCGGTGGTTCTTGACAACTTACTCACTAACTTTCAAGATCTTGTAAGCTTAAGAAAACTCTTTATGCTAAGATCGCTAAGAGAATGAAAGAAATGACTTAGAATGATCAAAAGAGAACTTTTGAAGAAGGCTTTTTATATTGCTTTGGAAGATTACTTTACAACTTGAGTGATGCCTTGCAAATGTTTGGTACCTCTATTTATACTACCAACTAAGGACTAAAGTGTAAATTAAAATTACTTTACAAGTCCCTAAGATATTTACACAAAGGTCCCATTCTAGAGAAATCTATATGGTCTAGGACCTTCCATGGCCTTCTTGAGAAATCTAAAGATTTCTAGAGTTCTCCGCAAGCCTCTCCTTAACTCTAGAACCTTCTACCCCTATTCGGTTACGAAATTGGACTGTCAAAGTGGCGGGACGTCACAAAACACCCTATTCATCAAATGCATAAACACCACCGGAGGATTAGTCATAATGAACAAAAACTCATAATGACAATATCGAGTTTGAAAGTCTTCTTTGGAATATCATCTTCCTTCACTCTCAACTGGTGATAACCCGATCTAAGGTCAATCTTAGAGAAATAACTTGCTCCTTGAAGTTGGTCAAATAAATTATCTATCCTTGGGAGAGGATACTTATTCTTAATGGTCACCTTGTTCAACTGATGATAGTTAATACACATACAAAAAGAACCATCCTTCTTTCTAACAATCAAAATTGGAGCACCCCATGGAGAGATACTCGGTCGAATGTAACCCTTATCCAATAAATCTTTCAATTTCTCTTTCAACTCCTTTAATTCTGCTGGATCCATACGGTAATGAGGAATAGAAATAGGTTGTGTATCTAGGAGAATGTCAATATCGAAGTCTATTTCCCTTTCAGGAGGAATACAAGGTAAGTCATATGGGAATACTTTTGGAAAATCATTTACAATGGGGACCAACTCGAGAGTAGGGGTTTCAGAATCTACATCCCTCACCCTAATTAGATGGTAAATACAACCCTTAGAAATCATCCTTCTAGCTTTAAGACAAGAGACAAACCAACCCTTAGGCATAGAATTTCCTCTTCTCCACTCTAGGACATGCTTATTCAGGAATGAAACTTGACTAAACAAGTTCTACAATTGATAGAAGCATAACTTGAGCGCAACTAATCCATACCAAGAATCATGTCAAAGTCTAGCATATCAAGCTCTACCAAGTCAACAAGAGTAACTATATGAGACAAGGAAACGAGACACTTTCTATAGACCCTCTTAGCCACAATAGAATCACCAATGAGAGTAAAGACAGAAAAATGATCTAACAACACATCAAGAAGGACATCAAACCTCATAACCACATATGGCATCACAAAAGACAAGGTAGCACCACGATCCAGTAAAGAATAAACATCGAGTTGGACAACTTTCAACATACCGGTAACCACATCGGGAGAACCCTCTTGTTCACAACGAGTCTGAAGTGCATATAATCAGTTTTTCTTAGGTGCATTGGGACCCAAACCATTAGGAGGAACTTACTTGACCTCTCTTCCTTTAACCATAAGCATCGGGCAATCCCTCATTTTATGACCACTCTTACCACAACCCAAGCAACCATGCAGTTTCCTTTGTGCTTCCTTCCACACCTAGTATAAGTAGACATGGAAAATGAAGATCCGCTACCATTCCTTCCTTGAGGCTTAGGATTAGACACCCTATCTTTGTTGAACTTAGGAGGAGCATTGGAGGAACCTTGACCGGAAAACCTTTGTCGAAATATATAATGACCATGTCCACCGAACCTTGCATGAGAGAAATCATTACTGGTCTTAGACCTGTTTACCTCTATAGACTTTTCCTTAAGTTTCTTCTCTTCAATCTGTTGTGCATGAACCATGACACAAGAGATGTCCATGTCATTAATGATCATGGCGGTATGACACTCTTTAACCACCATTTTGGACACTCCCGAAATGAACTTACTCATCCTTGCCCTTAAATCGACAACCATTGTTGGAGCTTACTAAGATAATTGTGTGAAATTTAGAGCATGCTCCCTCACACTCATACTTCCTTGATGAAGGTTGATAAACTCAAGCACCTTGGCGTCCCTTATCTCAAGGGGAAAAAACCTATCAAGAAAATCAGCCTTAAACTTCTCCCAATCAAAAGGACCCGCATCTTCCGATCTCCCTTTTTTTCGTTATTTGTACCAAATTTGAGCCAGACCCTTAAGTTAATAAGTGGCCAATTCCACCTTTTCCACTAGCGTCACCCCCATGATCATCAAAACCTTATAGACCTCATCAATGAACTCTTGAGGATCTTCCTCAACTTTCGAACCATGAAACTCTGGAGGATCTATCCTAGTGAAGTCCCTCACTCTAGATACCGCTGTACCCATATTTTGGTTCACAGGAAATACAATTTTCCTATTGGCTTGGGAAGTCACAGCTTGAGCCATCACTTAAAAAATAGCCCTAAACTCCATTAGTCACTTGCTCGCCCAAATGATCGACCAGAACTTGAGAAACTTCTTATCCGCATTCTCCATCACATTTCTTCTAGAATAAGTTCTTAGAGTAGCCATATCCTGTAGAGCATCAAATAATGATTAGGAGAGAGACCTTATACAGTTAAACTCTACCACATGACTTAAGAGTGATGAGGGGCAAATACTTTAGCCCATTGATCTCAATCTTACTTTATAAAATTATGGATATCAGCCCATGATATGAACATATTCATATAAGCACTCGTTTCTCATAGTACACTCAGTCTCGCAAATTCAAGATTTGATCTTAATGGATAACAAAATAATGTTATGTCATGCATATTCTTATATCAGAACTCTCAAATGAATCGTGCTTATGATCATTCACCCTAAAGCTCTTTCAATGATCCTTTTTGGTTTTGAGAGCGATATTATCAATAATTGTTGAGTAATGATAGAATGAGAGGGTTTATGTTTCTTATTGTGGTAGTGGAAGTCTTTTTCTTCCATCCAAGTTATAAATATGGAGGTAGAAGGGGATGAGGTTTTACCATGAGTAATAGTTAAATGAGAGCAATTAGTCAATTCCTAGTAGTAATGCGTGAAATTTCAGTTGGTAGAGATGATGAAAATTCTTATAAGGATTGGTTAGGAGGAGTCCATGGAGTGGTTATAATATTAGGCTTGAATGTGGTGTTGTTAACATGTAGACAAATGCATGATGCATTATGTGTTTCTTGATATGGGCTCAAGGTTGGTTGAAAGCTGCTATAAGGAGAAGTATTCTTGGGATGAGATTTCCTATAGAGGTATAGAACCCCAATCTTGTGATTTAGATAGGAATAATAACCCTATATTAAGTACTTTATGATTCTTAGTTAGACTTGAATATAGTAAGAGTAATCCCTTTCCATTCTCAAACTAGTTGTTATTCGAAGACGAACGATCCCAAGGGGTATATATTGTAACACCTCAAGAATTTCTAAGTTAAGACTCAAACCATTCTTCATTTACTTGTAGGGTCATATCGGGTGATTTTTAAATTTCCTATATGTTTAAAGGTAAATTACTTAGTCTGGGAATGATTTTGGATATTAATTAAGGTAACTAGAAACTCCTAGCACAAAGTAGAGTTAAAAGTTTCCTTATCCATTAAGTTTTGATGTAAAATTCTACTTGGGTCAATTTCAAACGACCATATCTCTCAGAATATTAAGAGTTACATGGCCCATAACCTATCAAATTAATGGTGTTTGAATCTTCTTTCCAATGCCACCAATTTTGCACAATCCGAGGTTTGAGTAAAATGTTATGATCATTTTAGTAACCTGATACAGTGGTGTGATGAATTAGCTGACGAGAAAACATTAATAAGGGTCATTTTTGTCTTTTTACTTATAAGAAAACCCTAAACGAATTTTGACTAATTAACGACCCAAAATAATCATATTTTCATATATTAATTCATCATTATCTTCTCTCTCAAACCCTAAGGCAAAACCCTTAGGAAAAATCAAAGTAGAAGACTTTATTCAAGATTCTTTCAATATTTTTCAAGATTCTTCTACAAGGTAAGTCTTTCTCCAAGAATTCAGTTATTTTCAACTCAAATTCTTCAATACAATTATGAATCACTAACGAAAATCATAATTCTTGGCCGTAGAGATTTCAAAAAACTAATTCAAGAATCTCAAGAAAGGTTTTCTTGATTGTTCTCCTTCAAGCTAGGGTTTAAAGGCTTCTAATCAAGTTCTTCTTCAAGATTCTTCAAGAAACTTATTCTTTCAGGTTTGTAAGGCTATCATAGTGTTGGACTAGTTCGTCATCATGCCCTACATGTACTTTCAAATAAGTAAAAGAGAAATCTAGGATTCTACCCCTAGATTTGAGTATTCTTGAAATGAGTTGATTTTGAGTTCTTGAGTTCCTGTTCCTTTTTGAAATTCTATTCCTAATTATTGAATTTCTATATGTTATGCATTAAAATTCTTGATTTGATTCGTTCATGTCTATATTTCAGCATGAACCCTATGAATTGAGTATTTTTGAGATGAGAAATATCGTTGAGTTTTGAGTTTCGAGTTCTTGAGTCCTTGATTTCTTGAGTCTTGAGTTCTAAGTACTGAGCTTCCTTATTGCTATTAAGATCTCTGAGTTGAGTCGTTCATATCCTTAATTCCACATGAATCCTATGATTTGAGATATAAATTTTGAAAAGCCTTTTAAGGCCAACACTTGAGTTCTTAAACTGAGTTTTGAGAAAGTAAAGATGAGTTTTGAGAAAAGAGTTTCTAAAATATGATTAGTATGACAATCGAGTATGCCATCAATGTATGAGCAGTATGGTATATAGATATACCGTCTATGTTAATGCAGTGTGACTTTTCGAGTCATCAATGATCATATTAAAATATGACTTTGATATGCTTTTGAGAAAGTGTTTTCAAGTATTAATTAAGTAAGAGTATAAGGGGACTATGTATTCCCAGAGGTATCAATTTTTACATTGTTAAAAAAGAAGCTGTGATTTCTAAATGAGTTATGAGTTCAAAAGATATTTCAAGAGGAGTTACCTCTTTTGAGAGGGTAGTTTGAGCAATCATCTCAAACCAAAGGAAGATTTATGTTTTTAAACATATGAGCATGAGTATATATTATTGGGAGTAGTATTGAACACCGATATGAGGACGAGTTTAGACAACTCAAAGTCCTCATAAACTATGTATACCAACATGGTAAAGGGTCATACTTCTTAGATGATTCCTTATTGCTTTTCAAGCATAGCCTAGTGGATCCACTTAGTTGAGGTGTTCATTAACCCTACAAGGTATATGACAGTTCTTGCAGCGTGGGTGAGACGCTGTATCATCACGTAGCTCATAGTGATGGTTGTCGGTTAGAGAATCTCCCAAACAGAGTTAAGAGTGTATTTTTACTATATCACTTAATATGTTGAGTTAAGAGACGAGTAAGTATTTTGTAAAGTTTTAATGATTACACTTCTTTATTTATTTACACTCAGTTGAGTATATATCTATATCTTCTACAGCCCTTTCATTCAGTTATTTGTTATTCAGCTATATGACATACTCGTACATTCAATGTACTGATGTCATTCGGCTTGAATCTTTTAATGATGCAGATACAAGTTCTTAGGATTCATAACAAGAGTCCATTGAGACCACTTCATCTGCTCGTTAGCTTTTGAGTAAGACCTCCTTGCTTCTGGAGGACTCCATTTTTATGAGTTGTTAGTAGTAGTTCCCTTGAGGAGTCGTGTGTCTTATCTCGACACCCTTCTTTGTGTAGTAGAGGCTTCATTGATAGATAATTTTGTAGAGTCTTTCAGTTTCAAATATTTTATTTAAAAACAAATGTTTTAGACTTAGTATATTCAACGAAGTTTTAAGATTCAATAAACTGTTTTTAAACGTTTCTTTCAATTTAATGCTTATGTATGCTTGAGTTAGTCTTCCGCTTGTAGTCAGCCAAGATGAGGGTTCGCTTGGGGACCATCAATGGTTCTTGAGTGCCGGCTAGGTCTAGGGTGTAGGCTTGGGTCGTGACACAAGTCGTGACCAACCAAGCTGGACAACAAAGAGGAAATCGTCAGGATGTGGCTGATACATCCAGAATCCGTGAGTTCTTAAGAATGCATCCTCCAGACTTTACCTATTTAAGTGTTATTGAGGATCCATAAAACTTTGGGGAAGAGTTGAAGAAAATGTTTGAGGTGATGCATGTTGCAGATGTTGAGCGCGTGGAACTAGCTGCATACCAATTGAAGGGTGTTGCTAGAGTATGGTACGACCAATGGAAGAAAAGTAGAGTTGATGGTGCACCAATTGTGAGCTGGGCTGTGTTTGAAGAGCCCTTCATGGGGAGTTTCTTTCCTTGTGAGCTGAGAGAGGCAAAAATTAGATTATTCTTATTCTTAAGCAGGAATCCATATGTGTGCATGAGTACAACCTCAAGTTTACTCTACTTTCCTGTTATGCTCCGGAAATGATTGCTGATATGAGGAGCAAGATGAGATTATTTATGTCCTGGTTGTCTCGTCTGTCAAGCAAAGAGGGTAAGGCTGAGCTGTTGATAGGGGATATAGACATAACAAGGTTGATGATCCATGTGCAATAGGTTGAGGAAGATAAGCTGAGGGATAGAGAAGAGTTTTGAAGTAAGAAGGCTAAGACAACAAGAAATGAGTCTAGGCAGCAGAAGAATAATGTGAACCAATCCTCTTTTCAACAAAGCCAAATAGACCTGCTCCATCGTCTACTAGTGTACCTGCACCAAAGAACATATGTGAGTTCAGGAATTAGAATTCGTAGAACTTCAGAGCTAGACGTGCACAATTTCAAGGTAGTGTGGCACAAGGAGGTAGGAACCATGAAAGAGCGTGTCACGATGGCTCCACTGGTTGTTTGAAGTGTGGTCTGACAGGTCACTTCATGAGAGAATTCTCTAAGAACATTCAGGGAAATGGTAATGGGGGCACTAGAGCCCAATCTTCTTCAGCAGCTCTGCCAGACAGGGCTGCACCTAAATGAGCTACTTCAGGAACAAGAGAAGGTTCAAACCATCTGCATGCTATCACTAGTAGCCAAGAGCAAGAGAATTCGCCAGATGTTGTCACTGGTATGATCAAAGTCTTTAATTTTGATGCATATACATTGCTAGATCCAGGTGCGAGTCTATCTTTTGTGACTCCTTATGTTGCAATGAGGTTCGAAATTATTCCTGAACAACTTTTGAGCCCTGCAGTGTTTCCAGACTTGTTGGTGAGTCTATTTTAGCTAAGAGAGTTTATCATGATTATACCATTTCTGTCAATCACAAAGACACCATGGCTGACTTAGTTGAGCTAGACATGGTGGATTTTGATGTTATTCTAGGTATGGACTGGCTTCATACGTGTTATGCCTCAATTGATTGTAGAACTCGAGCTGTAAAGTTTCAATTTTCTAATGAGCCAGTATTTGAGTGGAGAAGTAGTTCAGCAGTGCCTACGGGTCATTTTATTTCATACCTTAAGGCCAAAAAGTTATTTTCCAAGGGGTGCATCTATCACTTAGTCTGAGTTAATGACTCTTAGTGTTGAGACACCACCTATTCAGTCAGTTCCAGTTAAGAGTGAGTTTCTAGAGGTCTTTCCAGATGATTTTCCTAAAGTCCCTCCTGAGAGAGAAATAGACTTCGTTATAGATATTCTTCTTGATACTCATCCTATTTTTATTCTGCCATATAGAATGGCTCCAGCTGAGTTGAAAGATATAAAAAGCAGTTGAAAGACCTTCTTGAGAAAGGTTTCACTCGACCAAGTGTCTCACCTTAGGGCGCTTTGGTCTTAATTGTAAGGAAAAATCATGGAATACTTAGGATGTGTATTGATTACCACCAATTGAACAAGGTTACTATCAAGAATAAGTATCCCCTTCTGAGAATTGATGATATATTTGATCAACTTCAGGATGCTTCTTGTTTTTCTAAGATAGACCTCAGATCTGGCTATCATCAATTGAGAGTAAGAGAAAACGACATTCCTAAGACAACGTTTAGGACCCGATATGGTCATTATGAGCTTCTAGTTATGTCCTTCGGCTTAACTAATGCTCCTGCAACGTTCATGGATCTTATACACAGAGTGTTTAAGCCTTATCTTGATATGTTTGTTATCGTATTCATTGATGACATTATGATTTATTCGAGGAATAAGGAGGATCATGCTAGTCATCTTAGAATGTTCTCCAAACTCTCAGAGATAGAGAGTTGTATGCCAAATGTTCCAAGTGTGAGTTTTGGCTTGAGTTAGTGGCGTTCTTAGGCTATATTGTTCTTGGTGATGGGATTTTATTTGACACTCAGAAGATTGAGGTAGTGCAGAACTGGCCTAGAGCCATATCTCCAACAGATATTAGGAGTTTCTTGGGATTGGCTGGTTATTATAGAAGGTTTGTCAAGGGGTTTTCAACTATTTCATCCCCTTTGACAAAGTTGACTAAGAAGATAACAAAGTTTCAATGGTCTGAAGCTTGTGAAAAGAGCTTTTTGGAATTGAAAATTAG
This sequence comes from Solanum stenotomum, assembly GCF_019186545.1. Classification (NCBI taxonomy): domain Eukaryota; kingdom Viridiplantae; phylum Streptophyta; class Magnoliopsida; order Solanales; family Solanaceae; genus Solanum; species Solanum stenotomum. The sequence continues at coordinate 49,609,179 of NC_064289.1, read as the reverse complement.
GTTGACTACTGCCCAGTGTTGGCCTTACCAGAAGGTACACAAGGTTTTGTTATGTATTGTAATGCGTCCAGAGTTGGACTGGGTTGTGTATTGATGCAGAATGACAATATTATAGCTTATGCCTCTAGACAACTTAAGATTCACGAGAAGATTACCCAACCCATGATCTAGAGTTGGCTGTTGTAGTATTTGCTTTGAAAATATGGCGTCACTATCTCTACGGTGTTCATGTTGATGTGTTCACCGATCACAAGAGTCTTCAGTATGTGTTAAGTCAGAAAGATCTTAATCTCAGACAGAGGATGTGGTTGGAGTTACTCAAGGATTATGACATGAGTATTCTTTATCACCCATGTAAGGCTAATGTTGTTCTTGATGCCTTGAACATGATTTCTATGTGTAGTACTTCCCATGTTGAGGAAGGCAAAAAAGAGTTAGCCGAAGATGTGCACAGACTTGCACGATTGGGAGTCCAGTTAATGGAATCCAATAAAGGTGGAGTAGTGGCGATGAATGGGGCTAAATCATAACTAGTGTCCGAAGTGAAAGAGAAACAAGAGCAAGACCCTATTTTGCTTGAATTGAAGGCAAATGTTCATAAGCATTAAGTAATGGCTTTTGAACAAGGGGAGATGGTGTATTGAGGTATCAAGGTAGATTGTGTGTACCAAAGGTGTATTAACTTCAAGAGAGGATCATGAAGGAAGATCATAGCTCCAGATACTCAATCTATCCGGGTTCCACAAAGATGTATCGTGACTTGAGAGAAGTCTATTGGTGGAGTAGTATGAAAAGGTGTATTGCAGAGTTCGTAGATAAGTGCCCGAATTGCTAACAAGTCAAGGTAGAACACCAAAGGCCCGGTGGTATGGCTTAGAACATAGATCTTCCAAAATGGAAGTGGGAGATGATTAATATGGATTTTATTATTGGTTTGCCGTTGTCTCGCATGCAGCACGATTCTATTTGGGTGATTGTAGATCGAATGACTAAATTATCCCATTTCTTACCGGTAAAGACTACCTTTTCAGCAGAAGATTATGCCTAGTTATATATTCAAGGGGTAGTCAGACTTCATGGAGTTCCAGTGTCCATCATTTAGATAGAGGTGCACAATTCATCGCACAATTCTAAAAGTCTTTCTATAAAGGTTTGGGTTCGAAGGTGAATTTGAGTACTGCTTTCCATCCTCAGACCGATGGTCAAGCAGAACGCACAATTATGACTTTAAAGGATATTTTAAGGGAGTATGTGATCGATTTCAAGAGTAATTGGGATGATTACTTACCTCTCATTGTGTTTGCTTACAACAACAATTATCATTCTAGCATCCAGATGGCTCTTTATGAGGCTCTGTATAAGAGAAGATGTAGATCTCTTATTGTATTGTTTGAGGTTGGTGAAACTAGGTTGATGGGACCATACTTGGTTCATCAAGCTATGGAGAAAGTGAAGATCATTTAAGAAGGGTTGAAAACAATGCAGAGTTGTCAGAAATCCTATACTGATGTTAGGAGAAAAGACTTGGAGTTTGAGGTGGATGATTGGGTGTATTTAAAGGTTTCACCTGTGAAGGGTGTTATGAGGTTTGGAAACAAGGGGAAGATTAGTCCCTGGTATATTGGTCCTCACAGTATACCCAAGAGTTGGCAATGTAGCCTATGAGTTGGAGGTACCGCCAGAGTTAGCAGCAGTCCATCCGATATTCCATATTTCATTGTTGAAGAAGTGTATGGGCGATCCGTTACTTATTATACCTACTAAAAATATTGGTATTAAGGATAACATATGAGGAGATTCCTGTTGAGATACTTGACCGTCAGGTTCTCAAAGGGAGAACCAAGAGGGTTGCATCAATCAAGGTTTTATGGAGGAACTAGTTTGTTGAGGAATCTACTTGGGAGGCTGAGGAGGATATGAAGAAGAGATACCCACATCTCTTTGCTTCCGGAGAAGCTTCAAATCAAGGTACTAAGTTGAAATGTCGTGTTAAATTGCATATTGGGTGTTTGAGCTGAATGTTAGATGTTGCCACACTTAGTCTACTTAGAGTAATCTCATTAGAGAAAGAATGTTCCCAAGGGGGAGATATTGTAACATCCCGCCTTAGAAAGAGCTAAATTTAGAAAGAACTAATTTGGAAAGAGCTAATTTGAGATTTGTTCCGGTTAAGCTTAAGTTGTGAGTTTTGGGTCAACTTCAAACAACCATAACTTTCAGTACATGATGATTTAGGTAGCCTATAAGATATCAAATGAAAGTTATTGGAATCCTCTTTCCAAAACCATCGAGTTTGCTAAATTTCGAGTTCGGATGAAGGAGATATGCCCGTTTGAAGTCAGCCTGTCCAATTAAGGAAATTTACCCAAATTATGAGACGGTATTTTGGTCTTTTTCTTATCCACTCAGATTTTGCCTTTTTTTTGTAATATTTTAGGGGTCTAAACTGATTTGGGTCAGTTTTCACAATCCTAAATATGCTTAGGGTTTTGAGAAGAGTTCAAGAGGGGAAAAGAAGAAAGGTTNTGGTCTTTTTTTTATCCACTCAGATTTTTCCTTTTTTTAGTAATATTTTAGGGGTCTAAACTGATTTGGGTCAGTTTTCACAATCCTAAATATGCTTAGGGTTTTGAGAAGAGTTCAAGAGGGGAAAAGAAGAAAGGTTTAAGGCGTTCGTCAAGGTTCTTGAGATTTGTCGAGGAATTTCGCCAGGGGTTAATTTCTAAGAGGTATGTAAGCTTTCATAGTGTTGGGTTCATTCATCCACACGCCAATCATGTGATTTTGTCCAAAAATTTCATTCTTGAGGTAGAATGATTTGAGTTCTTGATGAATTTCTTGAAGTTTTGTTCTTAAATCGTTTACTATGAGTTTGATGAGTTCTTGAGATAAATATTATGAGTTTGAGAGTTTTTTTTGAGTAGATTCTCATGTAGTTGTATTGGGTAATTGAATCTAAAGAAAAATTGAGGAAAACAATTGATTCTAGGTGAATTAGGGTCAGAAAATGAGAAGAAAAATTCGTCGGATCGTTCGGGTGAGGGGTGGGATGACACGCCACTGATGCGCCAGCAATGTGCCAGAATGAAGCCTCTGAAGTTCAGGGGCTGGCGCCCCACGCCAACAGTGCACCAGGGTCGCCTGCCCCCACCTTTTTTCCATCGTTTTCTCCATCTAAAGTCCGTTAAAGTGTACCTTTATTCCCTTATAATTCTAACTAGTCTAAAATACATTTAATCATTGAGATATCCTTCATAACATGAATCATAACCCTTGAATTCATTTCAAATTCAAGGTAGAGTTAAGAGTAAAGTCTTGAGAGTTCTTTCGAGCCATTTTGAGAAGTCTTTTACAGTATTTTAAAACTTGTTTTTAAGACTTGAGTACTTGAGTTTGAGGATGAGGAGAGTGGATTTTCATTTTTTAAAATGAATATATGGGGACTAAGTATCCCCAAGAGTAAATGTTTTCACATTTTAAAAGAGAGAAAACATAGATTTCCAAATGAGTTCATGAGGAGTTTTTGAGTATAATCTCTTTTAAGAGAACCTTTTGAGTAATAATCTCAAACCTTGAGGATGAGGAAATGTTTTTAAACATATGAGCTGAGTTATATTTTTAGGAGTAGTATTGAGCACCGATATAGGGACGAGTTCATACAACTCAAAGTCCTCATAAACCATGTAGCCAACGTGGGTAGAAAGGGTTATAAATTTTATATGATTCCTTCTTGATTTTTAAGCACAGATTAGTGGATCCACTTAGTTGAGGATATTTTATACTCCGGCAAGGTATAGGACAATTCTGGCAGCGTAGACGAGATGATGTATCATCAGATAGCTCATAGGGATGGTTGTCTGTTTGAGAATCTCCCAAATTGAGTTATTTTGTATATTTACATACAAACTGTGTTATTATTGTATTTTATAATACATTGGGTTGTTATCTAATGTTTTAAATGCTATATATAATTGCATCTTTATTGTTGTTTTTATACTGTATTGAGTTGATTATCCATGTTTTTATACTATATATGTTTCCTTCCTTCCAAGTTCAAGCTTTTATGTTATGTTTAGTGTTCCCCTTACATGCTCGTACATTCAATGTACTGATGCCATTTGGCCTACATCATTTTCATGATGCAGATACAGAAGATCAGGGTCATCAACTAGCGCTTCATTGATACCACTTGCAGTTCCAGAGTTGTTTAGTGAGCCTCCCTACTTTTGGAGGGCCCCCTATATATTATATAAGTTTTGTTCAGATGATCGGAGGTCTTGTCTTGATATCCCTCATAGTATTAGAGGCTTAACATGCAGTAGTAGTTGAGAAGTCTGTTTTATTTTCTATTGTTAATGTTCTAGATTTGAGTTTCCCTTGTGGCCACTTTGAATATTTTTAAATGTTCTAAGTTTAGTATTTGAGACATTTTAGTTTAAACTTTATATTTGAGTTTATCTTATGTTGAGTAAGTCTTCCGCTGAGAGTTTAGCTGGGCCAAGGGTTGGCGTAGGGCCAACAATGGTTCTCAAGTGCCAATCACGTCCAGGGTGTAGGCTCAGGGAGTGAGTAATAGCACTCCAAAACATCAACATAGATTCACCAGCACTATAGTAGTCATTACATTACATAATATTTTCTTCAGTTGGCAATTCAAAGAGCTTGTGTGTTGCATTGGGATTCCATGATTGATGATTTGGAAGCAACCCCACTTGGTTGCTGGTTCTTGAATTGATTTTTAAACATTTAAATCATAAAAATTTGATAAATCAATTGTTCGGATAGATTCTTGATTGTCAATTTGGGATTTTTCTAGTCTGTGTTCTTTTGGTTGAATACATTGATTTGGGATAATTTCAAGGCATTTGTCTACTAGACCTTTTATTCCATTTGCTTTCTTGATTAAAAAATCAAGTATGTCATCATATGTTTCAAATTTTGATGAAGTCATTTGTGTGTGGAATCTTGATGAGTGTGTACTAATGGAAAAAGGAAATTTAGGGTTTTTCTATGGTGGGTTTGAGAGGGGTGCGTGTGGGGGAGGTAGGGGAAAAGGGATATCTATGAAATGATGGAATAAGGAGATTTGGGGTGTTTATGGCGCGTTTGAGGGGGAAGGGGTGTTAGGATTTTGCTCGAATTTTCTTATATTGTTTGAAGTTTATTTTTCTATTGAAGGAAAGTCAANGGGTATGTGTGAGGGAGGGAAGGGAAAAAGGGATATTTATGAAATGATGGAATAAGGAGATTTGGGGTGTTTATGGCGCATTTGAGGGGGAAGGGGTGTTAGGGTTTTGCTCGAATTTTCTTATATTGTTTGAAGTTTATTTTTCTATTGAAGGAAAGTCAATGTATTACCATAAATGCTTGTACTCTATTATGTCTATAAACAATTATCAGTAAAATAGTACTATTATAATTTAGTATTTTGTTTTAGTTTTAATATTATAATTTTATAGCTATAAATTCTTATGACAATTGAGAATATTTGATGGGGACATATATCAAATGTGTATTTTTTTTTGATTAAATAGGAAAAAGCTTTTAAAAGTCATAAAACCAGTACTACTTAAATCTTTTTGAAGAAAAAAAATTCATATGCTTGAGTGTATTTCCCTATAAATTACTAAATCTTCATCATTTTTATGTTCTTTGTTTTCTAGAAAATCGATACATTAATTAACCTCTCTCCAAACGTGTTAGATAGTGTAAAATGTGAAATAATTTAATTTCAACTATGCCAAATGCTCAAAATTCAAGAAATGTGAAATTATACACTTATTTATATTGGTTAAAAGGTTGGAAACTACATTCTACAACATATTAACACCGTTTTTTAATGAGTTGAGCTAGTAAATAAATGTGGCAATGATCAGGCCAAACTTGGATGGATTTGACGAATCATATTTTCATGAATGAGTTTTTATCGTTAGGGTGAATTTTTTGTAGAATTTATGTAGTATTTGATAATCACAACTCGACATTTGATACCTGTTTTCGTCATTGAGAGACTGCCTATAACAATCATTGATGATTGGGGGGTTTTGTCACCCTATATTTGATACTACTTTTAGGAGTGAAAGTAAATTCATTCTAAACTCAACATCTGTAGTTAATGATGGTGATAGTTACTACCGGTCACGATCTTAAAATATGACAAACGTAATTTAAGTAGGTGTTTTTTCCCTTATTTTTTGTATTCAGTATCCTATTTAAAACTTAATGCAAATACATTTTTAAACACGAGATGTATAATTGATGGCGGAGATAATTACTACTCATCATGAGTACATGTTTTTTCTTTTTCTATATTTGGTATCTGCTTTAAAACAAGCCCGTTTTCAAATTACAGAGTTCAAGTTCAAAATTATCACAGTGTTACACATCAATGATAAAAAGAATAAACTTAAAATATTATAAAGAAAAAAAATATGGAGTAAAGTTACTATAAATAAAAAGTAGGATAAAGTGTAAAGAAAGGTTATTAAATCATTTGAATAAAAAGAGATAACGACACAATCATACCAACTCACTGGTTATGTAAATAGAGACTTTTCGTCATTACATGATAATAAATTTGACAATAAAATAACATTCACAGAAGAAGAAATTTGTAAATTAAAATACCAAATTTTAACAAAATCTAGTGATGCTTTACTAGAAGGACTTTTACGTTAGAAATAATCCTAATAATCAGAATGCAAGACAGGTTTGTACACTGGTTTTTCTCCATCTTTCATTACTTGTGAAAATGGACCAATGACACTATCAAGTCTAGCGTTCACAAATAAAGATACAGATATTCGAGCCCTGCTTAAATCAACTGCTACACAATGCTCGATTCTCTTATATCGATCATTGCTCATAATCTGCAACAAGTCACCAATATTAACCACTAAGGCGCCTTTGATTGGATTAATGTGGATCCAATTATCTCCTTTAGTCCCAAGGACATATAGGTCTCCCGTGTTGTCTTGGAAGAGCAGAGTGATGCAGGACCCGTCGCAGTGTCGATGAGCCCCTATGGTGATACTTGGATTTGGGCATGGTGGATAATAGTTTATGTTGATCTTCATAGTTCCCATCAAGAGAGGTTCCGAAGATTCATCGATTTCATTGACATTGAGACCCTTCCATTACACCTCTAACAACTTTTTAGCAAGTGGTTTAGCCCACTTTTGGTACTCAAGACTTGGTACCCTATAAACCAATGACAAAGTCGGGAATTTCATTAAGAGCGTATGAAATTTAATGGCAAGGCAATTTAATGTCAAAGTAAAGAATTTCACTAAGAGTGCTTTCAATGTCCATCAGAGACAATATTTTTATCCCACAAAGGTAGAAATAAGATATGCGTACATCTTATTCTCTCCATACCCTACTTGTGGAATTATACTAGATATATTATTGTAAAACGGATATAAAAAATTCCTACATATGCAATATAATTCTGATTTAAGTTATATACACCATTATAAAATTTAGAGATAATGATAAAAAAACACGCCTGAAGTAATACATTCTTGAAAGTCTCCTATCTGACTATCATCAACTAACTAACAAATCACATCTCAAAATTAATGAGTTAGTTTCCATTTGGACGAAATTGTAAGCATAATTAACTTATGAAATAACCTTTTGTGATTGTATTGAGACACTTGGTCTTGTAAGTTTCAAGATTTGTTTTGATATATAGCTAACTATAGTTTAGATAGAAAATGCAAACACTTTACGGTTAATGATACGAAACTCATGAAAAAAGTAATACTACAGGTAAGTTTCTTATTTACTCAAAAACACGTCACCTATAAATGACACATAACCGAAAACCCACCCAAAAAGCTACCTTGTTTGAGGAGGGCAAAGATTGTTATCATTTTGTGGATTACAACCATGTTTTATACTATCCCTCCACTCCAAAACTTTTTCAATTTACTCACCAATAGCACTCCAAAACATCAAGACATATTCACCAGCACTATAACTATCTTTACAATAATTAACTTTTTCTTCAGCTGGCAATTGAAAGAACTTGTGTGCTGCATCTTTCAAATCTTCAAGAACTTCAATTGAGATCCCATGATTGATGATTTGGAAGCAATCCCACTTGGTTGTTGCTTCTTGAATTGTTTTTTCAACATTTAAATAATAAAAATTTGATAAATCAATTGTTCGGATTGATTCTTGATCGTCCATTTGGGATTTGTCTAGTATGTGTTCTTTTGGTTGAATACATTGATTTGGGATAATTTCGAAGGCTTCTGTCTACTAGACCTTTTATTCCATTTACTTTCTTGATTACAAAATCAAGTATGTCATCATTTGTTTCAAATTTTGATGAAGTCATTTGTGTGTTGAATCTTGATGAGTGTGTACTAATGGAACAAGGAAATTCAGGGTTTTTCTATGGTGGGTTTGAGAGGGGTATGTGTGAGGGAGGGAAGGGAAAAAGGGATATTTATGAAATGATGGAAGAAGGAGATTTGGGGTGTTTATGGCGCGTTTGAAGGGGAAGGGGTGTAAGGGTTTTGCTTGGATTTTCTTACATTGTTTGTAGTTTATTTTTCTATTGAAGGAAAGTCAATGTATTACCATAAATGCTTGTACTCTATTATATATATAAAAAATTATCAGTAAAATAGTTCTACTATAATTTAGTATTTTATTATAGTTTTAATATTATAATTTTATTGCTATAAATTCTTATGACAACTGATAATATTTGATGGGGACATATATCAAATGTGTATTTTTTTTTTATTAAATAGGAAAAAGCTTTAAAAATTCATAAAATCAGTACTACTTAAATCTTTTTGAAGAAAAAAATTTCATATGCTTGAGTGCATTTCCCTATATATTACTAAATCTTCATCATACTTGTATTCTTTGTTTGCTAGAAAATTGATACATTAATTAACCTCTCTCCAAATGTGTTAGATAGTTTAAATGTGAAATAATTTAATTTCAACTATGCCTAATGATCAAAATTCAAGAAATGTGAAATTATACACTTATTTATTCTGGTTAAAAGGTCGGAAATTACATTCTACAACATATCAACACAGTTTTTTTAATTAGTTGAATTAGTAAAGAAATGGGGCAATGATCAGGCCAAACTTGAATGGATTTGACGAATCATATTTTCATGAATGAGTTTTTGTCATTAGGGTGAATTTCTTGTAGAATTTATGTAGTATTTGATAATTAAAACTCGACATTTGTAGTTATGCTATTTTCATACTGATTTAAGGCCTCCCAACGATCCCGTGTCCTAGTCGTTGCGCTTCAGTCCATTTCTCGGCTTCCCTTGGGCGATTTGCACTTCTGATTGGTTCCAGTCGTCCACAACCTTAATGAATGGACTATAACGGGGTCAAACAATCTATTCGGGTTTTCGGTCGGTTCCCATTCGCCTTCCCCCCTCATAATTCATTAGTGGGTAGGGTGGTAAACTTAGAGTGCGCCCGCCACCTCTTCAGATGTGTCCTCGACAACGTGGCGGATACCGATTTTTGTCATTAAGAGACTACCTATAACAATCTTTGATGATTGAGGGGTTGTCACCCTATATTTGATACCACTCTTAGGAATGAAAATAAATTTATTCTAAACTAGAAAGCTATAGTTTATGATGGAGAGAGTTACTACCGGTCATGATCTTAGAATATGATAAGCGTAATTTAAGTAGATGTTTTTTCCCTCATTTTTTGTAATCAGTATCCTATTTAAAACTGAATGCAAAGACATTTCTAAACTCAAGATCTATGATTGATGGCGGAGATAATTACTACTCATTATGAGTATGTATTTTTTCTTATTCTATATTCGGTATCTGCTTTAGAGAATGCCCATTTTCAAATTATAGAGTTCAAGTTTAAAATTATCATAATGTTACACATCAACGATTAGAGGAATAAACTTACAATACTATAAAGAACAAAATATGGGGTAAAGTTATTATAACCAAAAATTAGGATAAAGGGTAAAATAATATTATTAAATCATCGGAACAAAACAAGATAACGACACAATCATACCAACTCAATGGTTATGTAAAGAGAGACTTTTTTTCATTACATGATAACAGGTTTGACAATAAAATAACATTCACATAAGAAGAAATTTGTAAATTAAAATATCAAATTTTACAAAATCTAGTGATGCTTTTCCAGAAGGCCTTTTATGGTAGAAATAATCCCAATAATCAGAAGCAAGACATGTTTGTACATTAGTGTTTCTCCATCTTTCAGCATTTGTTGAAATGGACCAATGACACTGTCACGCCCCGAGCCTACACCCTGGGGATTGACACTCAAGAACCATTGCTGCCCCCAAGCGAACCCTTGGCCTGACTTAACTCATAGCGGAAGACTTAAATAACAAGATAATAGTCTTAAAGATAAACTCATGAAATAACTTAGAATGTCTTACAAGAACATTCAACTAACTAGCCAAGATGGAAACTCAAATCTCAAAACATAAGCCAATAACAAGGTATTGACAAATGAACTAACTAACTGTCTATGAAGCCTCTATATACTGAGATGGATGTCGGGACAAGACCCACTACATCCTAATGAACTAACTAATGAAAGCAATAAAAAGGAAATCCTCTGGAAAGCAAATAGGCCCACCAACTGACTCTGAGTGCTCAACTGGATCAACGAGGCGCTGGGTGCTGATCCTGGTTTCTGTATCTGCATCATAGAGCGATGCAGGCCAAATGATATCAGTACATTGAATGTACGAGTATGTGAGAGGAAAACTAAATATAATATAAGCTTGAAAAGAATCTGAATAGAACACTTACCTTAGCTTTACTCAACTCAAATGCAAAGTAAAACAACTATAAAGGTGCAATTTATACAAAGCATTTAAAACAATATATGACAACTCAAGGTGTTAAAGAAATACAATAACAACTCAGTTTACATATAAAGTAATATAATACTTTGGGAGTTTTCTCTAATCGACAACCACCAGTGTGGGCTCAAGTGATGATACTACGTCTCGCCCACGCTGCCAGAACTGTCCTATACGTTGCCGTGATATATAACGCCTCAACTAAGTGGATACACTAGTCTTTGCTAAAAATAACTAAGGAATCATCTAAAAAGTATGACCCTTTCTACCCATGATGACTACATGGTTTATGGAGACTTGAGTTATCTAAACTCGTCCCCATATTGGTGCTCAATACTACTCCCAAAAATATACTCAGCTCATATGTTTAAAAATAAAACTCTTTCTGTGGTTTGAGATAATTACTCAAAAACTAGCTCAAAAGCTCTCTTGGAAATCGGTGTTTTCTCTCTTGTTTAAATGTGAAAACATTTACTCTTTTGGGAATACATAGTCCGGTATACTCTTTTGAAGCAAAGAACTTTGGTCTTTACTCTTTATTCAACTCAAAACTCAAGTCTTAAAACAAAGTTAAAACGTTTGCACAAGACTTTTGAAATGACAGTAAGAACTCTCTAGACTAGGCTCTTAACTTTCCTTGAATTTGATTTATGGATTCAAGGATTGTGATTTGTGATAGGAAGGATCTCATGATGTTTAGGAGTGTTTTTAGATAGTTAAACATGTGAAACGATCAAGAAATCACTATCTGGAAACGAGTCCGCGACACGTAGATGCATTTTTATTTTTGGTTGCTAAATAAATTTTGAGGCAGAATTGTCTGTGACCACTTCGCGATGCGAAGAAAATTCCACAACCAAGAGGAACATGTCTGCAACGTGGACATTGTACCCATATTCGCCCGACTTTTTTCCTTCTTCGTTTTCAAGCCCCAATTCGCCTAAACTCGATTCTTTTTCCCAAATTCTCTTAGATTCAGATACCCAGTAAATGTACCCAAGAACCTAACCAACAACAACTCTATAATTCATCACAATATTCTCAAGAACTCCTCAATCTCAGCCCAACTCAAGAACGAAAACAAATTCAAGAGCACATATCAAGAACATCAAACTTTCAACCTTTTTAGTACGAATTCACGCTGAAATAAACATGTTTGGCATGTGTGTGAACGAACCCAACGTTATGAAAGTTTCACATACCTAGTAGGAATGAATCCTTGGCAAAATCCACAATCGAACTCGCAAGAACTTGGCGAATCTTGAACTTTTCTTCTCCTTTCCTCCTATTTTTTCTTCTCTCAAAGCCCTAACGTAATTTTCAATAGCGTAATTTGAACTAACTCAGTTTAGACCCCAAATAATTTACTAAAAATGGATTTAATTAATCTAGGTAGTGAAAAGACCACAACAAACTTCTAAAATCCGGTTTTGACTGTCCTTATCTAGATAACCCGGCTTCAAATGGGCATATCTCCCTCACACAAACTCAAAATCGCGCAAACTTGGCAGCGTTGGAAAGATAATTCAAAATATTTCCTAAGTATCTTGTACAACACCTAAATAATCTTGAGCTAGAAATTATGGTCATTTGAAGTTGACCCAATACTCAAACTGAACTTAAATTTGTCAAATTTCCAGATTTTCATTCTTTCCAAAAATTTCCAGATTTTCATTCTAGTTGCGGGATGTTACAATATCTCCCTATTGGGAATATTCATCCTCGAATGAGATTACTCTTAGTAGGCTAAGGGTGTAACATCTTACATTTAGCTCAAACACCCAACAAACAAATCTAACACATCAAACATATAAATTAGTACCTTGGTCGGGAATTTATCTAGGCTCAAAGAGATGTGGATATCTCTTCTTCATATCCTCCTCAACTTCCAAGTAGCTTCCTCAACAAACTGATTTCTCCTAAGAACTTTGACTGATGCTACTTCCTTGGTCCTCAACTTGCGAACCTAACGATCTAGAATCTGAACATGGATCTCCTCATAAGACAAGCTATCCTTGATACCAATATCTTCAGTTGGTATGATCAATGAAGGATTGCCCATACACTTTTTCAACATGGAGATGTGGAAGACCGGATGGACTGCTGCTAACTCTTGTGGTAGCTCTAACTCATAAGCTACATTGACAATCCTCTTGGATATTCTGTAAGGACCAATATACCGGGGACTAAGCTTCCCCTTCTTACCAAATCTCATAACACCCTTCATGGGTGAAACTTTCAAGTAGACCCAATCATCTAACTCTAAGTCTCTCCTCCTAACATCAATGTAGGATTTCTGACGACTCTGCGTTGTTTTCAACCTTTCTTGAATCACCTTCACTTTCTCCATAGCTTGATGAACTAAGTCTGGTCCTATCAACCCAACTTCACTAACTTCAAACCATCCAATAGGAGACCTGCATCTTCTCCCATAAGGAGCTTCATAAGGAGCCATCTGGATGCTAGAATGGTAACTATTGTTGTAAGCGAACTCAATGAGAAGTAGGTGATCATCCCAATTCTCCTTGAAATCAATCACACAGACCCTCAACATATCTTCTAAAGTCTTAATAGTGCGCTCTGCCTGACCATCTGTCTGAGGATGAAAAGAAGTACTTAAGTTCACCTTTGAAACCAAGCCTTTCTAAAAAGATATCCAAAACTGTGCAGTAAATTATGCACCTATATCTGATATAATAGATACCGGAACCCCATGGATTCTGACTACTTCTTGAATGTACAACTTGGCATAGTCTTCTGCTAAATGGGTAGTCTTTATAAGCAAAAAGTGGGCCGATTTTGTCATCCTATCAACAATCACCCAAATAGAATCATGCTGCTTGCGAGACCTTGGAAACCCATTAATGAAGTCCATATTGATCATCTCCAACTTTCATTTCGGAAGTTCTATATTCTTAGCCATACCACTGGGCCTTTGATACTCTACCTTAACTTGTTGGCAATTTGGACACTTAACAACAAATTCTCCAATTCCCTTCTTCATACTACTCCACCAATAAACTTCCCTCAAGTCAAAATACATCTTTATGGGACCTGGATGAATGGAATATCTGGAGCTATGAGCTTCCTCCATGATCTTTTCTTGGAGTTCATCCACCCTTGGTACACACAACCTACCTTGATATCTCAATACACCATCTCCCCCTTGTTCAAAAGCCAATACTTTTTGCTTATGAACATTTGCCTTCAATTCATGCAAAATAAGGTCTTGGTCTTGTTTCTCTTTAACTTCAAACACTAATGATGATTAAGCCCCATTCCTCAGCACTACACCTCCTTCTGTGGAATCCATTAGTAGAACTCCCAAGCGTGCAAGTCTTTGCACATCTTTTGCTAACTCTTTCTTGTCTTCCTCAAAATGGGCGGTACTACCCATAGACAATCTACTCAAGGCATCCAAAACAAAATTAGACTTACCTGGGTGATAAAGGATACTTATGTTATAATCTTTGAGTAACTCTAACCGCCTTTGTTGTATAAGATTAAGCTCTTTCTAACTAAACACATACTGAAAACTCTTGTGATCGGTGAATACATCAACATGAACACCCTACAAATAGTGGCACCATATTTTTAAAGAAAATACTACGGCAACTAACTCTAGATCATGGGTTGGATAATTCTTCTTGTGAACCTTAAGCTGTCTGGAGGCATAAGCTATAACTTTGCCATTCCGCATTAACACACAACCCAAACCAATTCTAGACGCATCACAATATACGACAAAACCTTGAGTACCTTCTGGTAAGGTCAGTACTAGGGCAGTAGTCAACCTCTTTTTCAATTTCTGAAAGCTTTTCTCACAAGCCTCAGACCATTGAAACTTCATTGTTTTTTGAGTCAACTTGGTCAAAGGGGATGAAATAGATGATAACCCCTCTACTAACCTTCTATAATATCCAGCCAATCCAAGAAACTTCTAATATAAGTTGGATATGTGGGTCTAGGCCAATTCTGCACTGCCTCTATTTTCTGGGTATCAACTCTAATTCCATCATCGAAAATAATGTGGTCTAAGAATGCCAAAGACTCAAGCCAAAACTCACATTTCGAGAACTTAGCATACAACTCCCAATCCTTTAGAGTTTGGAGAACTATTCTGAGATGACTAGCATGATATTCCTCATTCCTTGAATATATTAGTATGTCATCAATGAATACGATAACAAACATATCTAAATAAGGCTTGAATAGTCTATTTATAAGGTCCATAAATTCTGTAGATGCTTAGTTTAATCGAACAACATGACCAGAAACTCATAATGACCATAACGGATCCTGAAAGCTATCTTTGGAATATCACATTCCCTTACTCTTAACTGATGGTAGCAAGATATAAGGTCTATCTTAGAGAAACAAGTGGCACCCTGAAGTTGATCGAAGAGATCATCAATTCTTGGAAAAGGATAGTTATTCTTGATGGTAACCTTGTTCAACTAATGGTAATCTATACACATCCTAAGGAACCATCCTTCTTCCTCACAAATAAGATCAGAGCGCCCCAAGGTGAGGCACTTGGTCAAATAAAACCTTTCTCTAGGAGATATTTCAACTGCTCTTTAAGCTCTTTTAACTCTGCTAGAGCTATTCTATATGGAAAAATAGATATTGGATGATTATCAGAAACAATATCTATACCAAAGTTTATCTCTCTCAGGAGGGACTCCGGGTAGATCATCATGAAAGACTTCTGGAAACTCACTCACAACTGGAACTGATTCAATAGGAGGTGTCTCAACACTAGAGTCATTAACTCGGACTAAGTGATACACACACCTCTTGGAAACTAACTTTCTTTCCTTAAGGTACGAAATAAAATGCCCCTTAGGAACTATTGAACTACTACTCCACTCTATAACTGGCTCATTAGGAATTTGGAACCTAACAACTCGAGTACTACAATCAATGGAAGTATAACATGCATGAAACCAATCCATACCTAGAATGACATCAAAATCTACCATGTCTAACTCAACTAAATAAGCTATGGTGTTCTTGTGATTGATGGAAATGACATAATCGCGATAGACTCCCTCAGCTAGAATAGACACCCCAACAGGTGTAGAAACACAAAAGGGCTCACAAAGTTCTCAGGAAGGACTTCAAAATTCATTACAACATAAGGAGTCACAAAAGATAAACCCGCTCCTGGGTCTAGCAAACCATACACATTAAAAGTAAATACTTTGAGCATACCAGTGACAACATCTGGAGAATTCTCATGCTCTTGACGACTTGTGATAGCATAAAGACGGTTTGCTCCTCCACCTGCCCCCGAAGTAGCTCCTCTAGATGCAGCCTTGTCTGGTGGAGCAACTGATGAAGATTGTCATCTATTGCCCTGATTCCCATTACCTTGCCGGTTCTTACGACACTCTTTCATGAAGTGACTCTCTTGTCCATACTTGAAACAACCTGTGAAGCCATCATGATACTTACCTGGGTGGTTCCTACCACACTTAGCATATTCATGAGCCCAGTTACCTCCCTGTGCCATACTACCATGTGATTGTGCAGGTCTAGCTCTGAAGTGCTGGGAATTTTGACTATTGTACTCATCTTTGTTTCTGGGTACGGGTGCACTAGCAGATGATGGAGTAGATCTCTTTTCCTTTTGATGAAAGGACGAACGATTTACATTATTTCTCTGCTACCCGGACTCATTCCCTGTTTTCGCGTTCTTGTTCCTAAACTCTTCCCTATCCCTCAACTTATCTTTCTCAACCTGTTGCACATAAACCACAAACCTTGCTATATCCATGTCCCCTATTAGCATAGCCACCTTGCCCTCCTTTATTGACAGACGGGACATCCCATTAATATATAGACTCATCCTGCTCCTCATATTTGCAACCATCTCCAGAGCATATCGGGAAAGTTGGGTGAACTTCAAGCTGTACTCATGAACACTTAGTGAATCTTGCTTAAGGGTAAGGAACTCCTGTACCTGAGCCTTTCTTAATTCTCGGGGAAAGAAACGCCCCAAGAAAGCCTCCTCAAATATAGCCCAACTCAAAATTGGTGCACCCTCATCTCTACCCTTCTTCCCCTGGTCAAACCAAGTCCTAGCAACATTCTTTAGTTTATATGCAGCTAGTTCCACTCGCTTAGCATCAGTAGCGTGCATAACCTCAAACACCTTTTTTCAGTTCCTCAATAAAATTTTCTGGATCCTCAGTAGTGCTTGAACCAGTGAAGCTTGGAGGATTCATCCTCAAGAACTCGCGGATCCTCGAAGTATCAACCTCTTCCTATCGAGCCCCTCTTTGTTGCCCTACTTGGTTTGTCACAACTTGACTTAACATTTAGATTGCTTCCTAAAATTAAGCATTGGTGACCTCTCCTTGGGGTTATTTGGTGCATTAGGTACCCCTTGCTCCTCAATGTTCCTCCTAGTAGAACGACCTCGAACAACTCTTCATGGAGGCATGATCAACTGAAAGATACGCGCAGGCACGAGTTAGAAAGAGACTTTATAGAGATAAACTCTATCGCACGAAATGAGTATTAAAGAATTGATGGAAATTCCTAAATGTTGCAGCCTCCTAATTATAGATGTGGCGCACTTCACACCATTAACTAGGACTCTACAGACATGACTTCATAGACTCCCTAGGACTCTTGAACTTTGTTCTCTGATACCAAGTTTGTCATGCCCTAAGCCTACACCTTGGGTAGGACTAACACTCGAGAACCATTGCTGGCCCCAAGCGAACCCTTGGCCTGGCATAACTCATAGCGAAAGACTTAGATAACAAGATAATAGTCTTAAAGATAAACTCATGAATAACTTCGAATGTCTTAAAAGAACTTTCAACTAGCCAAGATGACAACACAAATCTCAAAACATAAGCCAATAACAAGGTAATGACAAATAAACTAACTAACTGTCTATGAAACCTCTATCAACTGAGATGGATGTCGGAAAAAGACCCACGACATCCTAATGAACTAACTAATCAAAGCAATAAAAAGGAAATCCTCCGAAAAGCAAGGAGGCTCACCAACTGATTCTGAGTGCTCAACTGCATCAGAAAATGATGTAGGCCAAATGGCATTAGTACATTGAATGTACGAGTATGCGAGGGGAAAACTAAACATGATATAAGCTTGAAAAGAATATGAATAGAACACTTGCCTTAGCTTTACTCAACTCATGGATACACAACTCAAATGCAAAATAAAACAACAATAAAGGTGCAGTTTATATAAATCATTTAAAAACAGTATGTGACAACTCAATGTGTTAAATAAATACAATAACAATTCAGTTTACATATAAAGTAATATAATAATATGGAATTTTCTCTAATCGACAACCACCACTATGAGCTAAAGTGATGATATAGAACGCCTCAACTAAGTGGATCCACTAGTCTATGCTAAAAAGTACTAAAGAATCATCTAAAAAGTATGACCCTTTCTATCCATGATGGCTACAATGTTTATGGAGACTTGAGTTATCTGAACTCGTCCCCATATTACTCAATACTACTCCCAAAAATATACTCAGCTCATATGTTTAAAAACAATCTCTTTCTATGGTTTAAGATAATTACTGAAAAACTAGCTCAAAGGCTCTCTTGGAAATCGGTGATTCCTCTCTTGTTTAAATGTAAAAACATTTACTCTTTTGGGAATACATAGTCCCGGTATACTCTTTTGAAGAGAATAACTTTGGTCTTTACTCTTTACTCAACTCAAAACTCAAGTCTTAAAACAAATTTAAAATGTTTGCAAAAGACTTTTGAAATGACTTTACGAAATCTCTAGACATGGCTCTTAACTTTCCCTGAATTTGAATTTATGGATTCAAGGATTGTGATTTGTGATAGAAAGGATCTCATGATGTTTAAGAGTGTTTTTAGATAGTTAAACATGAGAAACGATCAAGAAACCACTATCTAGAAATGAATTCACGACGCGGAGATGCATTTTCATTTTTGGTCGCGAATTAAATTTTGAGGCAGAACGGTTCGTGACCGCTCCGCTCCGCGAAGAAGAATTCCCCAACCCTGAGGAACAGTTCCGCATCACGGACCTGGTACCCAGATTTTTAGGGGAATTGGGCATGGTGGATAACAGTTATGGTTGATATTAATGGTGAAAAACACGTCTGAAGTAACACATCTTTGAAAGTTTTGAGGTTTGTTTCGATAAATAGCTAACTATAGTTTAGATAGAAAATGCAAACACCTTACAGTTAAAGTATGAAAATCATGAAAAAAGTAATAATACACGTTTGTTTCTTACTTCCTCAAAAACACGTGACCTATAAATTACACATAATCGAAAACCCAAAAAGTTACCTTGCTCTAGGAGGCCGAAGATTGCTATCATTTTGTGGATTACAACCATGTTTTATACTATACCTTCACTCCAAACTTTTTCATTTTTCTCACCAATAGCACTCCAAAAAGTCAAGACAGATTTACCAGCACTGTAACCGTCTTTACAATACTTAACTTTTTCTTCGGGGCGGAGGGGTGTTAGGGTTTTGCCCGAATTTTCTTAAATTGTTTGAAGTTTATTTTTCTATTGAAGGAAGGTCAATGTATTACCATAAATGCTTGTACTCTATTATATCCATAAAAAAATATCAGTAAAATAGTGCTACTATTATTTAATATTTTATTCTACTTTTAATATTATAATTTTATAGCTATAAATTACTATGACAATTGAGAATATTTGATGGGGACATATATCAAATGTGCATTATTTTTTTAATTGTTTTAGTAAATAGGGAAAACCTTTAAAAAGTCATAAAAGCAGTATTACTTAAATCTTTTAGAAGAAAAAACTCCATATGCTTGAGTGCATTTCCCTAAAAATTACTAAATCTTCTTCATATTTGTGTTCTTTGTTTCCTAGAAAATCGATACATTAATTAACCTCTCTCCAAACATGTTAGATAGTGTAAAATGTGAAATAATTGAATTTCAACCATGCCAAATGCTCAAAATTCAAGAAATGTGAANAATCAGTGACAAAGACGGGAATTTCGTTAAGTGCGTACATAATTTATTGGCAAGGTAATTTCATGTCAAAGTAAAGAATTTCTCTCTGAGTGTTTCCATAGTCCATCAGAGACAACGTTTTTACCCCACAAAGGTAGAAATACGATCTGCGTACATCCTATCCTCTCCGTACCCTACTTGTGGAATTATACCAGATATATTATTGTAAAACGCATAGAAAAAATTCCTACACATGCAATATAATTTTGACTTAAGTTATATACACCTTTATAAAATTTAGAGATAATGGTGAAAAACACGCCTGAAGTAACATGTTTTTGCAAGTCTCCAAATCTGACTGTCATCACTTAACTATCAAATAACATCTCAAAATTAATGAGTCAGTTGCCATTTGCACAAAATTTTAAGACTAATTAACTTGTGACACAACCTTTTGTGATTTTATTGAGACACTTGGTGTTGTACGTTTCGAGGTTTGTTTTGATAAAAAGCTAACTATAGTTCAGATAGAAAATGCAAACACCTTACGGTTAAAAGATATGAAACTCATGAAAAAAGTAATACTAGAGGTATGGTTCTTACTTACTCAAAAACATGTGGCCTATAAATTACACAGAACTGAAAACCCAAAAACTTACCTTGTTTGAGGAGGCCAAATATCGCTATCATTTTGTGGATTACAACCATGTTTTATACTATCCCTCCACTCCAAAACTTTTTCATTTTTCTCACCAATAGCACTCCAAAACATCAAGACAGATTCACCAGCACTATAATTGTCTTTACAATACATAACTTTTTCTTCAGCTGGCAATTCAAAGAACTTGTGTGCTGCATCTTTCAAATCTTCAAGAACTTCAATTGGGATCCCATGATTGATGATTTGGAAGCAACCCCACTTGGCTGCTGCTTCTTGAATTGACTTTTCAACATTCAAATCATAAAAATTCGATAAATCAATTGTTGGGATTGATTCTTGATTGTCAATTTGGGATTTGTCTAGTCTGTGTTCTTTTGGTTGAATACATTGATTTGGGATAATTTCAAGGCTTCTGTCTACTAGACCTTTTATTCCATTTGCTTTCTTGATTACAAAATCAAGTATGTCATCATTTATTTCAAAGTTTGATGAAGTCATTTGTGTGTTGAATCTTGATGAGTGTGTACTAATTGAACAAGGAAAATTGGGGTTTTTCTATGGTGGGTTGAGAGGGGAGTGTGTGGGGGAGGGAGGGGAAAAGGGCGGTCTATGAAATGATGGAAGAAGGAGATTTGGGGCTTTTATGGTGGGTTTGAGGGGGGAGGGGTGTTAGGGTTTTGCCCGAATTTTCTTAAATTGTTTGAAGTTTATTTTTCTATTGAAGGAAAGTCAATGTATTACCATAAATGCTTGTACTCTATTATATCCATAAAAAAATATCAGTAAAATAGTGCTACTATTATTTAATATTTTATTCTACTTTTAATATTATAATTTTATAGCTATAAATTACTATGACAATTGAGAATATTTGATGGGGACATATATCAAATGTGCATTATTTTTTTAATTGTTTTAGTAAATAGGGAAAACCTTTAAAAAGTCATAAAAGCAGTATTACTTAAATCTTTTAGAAGAAAAAACTCCATATGCTTGAGTGCATTTCCCTAAAAATTACTAAATCTTCTTCATATTTGTGTTCTTTGTTTCCTAGAAAATCGATACATTAATTAACCTCTCTCCAAACATGTTAGATAGTGTAAAATGTGAAATAATTGAATTTCAACCATGCCAAATGCTCAAAATTCAAGAAATGTGAAGTTATACACTTATTTATACTGGTTAAAAGGTCGGAAACTAGATTCTACAACATATCAACACAGTTTTTTAATGAGTTGAGCTAGTAAATAAATGGGGGAATGATCAGGCCAAACTTGGATGGATTTAAAGAATCATATTTTCATGAATGAGTTTTTGTCATTATGGTGAATTTTTTGTAGAATTTACGTCGTATTTGATAATCAAAACTCGACATATGATACCATTTTCGTCATTCAGAGACAACCTATTTGATGATTGAGGGGTTTTGTCACTCTATATTTGATACGACTCTTAGGAGTGAAAGTAAATCCATTCTAAACTCGAAATCTATAGTTAATGACAGAGATAATTACTACCGGTCACGATCTTCGAATATGATAAGCGTAATATAAGTAGGTGTTTTTTCCTTTCATTTTTTGTATTCAGTATCCTATTTAAAACTGAATTCAAATACATTTCTAAAATCGAGATCTATAATTGATGGCGGAGATAATTACTACTCATCATGAGTACATGTTTTTTCTTATTCTATATTCGGTATCTGCTTTAAAGAAAACCCATTTTCAAATTATAGAGTTCAAGTTTAAAATTATCACAGTGTTACACATCACTGATTAGAAGAATAAACTTGCAATATTATAAAGAAAAAAATATGGGGTAAAGTTATTTTAAACGAAAAGTAGGATACAGGATAAAATAAGATTAGTAAATCATTAGAACAAAACAAGATAACGATACAATCATACCAACTCAGACTTTTTGTCATTACATGATAACATATTTAAGATAAGATAACATTCACATAAGAAGAAATTTGTAAATTAAAATATCAAATTTTAATAAAATCTAGTGATGCTTTTCCAGAAGGCCTTTTACGATAGAAATAATCCCAATAATCAGAATGCAAGATATGTTTGTAAACTGGTTTTTCTCCATCTTTCAGCATTTGTGGAAATGGACCAATGACACTGTCAAGGCTAGCATTCACGAATAGCGGTACAGATATTCGAGCCCTGCTTGAATCAACTGTTACACAATGCTCGATACTCTTGTATCGATCGTTGCTCATGATCTGCAAAAAGTCACCTATGTTAACCGGTAAGGCGCCTTTGATTGGATTTACGTGGATCCAATTACCTCCTTTCGTCCCTCGTACATATAGGCCTCCCGTGTCGTCTTGGAAGAGCAAAGTGATGCAGGACCCGTCGCAGTGTGGGCGAGCCCCCATGGTGATACTTGGATTTGGGCATGGTGGATAATAGTTCATGTTGATATTCATAGTTCCCATCAAGAGAGGTTCTAAAGATTCATCGATTTCATTGACATTGAGACCCTTCAATAAAACCTCTAACAACTTTTTAGCAAGTGGTTTGACCCACTTTTGGTACTCCAAGACTTGGTACCTATAAATCAGTGACAAAGACGGGAATTTCGTTAAGTGCGTACATAATTTATTGGCAAGGTAATTTAATGTCAAAGTAAAGAATTTCTCTCTGAGTGTTTCCATAGTCCATCAGAGACAATGTTTTTACCCCACAAAGGTAGAAATACGATCTGCGTTCATCCTATCCTCTCCGTCCCATTACTTGTGGAATTATACCAGATATATTATTGTAAAACGCATAGAAAAAATTCCTACACATGCAATATAATTTTGACTTAATTTATATACACCTTTATAAAATTTATAGATAATGGTGAAAAACACGCCTGAAGTAACATGTTTTTGCAAGTCTCCAAATTTGACTGTCATCACTTAACTATCAAATAACATCTCAAAATTAATGAGTCAGTTGCCATTTACNCCCACAAAGGTAGAAATACGATCTGCGTTCATCCTATCCTCTCCGTCCCCTACTTGTGGAATTATACCAGATATATTATTGTAAAACGCATAGAAAAAATTCCTACACATGCAATATAATTTTGACTTAATTTATATACACCTTTATAAAATTTAGAGATAATGGTGAAAAACACGCCTGAAGTAACATGTTTTTGCAAGTCTCCAAATCTGACTGTCATCACTTAACTATCAAATAACATCTCAAAATTAATGAGTCAGTTGCCATTTACACGAAATTTTAAGACTAATTAACTTGTGACACAACCTTTTGTGATTTGATTGAGACACTTGGTGTACGTTTCGAGGTTTGTTTTGATAAAAAGCTAACTATAGTTCAGATAGAAAATGCAAACACCTTACGGTTAAAGATATGAAACTCATGAAAAAAGTAATACTAGAGGTATGGTTCTTACTTACTCAAAAACATGTGGCCTATAACATATTCCGACACATACATTGTATCGGGTTTCATGTTCTAACACATATATTGAATCAGGTGTCACGTTCTGACACATGTATATTGGATCGGGTGTCACGCTGCGATACAGCAACAGTTTGGGTGTAGGCTCCATGAGAAGACCACTTGTAATTATTACATTCATATATGTCTGTCATTGATATTGGAAAATTGTATGTTGCTCCTGAAATGATAATTGAATTATGCATTATGTATATGTGTGTTTACTGAGTTGTAATTACTTGCTTATGTTCCTCTAACTGGAGTAGCCGCGTGATCCTACCAGTACACTTTGGTTTGTGTACTGATACTGCATTTGCTCATTCTTTGTTGAGTACAGGGCATCTTCAAGCGGCTACTGATAGACCTCAACTAGGGGATCATTGACCGAGACTAGATTCGAGGGTGAGCCAGTTCTTTCAGGCTTCCATGGATCCTCTATTTGTTTAGTCCATTCTTTTCGGACTCAGACTATATAGTTAGACTTATTCTTATGTTTAGTTTCAGGGTTATACCCCATTTTTCTTAGAATTGTTTATTTGTAGAGTTTTGGTACAATGACTTTCAGGTTCTAGCGGTTGAATTTCCGCAGTAGTTATGTTTGGTTGTTTATTTAAACTTTCAAAGTTTATGGAAACTCCATAGTAATTTATCATTTAAACCTTCATTCGTATATTTAAATGATTTAGTTTCTTTAAGTTTCTTAGTTGGGTTGTATTAGTGTTTCTCCAACCGGAGGGTTAGTGTGGGTGCCAATCACGGTGGTTGATGTTTGCGTAATCAAGACACAACTTCTGCAAGTGTCTATGATAGTACAATAGTTTAGTAACCCAACCAAGGGTTGAGGTCGAGTCCCAAGGGAGTGGGCGTGAGAATTAGTGGTTGCGAAAGTGCTAAAGCTAATCGTAGCTAAAGACTTTGGTGAATGAAAACATAACAAATTAAAAGGGTGACACAAGCATCAAGTATCAAATGGGGGTTTGTAAGCAAGAAACAACTAAAACAGTGAAAATAAGGAAAAATACAAGTGTGGAGACGAGATTCTTTGGATGTGATAGGAATACGGGATAGACTACATCATTGGGTAAATGTTTTTTATAGTAAATTCATTGAGTATTTGTGACTAGGCTGGACTTTAAGGGGGATAAGCTCTCTCTCGAACAACTTACCCCATTTCAAATGCGTTCCTCTCGGACACCCACTTGCCGCTTGAAGAACTGCCTCTACCTTAACCCACTCACTCTCTCGAGCTGAGTGTGTGGACATGGGACTAGGGTTCACTCTCTCGAGCTGAACCTCATGTCGACCCATTCACACTGGCCATCAATCTAGTGGTCTTAATTTTACGACCTCTCTCGAGCAAGCCGAAAACACATAAATAAACTTGTATTTGCAACTACAAATTCATTAAATTCATCCACAACCACTAAACGAAATCACATTTAAACTACGAATACACTATCAGCAAGCAAGACCCAACAACTAACCTAACCCATATTCACAAAATCACACTCCAAGAATTAGGGTTTTAGTTACGCATATAAAAGAGATAAAGACGTATACCAATATCAGTTTCCATCAATGGGTATACAAGATTAAGTCTTAAAACAAGCCAAAAGTTAAGAATCCAAGAGTCCCAAGTCCAATTTCTTGAAGATGAAACCCTTGAAAGCTCCAAGTTTTTCAAAACCCTCTCCTAAACCTAGAGAGAATATCTCAAAAACTTTGTCTCAAACTTAATAATCTAANAAATTCATCCACAACCACTAAACGAAATCACATTTAAACTACGAATACACTATCAACAAGCAAGACCCAACAACTAACCTAACCCATATTCACAAAATCACACTCCAAGAATTGGGGTTTTAGTTACGCATATAAAAGAGATAAAGACGTATACCAATATCAGTTTCCATCAATGGGTATACAAGATTAAGTCTTAAAACAAGCCAAAAGTTAAGAATCCAAGAGTCCCAAGTCCAATTTCTTGAAGATGAAACCCTTGAAAGCTCCAAGTTTTTCAAAACCCTCTCCTAAACCTAGAGAGAATATCTCAAAAACTTTGTCTCAAACTTAATAATCTAAAAACTAGATAAAATAAGGTAAAATTTGCTACTAAGAATAAAAGTTGAACTAGTATTTATAATTTTCAGAAAATGTGCAACGAAGAATCTTTCGGCGACGTTAGTGGGAATCGCCGATGCATTCGGTGATCTGCCCTTTGGTCTACTCCGTTGCCTTTCATCAGTTGCCTTCATCATCTTTGTGTCTTGGATAATTGGGTGATGTAGCACTGCTTCGTGGAGTCACTTGGTGATACGCTGACTATTTCTTTTCACCGCCAATTTGCTCCTTTCCTTCAGGACTTGGCACACTAGAACAAAAGGCGAATAGGCAATCTATTGGCAATTCGCTGAATGGGTTCGGCGATTCGCAGATCTTCATTTCTTCATTCTTTTAGCTTATTTTTCTCCTTTTTGCTCGATAGTGTCCATGCTTTCCCTGAAACTTCAAATACCTGAAACTTAAAGGTTTTTATCAGATATCGAGGTAAAACATGCATTTGAGGACACTAATTTCCTCAAAATATAGCCCTAAATGAGTCCAAATCGTGGACTCATCAGTGGTCTGGGTAGTGACAGTTATGCCTCAGTTGATCACAGACCTCGAGTAGTAAAATTTCAGTTTCCTAATGAGCATGTTCTAGAGTGGAGTAGTTCAACAGTGCCTAATGGTTGTTTCATTTCATACCTTAAGGCCAGAAAGTTAGTCCCTAAGGGGTTCGTCTATCACTTAGTCCGAGTTAATGACTATAGTGTTGAGACACCGCCTGTTTAGCCAGTTTCAGTTTTGAGTGAGTTTCTCGAGGTCTTTCCAGATGATATTCCCAGAGTCCATCCTGAGAGAGAAATAGACTTCAGAATAGATATTATTCTCGATACTCAGCCTATCTCCATTCCACCACATAGAATGGCTCTAGCTGAGTTAAAAGAGTTAAAACAGAAGTTGAAAGATCTTCCTGATAAGGGCTTGTTGACACCCAATTTTGACCGACCTTTAACCTTTTTGGAATGCTATTCGATTAAATACGTGTTTTTAAAAATGTATTTCGAGTTTAAAATTTTAATTGATTTAAAATTGTACATTTTAGTATGTGTGCTTTATAAAATTGTCATAAATATTATTAAGATATTTTTAAAATTATTAGTAAAACTCAAAGTAATTATTTTATTCAAATGTTTTAAAATTTAAGTGATGTTAATTATATAAAAAAAATATTATAATATTTTGTAGTATTTTAATTGGATAGCATTTCTTTAATTTTCCTCAAAATCATTTAAACTATAGCCTATTTTATTCTAATTCCTTTCAATTCTAGCCATTTATATTTCAATTGTAGCCAGTTCATTCCAATTTTTCAGATTTTTCAATTCCAAGGAATCTCATCCATTCATTCTAATCCATCTAACACCAAAATAAATCTCAGGCGTCCTTTATTCAAGATTCTATCATAACCACTCATCTTTTTTTAATCAATGGTCCAGATCTCATAATAATTCCTTTCCTATTTTTAAACCACCAAAAGAAACCCTATCATTTTCTATTCACTCTTTTCTCTCTTCTCCAAAAATCAGCAGCCGCCTCTCTCTCTCCTTCCCGTCCGTCTCCGACGAGGATGACATCAGCTCCGTGCAGCGAGCAGTCAGCAGCAACTCCGACCAAGCGAGTTCCGGCGAAGGACAAGGTTTGGGTCAGTTTGAAAATGGATCTCGTCTCCGGTATTTCTTCTAAATTCGTTACTCCCTCTGTTTCCTCTTTTAAGTGATTCATATTTTTTGCGTATAATTTCTTATTGTTGTTTTATTATGCTTGTTATAGTATATGATGTTTTAGTAATAGACAATTGTTCATAATTTTTGGGTTGAAAGCTATTTGAGCTTGCATTGGACACAACTCTCACTGATTTATTGCATAAGCTTGTCTCCAAATTCTACCCGTTAATATCTAAATTTGATCTTTGCATATTGTTGTAATTTGTTAATCTAGCTTTCTTAATGGTAGTGTAGACTATTCGATAACGGATCAATTTGATTATAAGATTTATTTTGGTAATTCAATATATTTGATTTCATGAATTTTTAATAATTGTGAGTATACTATTATTTATGGTTATCCATATTTGACTTCTCTTACTTGCTTATATATGGTAGAGTATGTTTAAATTGATATGATAAATTAATTGGTAAGGTATTGGTCATTTGGTAAAATTGGACAGATTTCTTTCTTGTTTATATTTGGTAAAAAAAATGAATAAATTAAAGACTGATTTTGCTTCCATTATGATTAAGGAAACAATAGTAATTGATCCCCAAAATTATTCCCTTCCTTAGATTTTTAGCTGTCAATCTGTATATATTGTTGGTATGACGACTATCCTTAATTGATTCCCTCGTCTTAGTTAGATTTTAAAATGATTTTACTTGGTTATATTTGGTAATGTTTGATTTGATTGGACTCTCTTAGTAAGGAAACAATTTCCCCATAATTGTTGTTAATCGATTCTTGTCCTTAAAAATCATGCCCTCTCCTCTACTATAAAAGAAGGTCCTTGTTTCATTCCTTACTCATGTTTTATGCTTGAACACTCCAACACTTTTACTTATGCTTATACACTTACAACAACAACAACATGCCCAGTGAAATCCCATTAGGTGGGGTCTGGGGAGGGTAAAGTGTACGCAAACCTTCCCACTGCCTCGTGGAGGTAGAGAGGCTGTTTCTGGGAGACCCTCAGCTCAAGAACAACAAATCTAAGTGACAGGAGATATATATATAAAACATAACAGCCAATACAAAAGATAGCGAATAATTAACAAATGAGACAATAACAACAAGAAAGTAATGCGATGCGCGAAACGCAATAAACAGCATAAGGCTAGGTCTACTCCAAACGCTAACAACCCATACCCTTGCAAGGGAAGACAACACGCTACCCCTACTAACCTTCAACCTTAATACGTGACCTCCACTCTTTTCTATCTAGAGTCATGTCCTCGGTAATGTGAAGCATAGCCAAGTCTTGTCTAATCACCTCCTCCCAATACTTCTTGGGCCTACCTCTACCCCTCCGCGTACCCTCTACCACCATTACCTCGCACCTCCTCACTGGGGCGTCTGTGCTCTGTCTCTTCACATGTCCAAACCATCTCAGTCTCGCTTCCCTCAACTTGTCCCCTTCTCCCGGATAACCTCATTCCTAATCTTGTCGCTCCTAGTTTGCCCACACATACATCTCAACATTCTCATCTCCGCAACATGCATTTTATGAATGTGTGCGTTCTTGACTGGCCAACACTCCGCTCCATACAACAAGGCCGGTCTAACTACCACTCTGTAAAACTTACCTTTAAGTTTCGGTGGAATTTTCTTATCACACAATACTCCAGAGGCAAGCCTCCATTTCATCCAAGCAGCCCCTATGCGATGTGTGACATCATCGTCGATGTCACCACTCCCTTGGATTACAGCCCCAAGATACTTAAAACTTTCCTTCTTAGGAATGATTTGTGCGGTAAGTCTCACTTCCACATCTGTCTCATCCACCACATCATTGAATTTGCACCCCAAATATTCTATTTTGGTCCTACTCAACCTGAACCCTTTGGACTCCAGCGTTTGTCTCCACACCTTCAACCGCGCATTAACTCTGTCCCGCGTCTCATCAATCAGTACTATGTCATTCACAAATAACATACACCATGGGACCTTCTCCTGAATAGACCGCGTCAACTCGTCCATCACCAAAGCAAATAGGGAAGGGTTTAGGACTGATCCCTGATGCAGCCCCATCTCAACTGGAAAATGTTCTGAGTCTCCTCCAACTGTTCTAACCCGAGTCTTGGCTCCACCGTACATGTCCTTTATCGCCCTAATATAAATCATCGGGACTCCTTTAGAATCCAAGCACCTCCAGAGGACATTCCTCGGTACTTTGTCATAGGCTTTTTCAAGGTCAATGAACACCATATGTAGGTCTCTCTTCCTTTCTCTATATTTTTCTACCAGTCTATGCATAAGATGAATGGCTTCGGTAGTCGAACATCCCGGCATGAATCCAAACTGATTCTCAGAGATGGACACCCCTCTTCTCACCCTCATCTCCACCACTCTCTCCCACATCTTCATAGTATGGCTCAACAATTTGAAAGCAATCACAAAAACACTTTCACCCTCACTACTCTCACATTCTAACACTGTTCATACACTAGAATATTTTAAAAGAAAATCACTTTACTCTCTACTAAAAGAAAGATTCCGGTAAACTTTAAGGCTCTTCTATACTGGGTTTTTGTTGTGTTCGTGTTGGATAGTGGATCAAGTTTGTCTTCATTGTTGCTAAACATATATTCTGCTTTACCGGTTAGTTCTTTCTCTATTAGTTTAATTTCCGTTTTGCATTGTTTCAATTGTTGTTGTATGTTTGAATGAATAACGGGAAGCATCTGGGTCAGTCTTCTTATCCTTTCTTGCTTATATATTCTCCACAACCTGTTTAATTCTTACATGCCCGTATGGTACTTGTGTACATGAAATAATTAAATGTATGTATCATATAATTAATTTTATTATCTTGCTATTGTCTTTTATGTGTTATTACTTGCTCGTACTTTTCATTGTACTTTAACAGGGTTTTGAACTTAAAGGTTCAAGAGTCGTCTCGAAGAGATTTCCGGACGAGATTCTTATGTTCAAGTTTACCTTAATGTTGTATATAAATTATTTATTCATTCTTTAAACTTGTAATATTTTCTATTACTCTAACTTTAAAACTCTCCTACATATATGAAATAACTTGGGGAATCGCCTAAAGGGGGAGGGGGAATTACGTGCTAACTTTTTTTTTACTTATTTATTTTATTACATATGATTGCTATAGCATATGATTATATTGCTTAATTTACTTGGAATATGCAAGCATGTTAGCTTCTCTTAAACAAAGCCATAAAATCAACTATGTGTTTGTGATTGTTTTTTAAAATCAATAAATTGTAAATTTGAAGCATGTTGCAGGTCTTGTTTTTTTTTAAAAAAATAAATGTGAGCATGTTAATTAATTGACTTAACTCAATAAGAGTGGGATAGCCTTAACATGTTAGTAGTTTTGATCTGAACACCTTGTAGTTCGTAAATTTTTTTAGCATGCTAATGAACTCAAGAGATTTTAAATTCTGAAACCGATCTAATTGTAAAATCTGCTTTGATTGTTATATTTAATCAACCAGCATGTTTACACTTAGAAATCATGTTCTTAGGATATAACTAATAGGATCAAAGTTAATTAGTGTAAAATAAAGGGTTTGCTAAAATCTATGTCTAACAATTCTCAGTAGGTTAAATAACTTAAATAATTATGCTGTATTTTTTTCTGCAATTGTAAAACAATTCTGTAATATAATTTTGTTGTCGTTAAAAAAATAAAAAATAAAATTAACTCACTGCTCGGTATGTTTTAACTGACTAAAATAAATCTATACATAAATCTGCTCTGCCTGTTAGCTTCTTGCATAGTAACTATTTCTGGATATATATTGCATAAAATTCAATCTGTCATAAAAAATAAATTTGTCTGAAATGATAGTGCTGCATTAAATCGACTGTACTGCTACTGAAGCTTAGCTATTAATAATTTTTTGCATCGGCTACTCGTTGCGCCGAATAAAATCTTGCTCGAATTAATTAATTTATGTATTGTTTTGCCACTTAAAATTAGCTAATAAATCTGTTTTTTTTCTGCATTCTAATTAAATCTGTTCTGCCACTTGCTTAAGTAAAGATTTTCTGTTTAAAATCTGCCCTATTTTGAGATTGTTACTTGAATTAATTAACCATTGTTTTCCTCATAATATCTATGCTCGTTGGAAATTAACTGTTAATACTTGTTAATTGATTATATGCGCACACACTTGGCATGAGACCTTCACTTTACTTGTGTTTGCTAGCATGATAAATAAAATCTAGAGGCCAACTTGAGATTTTACGTACTAAATGAAGGTCCTATTTGTTTGACTTGGTGTCTAGGTGGGCCTATTATATTTTGTTTTGTCTACATTCACCCTAATAGCAGTCCAATGCCTCTTGGACCTTACGTGGGACACTAGACACCTTTTAGAGATGAAATGCATGCGGTGGTGGGGTAGGGGTAGTTTAGGCTCTATGGAGATGATGACATCGATTCGGTCTTAAGGACAAACCTTGGTTTTGTCTGTCCCTACGAGTAACCGACCGAAATAAAGACAAGTCGAGTGCTGATCCTAAAGTCCTTCAGAGAGTCTCCCTTTCCTTCTCCCTTTTTATATGTTTATAATAATCATTTATTTGGGGTAGTTTTAAATAAAAAATAAAATTTGATTATCCTATTTGATTGTGTAAGTTTTGTCTTCTCGCTTATCTTCTATAAATTGTTTCATGTTCAATATATGTATTTAATGTTATCACTTAGTTTTGCATGTTTAATGAAGTAATAAATAAATAAATTGATCTTAATTATTTAATATTAGTTATCACTTAGCAATCATGTTTAAATAATAAATGAAATGACCTTAGATGCTACTTGTAACCCCCACATATTGCATGAGACACGTTCGTTGACCCACATTTGTGGACCTCGAGGGATGCCTAACACCTTCCCCTCGAGGTAATTTGAACCCTTACCCTTACCCTAACGCGCCTTAATTCGTTAGGTGGCGACTCTTTAATCACCCAAAGCCCAAAAGAGTTGTTAGGTCGTGCATCAAAACCTGTTTTGAGAAAAATGGGGCGCGACAGGGCTTCATTCGACCTAGTGTCTCACCTTGGGGCAGTCCGGTCTTATTTGTGTAGAAGAAAGAACGTTTTCTTAGGATGTGCATTGACTACCGCCAATTGAACAAGGTCACTATCAAGAATAAGTATCCACTTCCCATAATTTAATCTTTTTGATCAACTTCAGGGTGCCATTTGCTTTTCTAAGATAGACCTTAGATCTGGCAATCATCAATTGAGAGTAAGGGAAAGTGACATCCCGAAGACAGCATTCAGGACCTGTTATGGTCATTATGAGTTTCTTGCTATGTCTTTTGGTTTGACTAATGCTCCTACAACGTTCATGGGCCTTATGAACAGAGTTTTTAAGCCATATCTGGACATGTTTGTTATCATGTTTATTGATGATATCCTGATTTATTCGAGGAGTGAGAAGGATCATGCTAGCCATCTTAGAGTAGTTCTCCAAACTCTCAAAGATAGAGAGTTGTATGCTAAATTTTCTAACTATGAGTTTTGTCTTGAGACAGTGGCGTTCTTAGGCCACATTGTGTCTGGTGAAGGGATTCGAGTTGACACTCAAAAGATTGAAGCAGTGTAGAACTGGTCCAGGCCCATATCTCCAATTGAAATAATGAGTTTCTTGGGATTGGCTAGTTACTATAGACGGTTTGTCGAGAGGTTTCCATATATTTCATCCCCGTTGACAAAGTTGACTCATAAGAAAGTAAAGTTTCAAAAGTCTGAAGATGTGAGAAAAGCTTACAGGAATTGAAAACCTGGCTAACTATTGCCCAGTATTGACCCTACCAGAGGGTACAAAAGGCTTTGTTATGTATTATGATGCGTCTAGAGTTGTACTTGGTTGTGTATTGATGCAGAATGGTAAGGTTATAGCCTATGTCGCTTGACAACTTAATATTCATGAGAAGAATTACCCAACTCATGATCTAGAGTTGGCAGCTGTAGTATTTGCTTTAAAAATATGGTGTCACTATCTCTACGGTGTTCATGTAGATGTGTTCACTGATCACAAAAGTCTCCAGTATGTTTTTAGTCAGAAAGAGATTAATCTCAGACAGAGGAGGTAGTTAGAATTGCTCAAGGATTACGACATGAGCATACTCTGTCACCCAAGTAAGGCTAATGTTGTTGATGATGCTTTGAGTAGGTTATCTATAAAAAGTATTGCCCATGTTGAGAAGGTCAAGAAATAATTGGCCAAAGATGTGCAAAGTCTTGCACATTTGGGAGTCTGTTTGTTAGATTGGTGGTGATGAATGGGGTTGAATCATCATTAGTATCTGAGGTGAAGGAGAAACAAGACCAAGACCCTATTTTACTTGAATTAAAAGTGAATGTTCAAGCAAAAGGTGATGGCTTTTGAACAAGGGGGAGATTGTGTATTGAGGTAGGTTGTGTGTACCAAGGGTGGATGAACTCCAGGAGAGGATCATCGAAGAAGCTCATAGTTCCAGTTATTCGATCCGTCCCGATTCCAGAAAGATGTATCGTGACTTGAGAGAAGTCTATCGCTGGAGTAGTATGAAGAGGTGTATTGTAGATTTTGTTGTCAAGTGCCTAAATTTCCAACAAGTCAAAGTAGAGCACCGAAGGCCCGGTGGTGTTGCTCTATTTATAAAGATCTTCTGGAATGGAAGTGGGAGAGGATCAATATGGATTTCATTACTGGCTTGCCGCGATCTCGCAGGCAGCATGATTCGATTTAGGTGATTGTAGATCGGATGACTAAATCAACCCATTTTTTACCGGTAAAGACTACATTTTCGACAGAAGATTATGTCAGGTTATATATTCAAGAAATAGTCCAACTTCATGGACTTCCTGTGTCCATCATTTAAGATAGAGGCGCACAATTCACCGCATAATTTTGGAAGTCTTTCTAGAAAGGTTAGGGTTTGAAGGTAAATTTGAGTAATACTTTCTATCCTCAGACTGATTGTAAAGCAGACTGTACGATTTAGACTTTAGAGGATATGTTGAGGGCTTGTGTGATTGATTTCAAAGGCCATTGATGATCACTTACCTCTCATAGAATTTGCTTACAACAATAACTATCACTCTAGCATCCAGATGGCTCCTTTAAAGGCTTTTTATGGGGCGAAGGTGTAGATATCCTATTGGATGGTTTGAGGTTGGTGAATCTGAGTTGATAAGGCCAGACTTGGTTCATCAAGCCATGGAGAAGGTGAAGATTATTCAAGGAAGGTTGAAAACATCGCAAAATCGTTAGAAATCCTATATAGATGTTAGGATAACAGACTAAGAATTTGAGGTTGATGATCGGGTTTACTTGAAGGTTTCACCCATGAAGGGTGTTATGAGATTTTGTTAGAAAGGGGAGCTCAGTCCCCGGTACATTGGTTCTTACAAGATATCCGAGTGGATTGGCAATGTACCTTATGAGTTGGAGCTATAGTCAGAGTTAGCAGCAGTCCATCCGGTATTCCACATTTCTATGTTGAAGAAGTATATAGGCGATCCTTCACTTATTATACTTACTGAGAATATTGGTATTAAGGACAACCTATCTTATGAGGAGATACCCGTACAGATTCTTGTTTGTCAGGTTCGCAAGTTGAGAACCAAGGAGGTTGCATCCGTCAAGGTCTTATAGAGGAATCAATATTTTGAGGAAACTACTTAGGAGGTTAAGGAGGATATAAAGAAGAGTTACCCACATCTCTTTGCTTCCGAAGAAATTCCAAACTAAGGTACTAACTCTTTTGTTGGTACTCTATATGTAAATTGTATGTAGCATGCTTGGGATGAGGTTGTTAAATGTATTCCACCCCTTGTTCTATTTAGTGTGATCTCATTCGAGGATAAATGTTCCCAAGGGGTGAGATGTTGTAACAACTTGAACTTTGGTCAGTTTTTAAGTTTTGGGTCCAATTCAAATGACCATAAGTTTTAGCACAAGATGAGTTGGGTGGCCCATGAAGTATTAAATCAAAGGTCTTTGAGTCCTTTTTGTAAGGTCGTAAAGTTTTCTAAATTTTGAGTTTGGATGAAAGAGTTATGACCGTTTGAGTGCAGCCTCTAGCTAAGGCATTTTCATCTGTTTTAAGGAGGGGTATTTTGGTATTTCCTTACCCCACTAGCCTAGCACGTTTTTTCACCCAAATAGGGGTCTAAATTGATTGAGATCAGTTATTATTCATTCCAAAAGAGCGTAGGGTTGTTAGAGAGAAGTTTAAGAGGAGAAAAGAAAAAAAGACTCGAGCATTCTTTCAAGAACTTGAAGATTTCGCCAAGAATATGGTTCTTTGGAGGTATGTAAGCTCTCACAGGGTTGCGTTTGTTCACCCTCATGCCAATCATGTGGTTTTTATGCATAAATTCATTCTTGAGGTTGGTTGATTTGAATTATTGAGAAATTCTTGAGGTTTTATCTTCATTCTTTAACAATGGAGTCTTGTTAGTTCTTGAGGTGAGGGTCTTGCGAATGTGTGTTTTTCTTGATATGGGTTTTTGATTCATTTGTTGGGTTTATTAATACAAACGAGTTTAGGAGGAAAACATTCGATTCTAGATGATTTAGTCCTTGAATTGAGCAAGAAAAATTCGTCAAAGTTCTAGGTTTGGGGTGGGGTTCATCGCGCCCCCAAGGCTCTTGGAGGACTGGCGCCATGCGCCTGTAGTGCACCCCAACTGACCTTAGTAATTGGAGGCCTGACGCGGCGCGCCACAAAGGCGTCAAGAGCGTCATGCCATTTTCCTACTACGTTCTTGTTATGTACTGGTTCCTTTGAGTCGAATTTTCATTCTTTTCTTAATACGAACTATCTAAGCCTTCATTAATCATTAAGAGATTATATATATATATATATATATCCTACTCATGACTCTTAAATCTTCATTTCAAATTAAAGTAATGATTAAGAGTAAAGTTTGAGAAACCTTTTTGAGTCATTTTGAGAAGTCTTTTACAATCTTCTAAAACTTGTTTTAAGACTTAAGTGAATGAGTAATAGAATGAGGAGAGTTGAATTTCATGTTTCAAAATGAGTATAAGGGAACTAAGTATTCCCAAGTGTTAACACTTTTACATTTAAAACAAGAGGAATCCTTGATTTCTAAATGAGTTCATGAGGAATTTTTGAGCATTATCTCTTTTAAGAGAATCTTTTGAGTAATTATCTCAAATTGAGGAAGAGTTATGTTTTTAAACATATGAGCATGAGTTATATATATTATTGGGACTAGTATTGAGC
The DNA here is from genome assembly GCF_019186545.1 of Solanum stenotomum. Classification (NCBI taxonomy): domain Eukaryota; kingdom Viridiplantae; phylum Streptophyta; class Magnoliopsida; order Solanales; family Solanaceae; genus Solanum; species Solanum stenotomum. The sequence continues at coordinate 49,572,167 of NC_064289.1, read as the reverse complement.
ATCGATATGGGGATGAATTCAGACAACTTAAAATCCTCATAAACCATGTATGCCAACATGGGTAAAGAATTATACTTTTTAGATGATTCCTTATTGCTTTTAAGCAAAGCTTAGTGGATCCACTTAGTTGAGGATGTTCTATACCCCGACAGGGTATAGGGCAATTCTGGCAGCGTGGGAAAGATGTTGTATCATCACGTAGCTCACAGTGATGGTTGTCATTTAGAGAATCTAACAAATAAGAGTAAATAGTTTATTATTGTATTTTCACATACATTTGAGTTATTATCTACTATTTTAAAAGCTTTATACGTCTTGCACCTTTTATTGTTGCTTTCATGTTGAGTGAGTTGATGATAACATCATGGACATCATAGATCACGTGATAGCTTTAGAGGAGCTCGAGTGTCACAATGTAAAGACATACAATGAGTGGAAGGTCCATCAAAGTGAAGAGAAAGAAGAAAGAGGTCATTTATGCAAATGTTCATCTCATAATTTCAAGAATACACAAAAGAAGACAACCAAACAAGGGCCTTATCTCATTAAGGGTAAAATTGTAAAGAAAGTGACTTCTTCATTTTATTAGTATAAATAGTAGTCCCTTTATTTTGAAATACTTAGACTATGTTGAATATTGACTCTCAAAATGTAGTATCTTCTTATTGAGTAATTAAAGTGAACTCTTGAGATTGCTAGTTAACTTCTTGGGTTTGATTAATCAAAGAGCTACCCCTTTGTGATTCTTGGTTTTATTTTATTATTCATCATTGAGTTAAATTTAGTTTGTTGAAGTCAATTGGGAGGTGAGGGTTTTAGTCCCTTGATGCCCATAATATCAATAGCATGAGTATTAATCCACATATCTTTTATTTCTTTGTTCCTTTCCTTGCTCATCCTTATCATTTGGTATTAGAGCTTAGGTTTAGATTTGTTCCTACAAATTTTGTCTTGGTTTGTACAAAACAATCTGCAATTTTTCTTGTTTTAATTTGTTGTTTTTAACACTAGATCTTTGGCCCTAGTATTTTTTGAGTCTAGGTTTCAAATTTTGTTCAATTCCGAGTTGTAGAAGTGAAGTTACTATTGAAGGATTTCAAGCTTTTCAAACTTTTCAAATTTTCAAAGTGGGTCTTTTGATTGAGGAGAAATTGGAGGTTAATAATTATTGGGTTTTGTTCTCTATGTTGAAGGAAAGAAAATCCTAAATTTTGAGTCAATTGCTAGTTGATTTGAGTGTGTTGGGATTTAGTGTGTGTTCTTGGTTGTTCCTTGAGATTGAGTCTCCTTAGTATAAAGCTTTTTGCTCTAACAATTATACGAACCCTCTTGCTATGAGGACCTCTTGGTTACTTGTCCTTTTTATATTTTTGCAAGGTTTGGATTCGAGGAAAAACCCTTTACAAGAAGGGAGGATGATAACTTCATGGAAATCATAGATCATGTGATAGCTTTAGAGGAGCTCGATGGACACAATGTAAAGACATACAATGTGTGGAAGGTCCATCAAAGTGAAGAGAAAGAAGAAAGATGTCATTTGTACAAATGTTCATCTCGTAATTTCAAGAATTCACAAAAAAAAGACAACCATACAAGGGCCTTATCTCATTAAGGGTAAAATTGTAAAGAAAGTGACTTCTTCATTTTATTAGTATAAATAGTAGTCCCTTTATTTTGAAAGACTTAGACTATGTTGAATATTGACTCTCAAAATGTAGTATCTTCTTATTAAGTAATTAAAGTGAACTCTTGTGATTGCTAGTTAACTTCTTGGGTTTGATTAATCAAAGAGCTACCCCTTTGTGATTCTTGGTTTTACTTTATTATTCTTTCTTGAGTTATATTTAGTTTGTTGAAGTCAATTTGGAGGCGAGGGTTTTATTCTCTTGTTGCCCAGAATTTCAATAGGTTGAGTATTAATCCACATATCTTTTATTTCTTTGTTCCTTTCCTTGCTCATCCTTATCATATGGTATCAGAGCTTAGGTTTAGATTTGTTCCTACAAATTTTTTCTTGGATTGTAAAAAACAATATGGAATTTTTCTTGTTTTGATTTGTTGTTTTTAACACTAGATCTTCGTTCCTAGTATTTTTTGAGTCTGGGTTTCAAATTTTGTTCAATTTGGAGTTGTAGAAGTGAAGTTACCACTGAAGGATTTCAAGCTTTTCAAAGTTTTCAAATTTTGAAAGTGGGCCTTTTGATTGAGGAGAAATTGGAGGTTAATAATTATTGGGTTTTGTTCTCTATGTTGAAGGAAAGAAAATCCTAAATTTTGAGTCAATTGCTAGTTGATTTGAGTGTGTTGGGATTTAGTGTGTGTTCTTGGTTGTTCCTTCAGATTGAGTTTCCTTAGTATAAAGCTTTTTGCACTAACAATTATACAAATCCTCTTGCTATGAGGACCTCTTGGTTACTTGTCCTTTTTATATTTTTGCAAGGTTTGGATTCGAGGACAAACCCTTTTCAAGAAGGGGAGGATGATAACTTCATGGAAATCATAGATCACGTGAAAGCTTTAGAGGAGCTCGATGGACACAATGTAAAGACATACAATGTGTGTAAGTTCCATCAAAGTGAAGAGAAAGAAGAAAGATGTCATTTGTGCAAATGCTCATCTCATAATTTCAAGAATTCACAAAAGAAGACAACCAAACAAGGGTCTTATCTCATTAAGGGTAAAATTGTAAAGAAAGTGACTTCTTCATTTTATTAGTATAAATAGTAGTCCCTTTATTTTGAAAGACTTAGACTATGTTGAATATTGACTCTCAAAATGTAGTATCTTCTTATTGAGTAATTAAAGTGAACTCTTGGGATTGCTAGTTAACTTCTTGGGTTTGATTAATCAAAGAGCTACCCCTTTGTGATTCTTGGTTTTATTTTATTATTTTTCCTTGAGTTAAATTTAGTTTGTTGAAGTCAATTGAGAGGTGAGGCTTTTAGTTCCTTGTTGCCCATAATTTCAATAGCTTGAGTATTAATCAACATATCTTTTATTTCTTTGTTCCTTTCCTTGCTCATCCTTATCATTTGGTATCAGAGCTTAGGTTTAGATTTGTTCCTACAAATTTTGTCTTGGTTTGTAAAAAACAATCTGGAATTTCTCTTGTTATGATTTGTTTTTTTAACACTAGATCTTTGTTCCCTTGTATTTTTTAAGTCTGGATTTCAAATTTTGTTCAATTTGGAGTTGTAGAAATGAAGTTAGCATTGAAGGATTTCAAGCTTTTCAAACTTTTCAAATTTTGAAAGTGGGTCTTTTGATTGAGGAGATATTGGAGGTTAATAATTATTTGGCTTTGTTCTCTATGTTGAAGGAAAGAAAATCCTAAATTTTGAGTCAATTGCTAGTTGATTTGAGTGTGTTGGGATTTAGTGTGTGTTCTTGGTTGTTCCTTGAGATTGAGTCTCCTTAGTATAAAGCTTTTTGCTCTAACAATTATACAAACCCTCTTGCTATGAGGACCTCTTGGTTACTTGTCTTTCATATGTTTTTGCAAGGTTTGGATTCGAGGACAAATCCTTTTCAAGAAGGGGAGGATGATAACTTCATGGAAATCATAGATCACGGGAAAATTTTAGAGGAGCACGATGGACACAATGTAAAGACATACAGTGTGTGGAAGGTCCATCAAAGTGAAGAGAAAGAAGAAAGATGCCATTTGTGCAAATGTTCATCTCATAATTTCTTGAATTCATAAAAGAAAACAACCAAACACGGCCCTTATCTCATTTAGGGTATAATTGTAGAGAAAGTGTCTTCTTTATTTTATTAGTATAAATAGTAGTCACTTTTATTTTGAAAGACTTAGACTATGTTAAATATTGACTCTCAAATTGTAGTATCTTCTTAGTGAGTAATTAAGGTGAACTCTTGGGATTGCTAGTTAACTTCTTGGGTTTGATTAATCATTGTGCTACCCCTTTGTGATTCTTGATTTCATTTTACTATTCTTCCTTGGGTTGAATTTAGGTTGTTGAAGTCAATTGGGAGGTGAGGGTTTTAGTCTCTTGTTGCCCATAATTTCAATAGCTTGAGTATTAATCCACATATCTTTTATTTCTTTGTTCCTTTCCTTACTCATCCTTATCATTTGGTATCAAAGCTTAGGTTTAGATTTGTTCCTACAAATTTTATCTTGGTTTGTAAAAAAAATTTGAACTTTTTTTGTTTTGATTTGTTGTTTGTAACACTATTTCTTAATTAGTTCCCTAGTGTTTTTTGAGTCTAGGTTTCAAATTTTATTCAATTTGGAGTTGTACAAGTAGAGTTATAGTTGAAGGGTTTCAAGCTTTTCAAACTTTTTAAATTTTGAAAGTGGGTATTTTGATTGAGGAGAAATTGGAAGTTAATAATTATTGGGCTTTGTTCTCTATGATAAAGGGAAGAAAATCCTAAATTTTGAGTCAATTGCTAGTTGATTTGAGTGTGTTGGGATTTAGTGTGTGTTCTTGGTTGTTCCTTGAGATTGAGTCACCTTGGTATAAAGCTTTTCTCTCTAACAATTATACGAACCCTCTTTCTATGAGGACCTCTTGGTTGCTTGTCCTTTTTATGTTTTTGCAAGGTTTGGATCGAGGACGAATCCTTTTCAAGAAGGGGAGGATGATAATGTCATGGACAATATAAATCACGTGAAAGCTTTAGAGGATCTCGATGGACACAATGTAAAGACATACAATGTGTGGAAGGTCCACCAAAGTGAAGAGAAAGAATAAATAGGCAATTTGTGCAAATGATCATCTCATAATTTCAAGAATTTACAAAAGAAGACAACCAAACAAGACACTTATCTCATTAAGGGTAAAATTGTAAAGAAAGTGTCTTCTTTATTTTATTAGTATAAATAGCAGTCTCTTTTATTTTGAAAGACTTACACTATGTTGAATATTGACTCTCAAATTGTAGTATCTTCTTAGTGAGTAATTAAGGTGAACTCTTGGGATTGCTAGTTAACTTTTTGGGTTTAATTAATCAAAGTGTTACCCCTTTGTGATTCTTGATTCATTTGATTATTCTTCCTTGGGTTGAATTTAGGTTGTTGAAGTCAATTGGGAGGTGAGTGTTTTAGTCCCCTATTCCCCATAATTTCAATAGCTTGAGTATTAATCCACATATATTTTATTTCTTTGTTCATTTCCTTGTTGATCTTTATCATTTGAGGTGAGTATGTTTTTCCTTTCTATCAGTTCAGCTTAACCCTAATTTCAATTGAAGATTCTAACTAGTAAAATTCGAGAATATAGGAATCTTATGGAGGAAAGGACTCCATAGGTGAAAACTATCATACCTTGATGTGAAAAGCCCACAATAAATAATGAATTTGGAGACTTGATCTTGAAACCATAGACTTTTTCTTCAAGCTTTAGAGAGAGAATTATTTTTGGGAAGAACTTGATCAACTTATGAGAATGAGTTCAATTGGGTAATTTGGGGGTTTAAAATATTTATATAGGGCCTAAGGTAGAAGTTAAAACGATATAGTATTAGCTTAGAACAATTAGGGAAAGACCCATGAACCTTTATCGACGGTTCATACCTACAGACCGTCCTGGTAAATAGTTAGTGGGGTTCAGGGACTTTTTTTTGGACCTTCAAATGATGGGGCCCATGTACGATTGGTAGGTCTACCGACGGACTGTACATGCTAACGTAGTTCCTAAAGATTTCTAAAAAAAATTAATTTTTCCCTTGTCACCTACGAATGCCACCTACGGCCTGTGAGTGCTCTTACTAGCCGTAGGTCACCTGCAACCCAAAACACTGCATTTTTACATCCTTTTTGAATCTGAGGTGTTATAATATCTCCCCCTTAGGAACAGTTGTCCTCGTATGGGACTCAAAACATCATAAAAAGGTAGGGAGAAGATCTAACAGCCCAACATGAATACAATCACGTAAATGTACATATCCGAAGAGGAAAATCAACTCCATGCTCAAACATATCCAAAACATCATCTCATGAGGTCTATATGTAACTCATACTCAAATTCATATAAACATGGAGAAATTGATCAAGTTGACTCATTTTTTCTCAAAAATTTGGTTTATCATGAATATGCATATATGAGGACTCATGGGAATATCTAAGACACATGAAACTAAAAGAGTAAACCATGAGGAACTAAGTACCTCAAGCTAGAGTAGGAACGGAGAGAAAGAGATGAGGATAACGGGAAATCATATTGGCGTCGACCTCTTAAGTAACACCCTCAACTAACTGATTCCTCCAAAAGACCATTACGAAAGCAACTTTGTTTCTCAACTTCCGAACTTGCGGGTCCAAAATCTCAACCGGAACTTCTACATAACAAAGACTATCCCTTATACACAAACTCTCTAATGGTACTATAGATGTCCAATCACCAACACATTTCTTCAAAAAGGAGACATGGCAAGCCAGATGCACCGATGCCAATTCATTAGGTAATTCGAGTTCATAAGAAACTTTATCAATATGCCTCAAAATATGATATGGGCCCACCTAACAGGAACTAAGTTTCCCTTTCTTTCTAAATCTCATCACACCCTTTATGGGTGAAATTTTTAAGTACACCCAATCATGAACATCAAACTCAAGCTCTCTCCTTCTAATATTGGCATAGGAATTTTGTCGACTTTGAACCGTTTTCAACCTTCCTCCATAGCTTCATGTACCAATTCGGGACCCATCAAATAAACTTCACCCATTTCAAACCAGCCTAGAGGAGATCTACACCTCCTACCATAAAGAGCCTCAAATGGAGTCATACCAATGCTAGAGTGATAGTTATTATTATACACAAACTCAATCAAAGGCAAATGATCATCCCAATTACCCTTGAAGTAAATTACATAAGCCCTCAACACATCTTTCAAAGTTTGGATAGTACGCTCTACTTTGCCATCAATTTAAGGATGAAAGGTCTTACTAAGCTTAACATGAGTACCAAGCCCTTTTTGAAAAGATTTCCAAAATTCATAAGTGAATTAGGTACCACGATTGGAGATAATAGATAGGGAAACTTCATGCGACCTAACCATCTCTCTTAGATATAACTTAGCATAGTCTTTCGCCAAGTAAGAAACCTTGACTAGAATAAAATGAACCGATTTCATCATTCGATCCACAATAACCCAAATCGAGCCATGTTGTTACCGGGTACGGAGTAAACTCACAATAAAGTACATATTAGAATCTTCCCACTAGCAAGTAGGCATGCTAATATCTTGAGATAAACCTCCTGATTTTTTATGTTCAACTTTCACTTATTGAAAACTAGGACACATAGCCACAAATTCCGCAATATCCCTCTTAATCTCATTCCACCAATATACCTCCCACAAGTCACAGTACATTTTGGTGGCTCCTGGGTGAATGGAATATCGAGAACTATGGGCTTCAGATAACATTTTCTCCCTCAAGTTATCCACATTGGGAACACACAACTGACCTTGATGTCTAAGCAATCTATCTCCCCCTTGGGAGAAAGCCTCAACGGACTTCCTAAGCACTGTTTCCTTCAATTCAACCAAATTTGGATCAAGAACTAGCTTGGTCTTCACATCTGACAAAAAAGATTATTCTGATCCATTATTGACCATAATTGTCACGCCCCGAGCCTACACCCTGGACGCGGCCGGCACTCGAAGACCATTGTTGGCCCCCAAGCGAACCCTTGACCTAGATTTCTTTACTCAGCGGAAACCTTAACTCAATAGAAAACTCCATGCAATGAAAGGTTATAAGACAACTTAACTGATAAAATTTGGCCAAAAAGGCAACTCGAGTCTCAAAATAGAATTTTATATATATATATATATACATAGATGAGAGACACAATACTAACTGACTGAATGTCTATGAAGCCTCTATAACACTGAGATGGATGTTGGGACAGACCCCGTAACATCCTAATAAAACAAAACTAGGAAAAACAAAATAACAGTCCTATGGAATGCAAGGAGGCTCAACACTGACTCTGGAGTGCTCAACTGGATCAATGGCGTGTTGAATGCTGATCCTAGGTACCTGCGTCTGCATCATAATAAGATGCAGGCCATCTGGCATCAGTACATGGAATGTACGAGTATGCGAGCTGGACAGCTAAACAACAACTTAAGCTTGAAAGGGATACAAAAGAGAACTTACCTTGGCTCTGTTCAACTCATGAATAACTGAACTCAAATATAAAGCAATAAGACACATGCAATATATAAAGCTTGTAAAACTATTTAAAACATGACGTCAAAATCATATTTATAATATCATGAAAATACCATGCTTCCTCTCAAAGTCTACTTTTGCAATGCATGAATGAAGTCCCATACCCCCATCCATACTAAGCAGAACCCCTCGAGAAACCATGCAATTTCTACTGTGGGAGTTTCTCTAACCGATAGCCACCACTACATGCTTAAGTGGTGATACAACGTTTTACCTCGCGTTGCCCAAGGACCATCCTATACCTTGCCGTGATATAGGACATTACTTTAACTTTAACTTAGTGGATCCACTAGCTTAACTTTATGTGATCATCTAAAAAGTTTGACCCGTCAAATCCCATGTTTGGCTACATGGTTCTTATGGAGAGTTGAGTTAATATGAACTCGTGTCCCCAATTCGGTGCTCAAGACCACTCCCAAAAATACTTTAGCTCATAAGTGTTTTAAACACATCTTTCTTTGGTTTGAAATAATTGCTCAAACTACCCTCTTAAAAGAGGTAATTGCTCTTGAAAACTATTTCTAAAAAGAACATATCAAAACCATATTTTACTATGATGATTGATGACTCGGGAAGTCATACTTCATAAACATTGATGGTATATCTAGAGACCATACTGTTTAAACATTGATGACATACTCGATTGTCATACTAATCATGTTTTAGAAACTCTTTCGCAAAACTCATCTTTTCTTAAAAAGAGATAGTACTCAAACTGCTCAATACTCTTTTGGAAATCTCAGTTTCCTCTCATCCTAAATGTGAAAACGTTTATAAACTTCTTTGGGAATACTTATTTCCCTAATAACTTTTGAGAAATGAACTTGACTCTTTACTCATGGCTTAACTTGAAACTCTATGCTCTTTACTTAACTTGAAACTCTATAATCTTTACTTAACTTGAAACTCTATGCTCTTTACTTAACTTGAAACCTGAGCCTTAAAATGAAGTTAAAACGTTCAATAAAGACTCTTGAAAAACTTAAAGACTTGCTTTGACTTACTCTTAACTTCTAAACTTGACTCTAACTTCACTTGACTTTGATCCTAACTCGCCTTGAATTGGATTATGGATTCAAGGTATATGATCACATGTTTATGGATGAGTTCTTGACGTTTAGACGTACCTTGGAGTGTTGAAAACAACTATAAAACATAGGTACATTACCAAGGAACATACATGAAAAAGTAGGGAATGAATGGAAAATATTGGCGTCCTTGGCGCTCTGAGAGGTGCGGGGCGCCAGACTTCAAAGCTCAGAAGGCCTGGTGGGGGCTCTGCTAGGCGCGCCGCCCCAAGGGTGGTAGCTCAGAACCCCTGTTGGGGCGCGCTGGCTAGCGCGACGCCCCAGCCTTTTTCCCCAAAAACTCGACTTTTCTCCTTCTTTTTCCAACTCTAAACCTTCTTAACTTCAAAGTTTCCAGCCCCAAACACTTAGAATCATAAAACCCCTTAATATACAATAGATTCAACTCGAAAACACAACCGGAAACATGTCCCAAATCAATAAGAACTTCAACACAATCACAAGACTTCAACAACCACAACAACAAGGCTTCAACAAACACAACCAAAACTTTTCTCGGAAATTAAAACGAGTTTGGAAAGTGGGGGAATGAACCAACCCAACACTATGATCTCACATACCTTAATAGGGATCACCCCCGACGAAAACCACGACGATCTTGACGAATCCTTGCTTCTTCTTCTCTTTCTCCGCCTCTCTCATTTTCTCTCAAGAACCCTAACTCTCACTTTTAAAAAGGAAAAACTGATTTAAAATCAGTCTAAAGCCTTAATATAACCAAAAGAAATGGTTAGGGAAAATACCAAAATACCCTTACAAATTCGGACTAAACTGCATGTGCCAACAGCCCAACTTCCAAACATAACTCACTCATACGAACTCGAAATCGAGCAAACTTGGCGGCGTTGGAAAGATCGCTCCAAGAGCTTTCCAAATATAACTGAAAATACACCTAACTCATCCTGAGCTAGGAATTATGACTGCTCAAAGTTGGCAAAAAACTCATTTTTTTTCCATACTTAGCTAAATTTCCAGATTTTTAATTCTTTCCAAAAATGACTATTTCCAATTCTAAGCTTCTTCATAGCTATTTCAAATTGCCGGATGTTACAATAACACCACCTTTGGTAGAATCAACCAACCAAACACCCAATCGGGCAAGTCTGTGAACACTACGAACCAACTCCTTCTTATCTTTCTTAACATGAGCAACACTACCCATTGATAACCGACTAAGAACATCCGCCACCACATTTGTTTTGTCGGTATGATAGAGAACACTCATATCATAATCCTTTAGTAACTCAAGCCACCTTCTTTGGCGAAGATTTAGATCTTTATATTTAAACACATAATGCAAACTTTATGGTCGGTAAAGACATCAACATGAACACCATATAATTAATGCCTTCAAATCTTTAAGGAAAAAAAACTGTCGCTAGTTCTAAATCATTGGCAGGATAGTTCTTTTCATAAGTTGTCATGAAGCATAGGCAATGGCTTTCCCATTTTGCATAAGGACACATCCTAACCAAATTCTTGAAGCATCACAATAAACAACAAACACATTGGTTCCTTCCGGTAAAGTCAACACCGGAGCAAAATAAATCTATCTTTTCAATTCTTAAAACTCTTTTCAGAAGCTTTTGACAATAAGAATTTGAATTTCTTTTGGGTCAATGCCGTCAATGGAGAGGCAATCGAAGAAAACCCTTCCACAAACCTTCTATAGTAACTAGCTAAGCCCAAGAAAGTTCTAAAATCCGAAGGGGATAGAGGTCTAGGCCAACTCTTAACTACATTTTTCTTCTTAGGATCTACCTCAGTACCTTTTTCGGAAAAAATATGACCAAGGAAAGCCATAGATCTTAACCAGAACTCACACTTACTAAACTTCACAAAGAGTTGTTGGTCCTCGAGGACTTGCAACACAATCCTCAAATGATCGGTATGCTCATCTTCATTCCTTGAATAGATCAAAATATCATCAATAAACACGATCAAGAACATATCAAGGTGTTATCTAAACACACTATTCATCAAATCCATAAGTGCAGAAAAAGCATTACTCAAGCCAAAGGACATCACCAAAAAACTCATAATGACCATACCAAGTTTGAAAATTGATATTCAGAATGCCATCCTCTTTTACCCTTAATTAGTGATAACCCAACTGGAGGTCAATCTTAGAAAAGTAACTTGATCCTTGAAGTTTGTCAAACAAGTCATCTATCCTTGGAAGATGATACTTATTCTTAATGGTAACCTTGTTCAACTAACGGTAATCGATGAACATACGAAGCGAACCATATTTCTTTCAAACAAAATTGGAGCACCCCATGGTGAGATACTTGGTCGGATAAAGCCCTTATCCGACAAGTCTTTCAGTGTCTCCTTTAATTCTATAAGGTTTGTCGAAGCCATTCGGTAAAGAGGAATAGAGATAGGTTGGTAATTGGGAGTAGGTTAATACCGAAGTCTATTTCCATTTTGGGAGGAACACCAGGTAGATCATCGGGAAACACATCTAGAAACTCATTAACAACGGGGACCGACTCAAGTGTAGGGGCTTTAGAATCCATATCACTTACCCTAACTAGATGGTTTATGAAACCCTTAGAAATCATTTTTCTAGCTTTAAGAAAAGAAACAAACTGACCTTTAGGCACATAATTTCCCCTTTTCCACTCTAGGATAAGCTTATTTGGAAACTGAAACTTGACCACTCGGGTTCTACAATCAATAGAAGCATATCAAGAATGCAACCAATCCATAACAACAATAACATTGAAATCTAACATATCAAGCTATACAAGATCAACGGGAGTGACTCTATGGGATAAGTAGACGGGACACTTTGTATAGACTCTCTTAGCCACAATAGCCTCACCAACAAGGATAGAGATAGAAAAAAGGTCTAACAACATATCAGGAAGAATATCAAACCTCATAGCCACATATGGTGTTACAAAAGACAAGGTAGCACCGAGATCATGTAAAGCATAAGAATCATGATGAAAGACTTTCAACATACCGGTAGCCACAGAGGGAACTCTTGCTCATGACGAGTTTGAAGGGCATAAAATCGGTTTTGCTTTGGACCACTTGAACCCGAACCACTAGGCAGAACTTGCCTACCTTCTCTTCCATTAGCCTTAAATGATGGATAATTGCTTATCTTATGACCACTCTTACCACAACCAAAGCAACCATCCGTACCGGCTTAGCACTTACCTAATGCCTCTTTCCACATTTAGCACAAGTAGACGACGAAAATCAACCATACTTTCCTCCTTGAGGTTTAGGGTTAGATACCATATCTTTGTTGAATTTAGGAGGAGTATTGGAGGAACCTTGACCAAAAAACCTTTGTTTGAACTTATAACGACTATGTCCATCGGACCTTGAATGTGAAAAATCACCATCACTAGTCCTTGCCTTCTTTGCCTTCCTAGATTTCTCCTTAAGTTTCTTTTCTTCTATTTGTTGAGCATGCACCATTAGACAAGAAATGTCCATAGCATTGATGAGCATGGCGGTACAACATTCTTTGACTACCATCTCGGCCACTCCCGAAACAAACTTACTCATCCTTGCCCTAGGGTCGCTAACCATAGTAGGAGCATACCTAGATAATTGTGTGAACTTCAAAGCATATTCCTTCACACTCATGTTTCCTTGAAAAAGGTTAATGAATTCAAGTACCTTTGCCTCTCTCATCTTAAGGGTAAAGAACCTATCAAGGAAAGCGACCTTAAACTTTTCCTAATCAAGAGAAACTACATCAATCACCCTCTCTTCTTTCCATTGGTTGAACCAAACTTGAGCAACACCTTTAAGTTGATAAGTGGTAAATTCCACCTTTTCCACTTGCGTCACTCTAATGATCATCAACACATTATACACTTTATCAATGAACTCTTGAGGATCTTCCTCAACCTTGGAACCATGATACCCCAGAGGATTCATTCTAGTTGCGTCCCTTACTCTATTGTCGTTGTACCCCTAGTTGGGTTCACAGGGACCACAACCTCCCTGTTGGCTTGAGCTATCATGGCTTGAGCCAACACTTGAAAAGCAGCCCTAAACTCTGTATTAGTCACTTGTTCGGCCAAAGGGTCGTCCAAAACATGAGGAACTTGAAGAAATTCTCATTCCACATTCCTCCTAACATATTCTCTTTGAGGGGCCATATCTTGCAAATCATCAGTTAGGAATTAGAAGACAGACATATAGAGTTACACTCTATCGCACGACTTTAAAGTAATGAAAGAAGTGGAGTTTTCTAATCTTCTTATAACTTCTTATTCATAAATATGGAGTTCTTCACATTCATGAATAAGACTCTACTTGATGTGGCTTATGAGACTTCCTAGGACCTTTCTAAACCTTGTGCTCTGATATCAAATTTGTCACGACCCAAAGTATAGCCTAGTCGTAACATGGCATAAAGGACTCCAAGAGACCTTATACAATCCACTTAGCATACATATACAAGATAATAGAATCTTAAAGAGTTCAAAAGACATTTTATATCATAAAGAGTTTGACAAAAGCGGAAGTCTAACATAAGTCTCAAAGCCATCTAGTACATCATAAGAAAGTGATTGGGACGTAACCCATACATCACATACAATTTGGAAATGTAAATGACATAAAGAAATAAAAGAGTCTCGGTCCTCAGAACATGAGGACTCACCAATATCTTCAGAAACTCTAAGGATCAATCTAGCCACGAGTGTACGAGATGGAAGTGTCGGACCCCACATTAATGAAACAATATAGGCACAAATATGCATTAGTACATGAAATGTACTAAGTATGATAGAAATGCATAAGAGTTATGAAATCACACAAAAAGGGACATTATATGGCATGCAATAACCAAACTAAATCATAAAATAACATGTTAGAAGACCTAAGTAGAAATAATGGTCAATGCAATCTTTAAACACATGTTAGATACTTCTAGGAGTAACCTTAATGCATTATTGTGGGAGATTTACCTTTAACCGACATAAACCATATGAGCTATAACATGGAATTTGGTGTCTATCCCACACCAAAAAATTATTTCCTTACTTGCCAAGGTAAGAACCATAAACTTCTAGCTTAGGTGAATCCACAAGATAAATATATCTAAGACAACCTATGGTGGCACATAGTTGATAGGGAGATTGCTACTAGAAAATCAGCCTCAACAACGAGAGAGCTTCCATCTTGATATCTTCTCGGTGCTAAGCATAAATCCTACGGAACAGTTATTAATCTTAACTTACCTTATTATCCATGAAAGGGCATATCAAGTATCCAATCCAAGATAGAATTCATTAGAATAGCTCCTTAATCTTGATTCATCTTACGTGAGAAACCCTTTCAACCTTATGAATCCTTTATGTGAGAAAATCCCTTCAAAATCATGTTTTGAGTAGTATGTATGAAATCCTTTCACAATAACAAAAACATCAATGATTTACTCTAAAATCAACCTTAAATCAGTTTCATCAACTTCATAAAGAAACATACATATCTTCATAAATTCATCCTTTATAGTTCAAAAGGCTTCATCATATGATAAAAATCTACAAATCAAGGATCATGCATGAGTTCAAGTGAATCCAACTTAAAAACATGTAATTATCTCAATTTATACATAAAAAACATAAAACAATCAATTGTATCATAATTGAAAGGAACCCATGAGATTGAATAAAACCATAATTTCAATTGGAGATTCTAACTTGAAAAATTGGAGGATTTAGGAACCCTATGGAGGAAAGGACTCCATAGGTGAAAACTATCATACCTTAATGTCAAAATCCCACAATAAATATTTTTGAGACTTGATCTTGAAACCCTAGACTTCTTCTTCAAGATTTAGATAGAGAAATTTTATGGGAAGAACGTGATCAACTTTTTACAATTTAAGAGAATGAGGTTAATTGGGTAATTTAGGGGGTTTAAAACGTTTATATATGGCCTAGGGTAGAAGTTAAAATGACGTAGTATTGGGTTAAAATAATTAGTAAAAGACCCAAAAGCCCTTAAAATAAAATTGCCAAACTTTCACCAACAGTTCAGACCTAAGGTCTATAGGTCCTACTACGGACCGTCCTGGTCAACCGTTGGTGGGGTTCATGTAATTTTTTTGGACATTCAAATGATGAGGCACATGTACGGTTGGTAGGTCTACCTATTGTCACACCCCGAGGCAACCCCCTTGGCGTAAACACGAGACCTAGGATCATGAATGACCCCAAGCTAACCCTGAAGTTCGCATATCATAGCATATTGAAAGATAACTAAATAAATATACCATGTGGAAGCTTAAAACAGTAGATAATTGAAGTTGGGGAATAACAAAAATTGATATGTTATATAAAATATACTAAGAGTTCAATAACACTTCACTAAAACGAGCATAACTTTTTACTCGATGATGAGATTTTAGCAAACTCAGTGGTGTTGGAAAGAGGACTCAATTATATATCATTTGGTAGGTCATGTCCCACCTAATTCCTTTTGTGCTAAAAGTGATAACCATTTGAAGTTGACCCTACAACAATTTCCCTCTAACTGGCTGCTGGCCCTCATTATGGTCTGTAGGTCCAACCACGAACCATACTAGTTGATCGTGGGTAGGATCATAGACTAAAAAGATTTGGGCCTTAATAATGGAACCCCACCAACGGTCCATGGTCCCACCTATGGTCCGTGGGTGGTTCCGTCGGTACTGACACCAGTTTTCTGAAAACTAGAATTTTTCTTTATTTTTAGATCCGAGGTGTTACATTATCTCCCCCTTGGGAACATTCATCATCGAATGAAGTCTTAACTAGTCGAGTATGGAGGGAAGGAGCTGCAATCCCTACCACTAAGTACTAGAAACTGATATCTAACTGAATTGAGTTCCAAGAACATGCAAATATGTTGAAAATACAAGAACAACTGGAGAAACATGATACGAAGACTGAATTTACACAAAAGTGAACTGAGATACTAGAGAAGGACTATTACCTTACGCTGAAATGGAATCAAAAGGAAAGAGATGAGGATACTTGGCCTTCATGGCTGCTCCTGCTACCAAAGTAGCTCCTTCTACGGACTGACTCCTCCACAAAACCTTCACTGAAGCTACTTCTTTATTTCTCAACCTATGAATCTGACGATCAAGAATTTCAACTGGAACCTCTTAATAGGTGAGGCTATCCTTCACAAACATAATTTCTAATGATACTATCGACATTGGATCACCCACACACTTCTTCAACAAGGAAATTTGAAAGACTGGGCGAACGGGTGGTAGTTCTGATGGTAACTCTAACTCATATGCCTCACTTCCAACCCTTTTCAAGATTTTGTAAAGACCTACATATCTCGAACTGAGCTTCCCTTTCTTGTCAAATCTCATTACCCCCTTCATAGGTGACACTTTCAAGAAAACCCAATCATCGATCTAAAACTCTGAGTCCCTTCTCCTTACATCTGCATAGGACTTTTGACGAATCTGATCTGTCTTAAGTCTATCCCTGGTGAGCTAAACTTTTTCCATAGCTTTATGAACAGAATATGGTCTAATCAAGGCTGATTCACCTACTTCAAACCAACCAATTGGAGATCTACATCTACGCCCATATAATGCCTCATAAAGGGCCATCTGAATATTGGAATGATAACTATTATTATAGGAGAATCCTATAAGAGGAAGGTGATCATCCCAACTGCCCTTATAGTCCATCACGCAAGCTCTCAACATGTCATCTAAGGTCTGAATGGTACGCTCTTCCTATCCATCCGTCTATGGATAAAATGTTGTGATGAGATTTACCTGGGTACTATGACCTTTCTGAAACGACTTCCAAAAATGAGAGGTAAATTGTGGACCTCTATCTGAGATAATAGAAAAGGTAACCCCATTCAACCTGACTATCTCATTAATTTAGAGTTTAGTGTAATCCTCCGCTGAATCCGTAGTCTTGACAGCCAAGAAGTGAGCGGACATAGTAACTTTGTCTACTATTACCCAAATGGAATCATATTGTCTTCGAGAACGAGGTAAACCTATAATGAAGTCCAGATTTATCACTTCCCACTTCCATGTAGGAATGTTAATCTCCTGAGTCATACCTCCTGGCTTCTGATGTTCTACCTTAACATATTTACAATTAGGACACCTAGCCACAAAATCTGATATGTCTCTCTTCATGTCGTTCCACCAAAAGACTTCCCGTAGGTCACGATACATCCTAATGGCACCTAGATGAATGGAATACCTAGATTTTTGAGCCACTGTAAGGATCTGTTGCCTCAGCTCGCCCATATTAGGAACACACAAGCGACCTTGGTAACGAAGCACACCATCTCCCCCTTGGGAGAAAACCTCTATTTTCTGTTGATGAACTGCACCTTTCAGCTGAAACAATATAGGATCACTATCTTGTTTCCTTAACCTCCTCTACCAATGAAGATTTAGATCTATTCTAAACTATTACTCCACCATCTAACGAGTTTTTAAGACTAACTCCTAAGCGAGCAAGCCGGTGAACATCTTTTGCTAATACTTTCCTTTTTTCCTCAATATGTGCTACACTACCCATAGATAATATGCTAAGAGCATCAGCTACTATATTTGCCTTACCGGGATGATAAAGCACATTCATATCATAGTCTTTGAGGAATTCAAGCCATCTCCTCTGACGAAGATTCAACTCTTTCTAGATGAACACATATTAGAGGCTCATTGATTTGTGAACACATCTATGTGAACACCATACAGGTAATGTCTCCAAATTTTTAGGGCAAATACTACAGCTGCAAGCTCGAGGTCATGAGTCGCGTAGTTCTCATGAACCTTAAGTTGTCTAGAAGCATAAGTTATGACCATACCTCGCTGCATCAACACACAACCTAGGCCGACCCTGTATGCACCACTAAAGATCACATAACCGTTTGAACCATCTAGTAGAGTCTAGACAAGAGTTGTAGTCAACCTAGTCTTTAGTTCTAAGAAACTTTTCTCACACTCATCTGATCATTGAAACTTAACCTTCTTCTGAGTCAACATAGTCAATAGGGAGGCTATGGATGAAAATCCTTCAATAAATCTCCTGTAATAACCAGTCAAACCCAAGAAACTTTTGATATCTGTTGGAGAGGTGGGTCTAGGCTATTGTTTCAGTGCCTCTAGTTTTTGAGAATTCACTCAGATTTCTTCGCTAGATACCACATGACCAAGGAAATCGACTAACTATAACCAGAATTCACATTTGTTGAACTTAGCAAATAACTGGCGATCTTTGAGAGTTTGCAGAATAACTCTCAGATGAGTCATATGCTCCTCTTCATTCTGAGAATATATAAGAATATCATCAATAAAGACAATAACGAAAAAATCCAAATACTATTTAAACGCCATATTCATTAAGTCCATGAAAGCTGCATAAGCATTTGTTAGTTGAAAAGACATAACTATAAATTCATAGTGACCATACCGAGTCCTGAAAAATGTCTTTGGAATGTCATTATCTCTGATTCTAAGCTGATGATAACCAGATCAGAGGTCTATCTTAGAAAAGAAACTAGCACCCTGAAGATGATCAAACCAGTATCAATCCTGGGGATGGGGTACTTATTCTTGATCGTGACTTTGTTCAACTGACGATAGTCAATGCAGATCTTGAGAGAACCATCTTTATTTTTCACGAACAACATTGGTGCACCCCATGGGGAAATACTAGGTCTGATGAAACCCTTATCTAGAAGGTCTTTCAATTGTTCTTTCAATTCCTTAAGCTCAGCTAGAGCCATTCTGTAAGGAGGAATCGAAATGGGCTGGGTATCGGGAAGGAGATTAATTCCAAAGTCGATTTCCCTTACGGGAGGAACTCCGGGAAGATCTTCTGGAAGTACTTCTGGAAAATCATTACTACTGGGGCTGACTCAAGAGTTAGGGTTTCGGAGTTTGAATCCTTAACCCAAAAAAGATGATAGATATACCACTTGGTAATCATCTTCCTGGCCTTAAGGTAAGAACTGAATCAACCTACATGAATTGAGCTACTACCCTTCCATTCTAAGACTGGCTCGTTTGAAACTGAAATTGAACGATCCTAAGTCTATAATCGACTGAGGCATAATAGGAATGTAACCAATCTATGCCTAGAATGATATCAAAATCTACCATTTCTAACTCTACAAGATCTGTTGAGGTGACTTTCTAAGAGACTATGACAAGGCAATTTCTGTATACCCGTCTAGCTATAACTGGGTCACCAATTGGAGTCGAGATGGAGAAGGGTTCTGAAAGAGTTTCTAGACTAACACCGAAGTTGACTACTATATATGAAGTTACAAAGGAAAGAGTAGCCCCTGGATCTAACAATGCATAAATATCTAAATAATAGACTCGTAACGTACCAGTGACCACATCAGGAGAATCTTCCTGGTCCTGGCGAGCCTAGAGAGCATATAGCCTATTTTTGCGCTAACCGCCACCTGTACAAGATGAAGCACCCTGTTGAGTTGGGCGACCTGCTCGTGCTACTGGAACTGTAGACTGAGGCCTATTATAGTTACCTCATTGCCCAAGTCTGGCATAAGGGCAATCCCTCAACCTATGGCTGGATTGACCACACCCAAAGCACTCTTCCTTACCTGCAAGACACTCACCCGGATGGTTCTTACAACACTTTGGACAAGTTGGGAAAGTCTTGTTACCTGAAGCACTCCCCTGAGACTTAGAGCCTAACACCCTACCTTTCTGATCCTGTCGAAACCTGGGGGGTAGAGCACTAGTTGATGAACGTGTTGGGGCTGTAGACCTCTACTAAAACTGTGAGCGATTTCCACCACCTGATTTCTGTTGAGAGTACTCATACTTGTTTGTCCTAGCCATTTTGTTGTCCTAAGTCATTTACATAAGCTTATCTCCCTCAACCTATTGAGAATGCGTCATGAGCCTAGAGATATTTATTTCTTCTAGAAACATAGCATTCCTGCACTCAATCTTAACTAAGTCGGATACCCCAAACATAAACTTACTCATTTGTGCCCTCGAATCAGCAACCATATATGGGGCATACCCAGAGAGTTGAGTGAACTTCAGCCCGTACTCTTGGACTGACATTGTACCTTGTCTCAATTCATAAACTCTTGAGCTTCAGCCTCTCTTAACTACCTGGGGAAGAACCTGTCCAGGAAAGCTCCAGTAAAACATTCCCAAGTCACAGGAGCTGCATACGCACCTCTGTTTTCTTTCCACTGAGTGAACCAAATGTGAGCCACATCCTTAAGCTAGTAGGATGCCAACTCTACCCTATCATGACCAGTTACTTGAATCACTCCAAAGATTTTCTTGACCTCATCAATGAAATTATGTGGGTCCTTACCAACTTGCGACCCTAGAAACTCTGGTGGATTCATCCGAATAAAATCTCAAACTTTGGTTGTTGCTAACCCATTATTAGCATTAGTAGGAACTAGGGCCTGGTAATTGTTCTGGTTAGCCACACTTTGTGCCAAGAGTTGGATAGCATTTTGAAACTATGTATTCGAAACGTCATGGTCTGGGCCTAGAGGAACTGTGTTAGTGTTGCGGGCATTAGCATTCCTTGTGTAAGAACTACGGGGATTCATGATCTGAAACGCATAACGATGAATTAGAAAGGAGATCAGACCCACGCACGAAAAGAATAGCATGAAAGTGAAGTTTTTCCTAAAACACTTCGTAGCCTCCCTCTCAATAGATATGGAGCACTTCACACCCATGAAAGGGACTCTACTTAGTGTGTCTTTCAGACATCCTAGGACTCTTGAACCTAATGCTCTGATACCAAGTTTCTCACGCCTCAAGGCTACCCCTTTGACATAAACATGGGACCTAGGATCACGAGTGACCCCAAGCTAACCCAAAAGCTGGAATATCATAGCATACTGAAAGATAACTAAATCAAGATACTATGCGGAAGCTTAAAACAGTAGATAACCTAAAATGGGGAATACCCAAAACTATTATGTTATATAAAATATACTAAGAGTTCAATAACGTTGATAGATTAAACTCAAATCTAAAGATGAATCTAATGCAATGTCTGAAAAAGCCTTTAACTGACTAAAGTTGTTGGGACATTCCCCCAGCTAACTCTAGCAAAACTGAAATTAAAAACATGTCTATTGTCCTCGAAGTATGAGGACTCACCACTAAAGCTGCTGAACTGGAGATCGGGAACCGATCTATGCATTATTTGGATGTTGACTACCTGAACTTACATCATGAAAGGATGTAGCGCAGAGTATGCATCAATACTTGGAATGCACTGAGCAAGCAGGATATAGAATAAAGTGGAACAAAATACATGAACTGAACAAAGCATACTGAGCAATGATATAATCTGAACTGAATGTAAATGTTAAAATATACTGAAAACTGAGCTAAATGCAACGACTAAGTACTAATCATAAACATGACATACTGAGACTGAATACTGAAGTATAACGGAAAAACTGGTCAAATGCACTAAAGTCTAACTGTGGGAGCTACTATTAACCGACATAAAACCATGTGAGCTTAACGTGGAGTCTGAATAGCCCCTATCGAGAGGACCCAATATACCTTGTCAGGGATATAAAGGCATGACTGGCATGATCACTAAATCTAATGCCCAACAGAGTGGACTTATAAACCTACAGGGGCACGTAGCTCTAGGACTATGAGGGTCCGTTAAACCCTAGTCCAACTCGATGTTAAGCCTACTCCCAACTGGAATGCTTATAAACAACATAACTGAAATATGATAGATAGCTCAATATTCTAACATGCTTACTGAGAATGCAACATTTAAGTACTGATAATGAAACATTTGAAATCTGAGGCATGTATATCTATTTATCTAACCTAGCTAGTGTAATTCATGAACTAAACGAATCTACACAACTAGGGTTCTGAGTTTCATTCAAAGAACTAAGCAACAATATTACGAAAACATGATAATATGGTTAAGGACACTATAACAGCTAAATCGCAACAATTATCTAAAGTTCTAGAAACCCTAGGTCTAAATAAGATAAAGGGAATCAAGAATCTGACTGGATTCTAGGGACCTAGTGGATGAAAGGAACCCACTAGTGAAATCCCAAATACCTGGTGACAAAATTCACGGAGAAATATTTTGGATTTCGGAGCTAAAACTTGAATAACACCGCTGCTTGTTCTTGAAAGAAACTGGAGCCTCTTTCTCCTCTTTTCATTCTAATTTGGATGATATTTGGAGAATAAGGGTTTTGGGTATGTATGACTAGGGTATTAGGCTTATTCTGAGTAAAACATAGTTTAGGCATCAAATGATATAGTTTAAGTGCCCAACACATAAGGGAAATGACCAAAACAACCCTGACTTAATCCTGGCGAAGCTCATCCACAAAGGGAGCGACGGTCCGTCATTTGACCTACCAGCCGTCGTTTGGGTTCGTCGTTCATGATCTGCCCAACAGGGCTTCACTAAAACGAGCATAACATTTTAGTTGGAGATGGGATTTTAGCAAACTCGGTGGTTGGAAAGAGGATTCAATTATATATCATTTGGTAGGTCATGGGCTACCTAATTCCTTTTGTGCTAAGAGTGATGACCATTTGAAGTTGACCCAACATCAATTTCCCTCTAACTGGCTGCTGACCCTCGGTCAGACCTACGGTCCGTAGGTCTAAATCGTGGGTGGGATCAGAGACTATAATGATTTGGGACTTAATGATGGAACCCCACCTACGGTTTGTGGGAGGTTCCGTCAATACTGGCACCAGTTTTCTGAAAAATTAGGATTTTTCTTCATTTTGATAGCTGAGGTGTTACACGTACGGACCATACATGGACAACAAAAAAAAATTACTTCTTTTACCCTTGTCACCTACAGATGTCACTTACGGTTCGTAAGTGCTCTTACCAACCGTAGGTGGGAGCCGTAGGTCACACCTGCAACCCAAAAATTGTATTTTTCCATCCTTTTCATCAAAGGTATTACAAGGAAGAAATTGTGTTCGCCAAAATGAGTAATTTGTTGCTGATAATATGATACATATGAAGTGATGAACATAATTAAGCATCAAAAGGGAAGAAGTGATTCGAATTTTTTAATACTGCAAAGAAGTAGACGAGGTTGGAGTGGCTTATTACACCATGTTAGAACAAGAGAATGTAGACAAAGAGAAAACTGGAAAAGCTACAAATAGCAGTGTTGATTTCTTATTCCCCACTACTTGATTGGTACAACAATTATGTATTTATAATTATAATATTATGATGTAGAGATACAATTCTATAAGGAGACTAAATGCACTCTTGTGCCTAGCCTTTGAACGTGGAATTTTGTTAGAGTTGGAAACTAATTAACGTGTCTCGATAATTAGCAGCCATGTTTAAAAATATTAAATTATATTTAAAGTCAATAGCTCGCTCGTAAAAGAAAAGGCAAGATGAAAGTCATTATTTTAAACTCAATTCAATTCACAAGGCAAAACATGTTTTCTTACATATATCATAACATGAGTAAGTATGAAGACTCGATACGAGCATGTCTATATAACGCGCATAAAGTCGGATTCAAAACCTCTTTGTAGTCAAAAAGTATGTTCAAAATAAAGATACACATGAGAAGAATGTTTTCATAAATTGACATATCGTATACCCTGCTAAAAATGCTCTAGATGTGCTCAACTACATTCAATGATAGCTCTACAATCAATTATGATGATAAAGTTTAGAAAGTTCTATGAATTCTGTACTACCCTTCATGGAACGATATCAAGAATCACCCACCGATTACAATGCCCTTAAACAAGCTACACAACCCCAACTATCCCTCGTATACTTGTAATTAAGCAAGGACCTACCGTAGCAAAATCTTCGAGAAGTCCTACTTTAATGGCTAATAGTTTATATCCCAAGAATCTCCCACTTAGACTTTTAACCATCACAATTGTTATAATGTATTATATCTAAATGCATGGTTAATAGTATACACCCTAACAATCTCCCAGTGGGATATTTAATCTTGAAAATTGTTAAAATATTATTCTAAACACATGATTAATAGCATATACCCTAACAATCTCCCACTTAGATATTTAATTTGGAAATTTGTTAAAATACTTTTCTAAGCACATGATTAATACTCCCTCTATATCTAGTTACTTGTCCACTTTTCCTTTTTTAGTTGTCCCTAATTACTTGTCCATTTTGACTAATCAAGAAAGGAAAAATTTCTTTACCTATTATATCCTCAATTAATTACTTTGAAAAAGATAGAACTTCTTGAAAATCTTAAGTTTTTTAACTCATCCACTTCATAATGAATATGGGTAAAATGGTAAAGTCATTATTTCAATCATTGTATTATTAATAGGTGTGTCAATTCAAAAGTGGACAAGTAATTAGGGATAGAGGGAGTAATATATACCCTAAAAAGTATACCTGAGTATTAGGTAACAAATCAAGGTCACATAAACACAGACAAATCATGAATTAAGAAATAACCAAATTTCGCTAATTATGTTTATTTATTGTACACGATAATTAGTAGCCACATGTCAAATCAACTATGTCATTATCATTCTAATCTCAAGGCATGGAATTAAACAAAGTGAAATTCATTGGGCCTATCAACCCTCGAAGACTATTTTTCCTCCTGAATAGCAAGGTCTCTGCGAGAGCAATTTATCGGGGTAATCAATTCAATCCTAAAAGACTATTTTTCCTCCGGAGTAGTAAGACTGCCCATGCATGCCCAATACGAACAATTCAAATCATGGCACTTCAACTGATGAATTATTAGTCTTGACATAATTAGTCATATTTTTCTTTAATCAATCTTTTCATTAGTAGAGGTACATCAAATTAATTTTCAACTTATTGTTAGAACAAGAGAATGTAGAAAAAGAGAAAACTAGAAAAGCTACAAATTGCAGTGTTGATTTTCTAACACCTCGATCTTAGAAAGGGTTAATTTTAGAAAGAACTAAATTAGAAATAGTCAATTGGAGATTATTACAAGTTAATCTTCAATTGTGAGTTTTGGGTCAACTTCAAACGATCATAACTTTCAGCAAAGGATGAGTTAGGTGGCCCATAATATATCAAAATGAAATATCTTTGAGTCCTTTTTCCAAAGGCATCGAGTTTGCTAAATTACGATTTTGGATGAGGGAGATATGCCCGATCGAGTACAGCCTGTCTAGTTAAAGAAATCCATCCGAATTAAGAAGGGGTATTTTGGTTTTTTTCTTACCCCCCCCCCCCACTAGCCTAACTCGTTTTTAGTAATATTTTAGGTGTCTAAACTGATTTAGATCAATTTTCACAATTCCTAAACACGCTTAGAGTTTTAGAGAGGAGTTCAAGAAGAGAAAAAGGAGAAGTTCAAGTGTTCGTTCAAGTTTCTTGCGATCGTCAAGGATTTTCACCAAGGATTCGATCTTTACGAGGTATGTAAGTTTCCATAGTATTGGGTTTGTTCACCCACATGCCAATCATGAGTTTCTTTTACGAATTTCATCCATAAGATTGGGTATATTGAGTTTCTTGAAGTTTGTGCTTCATTCTTTAATATGAGGTTTCGTTGAGTTCTCGAGATGAGGATCTTGTGTTTGGGTATTGTTCTTGAGAAATTTTGAGTGGATTTTGTTTTAATTATATTGGGTCTAAGAATCCAAAAGAGTTTGAGGAAAATCGTTCGATTCTAGGGGAGTTAGACATGAAATTTGAGCTAGAAAATTCGTCAAAAGCTGGGCATAGGGTAGGGCATCACACCACTCAGTGCATCCCAAACCACTTTAGGTAGTTTGGGGCCTGGCGAACCACACCACTCAATGTGCCCCAAACTACCTTCAGTATTTTAGGGGTTGGCGCCCCACGCCACTCAGTGCATCAGGGTCGCCATGTCCTCTACCCTTCCGTCATTCTTTTCTCTTGTGTTCCTTCAAATCGTACATATGTTCTCTACTTGATATCCACACTTAAAACTTCCATTAATCGTTGAGAGATCATGCATATCCAAGTCATAACTTTTGAATTCATAATTCAAATTCAAGATAGAGTTAAGAGTAAAGTTCGAGGAAGTTCTTTCGAGTCATTTTAAGAAGTCATTTACAAACATTTAAAACTTGTTTTAATACTTGAGTACTTGAGTATGAGGACGAGGAGAGTAGAATTCATGTTTTTAAAATGAATATAAGGGAACTAGGTAATCCCAAGAGTAAACATTTTTACATTTAAAATGAGAGAAAACATCGATTTCTAAATGAGTTCATGAGGAGTTTTGAGCACTATCTCTTTTAAGAGAACCTTTTGAGTAATAATATCAAAGTTTGAGGATGAGATATTTTTTTTAAACATATGAGCATGAGTTATATTATTGGGAGTAGTATTGAGCACCAATATGGGGATGAGTTCAAACAACTCAAAGTCCTTATAAACCATGTATGCCAACATAGGTAAAAAGAGGCATACTTTTCCTATGATTCCTTATTACTTTGACAACATAGCTTAGTGGATCCACTTAGTTGAGGATGTCATATACTCCGGCAAGGTATAGGACAGTTCTGGCGTTGTGGGAATGACGATGTATCATCACATAACTCATAGTGATGGTTGTCGGTTAGAGAATCTCTCAAATAAGAGTAAAGAGTTTACTATTGTATTTTATATAAATTATCTACTATTTTAAAAGCTTTCTTTATACGTCATCCTTATTGTTGCTTCTATATTGAATTGAGGTAAGTAGTTCTGAGTTTGAGTATCTTTAAGTATCTTTGGGTATCGTTGAATTGAGTTGAGTTGAGTTGACGTGAGTATGACCTTTTTTATCAGTTCAATCTTATGTCTATGTTTAGAGTTCCACTTACATGCTCGTACATTTCATGTACTGACGTCATTTGGCCTGCATCTTTCATGATGCAAATACATGTAACCAGGGTCATTAACAGGTGCTTTGTTGATACCACTTGCAGTTCAAGAGTTGCTTTGGTGAGCCTCTTTGCTTCGGAGGGTTCTACATTTACTTTCAGTCATATTAGGATGTCGTGGGTCTTTGTCCTGACTACTATCATAGTTGTTAGAGGCTTCATTTATAGACAGTAGTGTTTTGAGGAGTATTTTCATTTCCACTATTAAATGTTTAAGACTTGAGTTGCTTCTTTTTTCTAGTTGAATGTTTTTTTAAAATATTTTGAGTATCTATTTTGAGACATTGAGATAAATATTTACTTTTAAGTTCATATGATGTTGAGTAAGTCTTCTGTTGAGTATATTGAGCCAGGTCAAGGGTTTGCTTGGGGACCAGCAATGATTCTCGAGTGCTGGCCATGTCAAGGATATAGGCTCGGGGAGTGACAGATTTCTTATTCACCTCTACTTGATTTATACAACAATTATGTATCTATAACTATAATATTCTAATGTAGAGATACAATTCTATAAGAAGGCTAAATGTATTCTTGTGCCTAGCGTTTGTCCATGGAATTCTTTGTCACGTCCCGATCCTACACCCTGGACGTGGCCGACATTCGAGAACAATTGTTGGATCCAAGCAAACCATTGGCCTGGTTAGATTCTCAGCGGAAGACTTAAGCATCAATAAAAGAAATCAAATGTCATTTTACTCAACTGTCTCAAAAGTAAACTTAGAATGTTTTAGAAATAAACATTCAACTAGCCAACAAGGCAACTCAAGTCTTTAAATATTATAAATAAAAATGGAAAAGTCTCATGAACTACTGTCTATCTATCTATGAAGTCTCTAATATTATAAGGGATGTCGGGACAAGACCCCCAATCATCCTAAAAAACTGAATAACAAAACATGATAAAGGGATCCTCCGGAAGCAAGGAAGCTCACCAAATAACTCTGGAACTCGACCGAACAAATGGCGTCAGTACATTGAATGTGAGGGGAAATCTAAAATAAGACATAAGTTTGAGCTGGAACTAAAGAAATACTTACCTCTTCTTAACTCAACTCAACTCAATTCAATATAAAGCAGTGATAAAGAGACAATATAAAGAAAAGTTTTTAAAACAGTAGATAGCAACTCAATGTATTGAAAAATACAATAAATACTCAATTTTGTATATAAAAATACAAGTAACTCAGTTGGAGATTCTTTAATCGACAACCATCACACTATTAGTTATGTGATGATACAACATCTAGCCCACGCTTCCAGAATTGTCCTATATGTTGTCGGGGTATAGAACCTACTACTAAGTGGATCCACTAGTATATGCTAAAAAGAATTAAAGAATCATCTAAAAAGTATGATCCCTTTCTACCCACGTTGGCTACATTATTTATGGAAACTTTGAGTTATCAGAACTCGTCCCCATATCGGTTCTCCATACTACTCCCAAAATGTAAATATCTCATATGTTTATAAACATAACTTTTTCTGTAGTTTGATATTATTACTAAAAAGATCTTTCTCTCAAAAGAGATAGTACTAAAGCTGCTCATGAAAACTCTTTTGGAAATCAGTTTTTTCTCTCATCTTAAATGTGAAAACATTTACTCTTGGGAATACTTAGTGTCACACCCCGAGCCTACACCCTGGGCGGGACTGGCACTCGATAACCATTGCTGGCCCCAACTGAACCCTTAGCCTGGCTTACTTACTCAGTGGAAGACTTAACTCAATCGTAACTGTACTTTTAAAAGTAAACCAAAAGCTTAAAGACAACTGAGGATGTATTAAAATAACATTCACTGGTCAAAGTGGCAACTCAAGTCTCAACATAATAGAATGAAAAATGAAAAGACTAAATAACTAACATCTGACTATCTATGAAGCCTCTAACAACTGAGATAGATGTCGGGACAAGGCCCACGACATCCTAATGAACTAAACATACTGAAAGCAATAAAAGGGATCCTCTTGAAGCAAGGAGGCTCACCAACAACTCTGGAGCTCAACTAGACTCAACGATGTGCTGGATGTTGATCCTGGTTACATGTATTTACATCATAACAACGATGCAGGCCAAATGGCATAAGTACATTTAATGTACAAGAATGCGAGAAGAATTCTAAAACAAGACATAAGCTTGAAAGGAATTGAAAGAACAAGCTTGGTCTCAACTCAACTGAACTGAACTGAACTCATATCAATATAAGCAATATAAATAAGTGAAGTATAAAGAAAAGCTTTAAAACGTGGATAGTAACTCTGTGTATTTAGAAATACAATATTAACTTTGGGTATGCAAAGATACAATATAAACTCTGGAATGTATATAAAAATACAATTTACTTCTATGTATATAAGAATATAAAATACTTTTGTGGGAGTTTCTCTAATCGACAACCATCACTTAGGAGCTATAGTGATGATACAATGTTTGGCATCACGCTGCCGGGGTCGTCCTATACCTTGTCAAGGGCATCGGACCTGACTGCTAAGTGGATCCACTAGTCTATGCTAAAAAGCATTAAGGAATCATATAAACAATATGACCCTTTTTCTACCCATGATGGCAACATGGTTTATGGGGGTTGGGAGTTGTCTGAACTCTCCCTATATCGGTGCTCAATACTACTCTCAAAATATAATACTAGCTCTTATGTTTAAAAACATAACTTCTTTCTAGGATTTGAGATAATTGCTCAAAACTTAGCTCAAAGGCTCGTCTTGTAAATCAAAGTTTCCTCTGTTGCTTAATTGTGAAAGCATTTACTCTTTACTGAAAAACTAGCTCAAAGGCTCTTTTGGAAATCAAAGTTTCCTTGTTTAAATGTTAAAACACTTTACTCTTTGGGAATACATAGTCCTGATATACTCTTTTGAAGAAATGAACCTCAACCTTTACTCCTTACTCAACTCAAAACGCAAGTCTTAAAACAAATTTAAAACATTTGTAAAAGACTTTTGGAAAACTCTATGAACCTCTCTTGACTTGACTCTTAACTTTCCTTGAATTGAATTATAGATTCAAGGCTCATGATCTCATGTTATGGATAATTTCATGTTGTTTAGACGTACCTTAGAGTGTAGAAATCAACTAGAAAACATACGTACGTTTCAAGGGAACTTAATCGAAAAGAAGTGGGAAAAGATAAAAGACCTGGCGTCCCTGGCGCTCTGAGTGGCGCGGGGTGCCAGAGCCCAAAATTCAGAGTCTGGGTTGGGGCGCTCTGAGTGGCGCAGCACCCCAGATACCAAACTTCAAACACTGAAGTGGGGTGCTCTAAGTGGCGCGGCACCCCATGCCCCTGCCCAAAAAATCCTCGATTTTTTTCTTGCTCATTTTTCAACTCTAAACCCTCTAGATTCACTTGGTTCTTTCCCCAAACACTTAGATTCGACTACATAATCAAAATATTCAAGAATTTACTCAAAAGGACATCTAATTTCATGAATCTAAATCAAGAACTCCTCAACAACTCCAACAATCAAGAACCCAAAAGAAACTTCAAAGAAATCCATCAAGAATTGAATTTCTAAACCTTCAAGAATATAAATTCATTGAAATAAATCATGGTTGGCGCATGGGTGAACTAACCCAACGCTATGTGATCTCACATACCTTGTAGGGATCACCCCTTGGTGAAATCCACAAGCAATTCTTCAAGAACTTGGCGATTCCTTACTTTTTCTTCTCCTTTCTCCTTTTCTTTTCTCTTCTCTCAAAACCCTAACTTATTTTCAATAGCATAAATTGAATCCAATCAGTTGAGACCCCAAATTAATTACTAAAAAACAAATTTAATTATTTGGGTAGTGAAAAGACCATAATACCCTTCTAAAATCCGGTTTTGACTTTCCTTATCTAGACAGCCCAACTTCAAATGGGCATATCTCCCTCATACGAACTCGAAATCGTGCAAACTCGGCGACGTTGGAAAGATAATTCAAACATATTTCCTATGGTATCTTGTAAAACACCTAAATCATCGTGAGCTAAGAGTTATGGTTGTTTAAAGTTGACCTAAAACTAGGAGTTATGGTCGTTTGAATTTGACCCAAAACTCATACTTAACTTAACTTTGTCCGACTTTCCAAATTTGATTATTTCCAAAAATGGTTTCTTCCTAATTCTGGTTCTTTCTAGTTGCGAGGTGTTACAATATCTCCCCCTTGGGAACATTCATCCTCGAATGAGATTAATCTTAGCAGGCTAAGGGCGTAACATCTAACATTCATCTCAAACACCCAACAAGCAAAAATGCAAATACAAAATGCCAACTTAAAAATAAATGCCAAGAAAAGGATTAGTACCTTAATTTGGAACTTCTCCGTATTCGAAGAGATGTGGATATATCTTCTTCATATCTTCCTCAGCTTCCCAAGTAGCTTCCTCAACAAACTGATTTCTCCAAAGAACTTTGATTGATGCTACTTCCTTGGTCCTCAACTTGCGAACTTGGCGATCTAGAATCTGCACAAGAATCTCCTCATAAGATAAGTTATCCTTGATACCAATATCTTCAGTAGGTATGATAAGTGAAGGATCTCCCATGCACTTCTTCAACATGAAAATATGAAATACCGGATGAACCGCTGCTAACTCTTGTGGTAGCTCCAACTCATAAGTTACATTGCCAATCCTTTTGGATATTCTGTAAGGACCAATATATCGGGGACCAATATACCAATATCATATTGAACTATGTGTTCTGATACCAAGTTTGTCACACCTCGAGCCTACACCCTAGGCGGGACTAGCACTCGAGAACCATTGCTGGCCCCAACCGAACCCTTAGTCTGGCTTACTTACTCAGCGGAAGATTTAACTCAATCATAACTGTACTTTTAAAAGTAAACTGAAAGCTCAAAGACAACTGAGAATGTATTAAAATAACATTCACTGGCCAAAGTGGCAACTCAAGTCTCAACATAACAAAATAAAAAATGAAAAGACTAAAGAACTGACATCTGAATATCTATGAAGCCTCTAACAACTGAGATAGACGTTGAGACAAGACCCACGACATCCTAATGAACTAAACATACTGAAAGCAATAAAAGCGATCCTTCGGAAGCAAGGAGGCTCACCAACAACTCTGGAGCTCAACTAGTATCAACGATGCGCTAGATGTTGATCCTGGTTACCTATATCTGCATCATAACAACGATGTAGGCCAAATGGCATCAGTACATTGAATGTACAAGCATGCGAGAGGAATTCTAAAACAAGACATAAGCTTGAAAGGAACTGAAAGAACAAACCTGGTATCAGCTCAACTCAACTCAGCTGAACTCATATCAATATATGCAATATAAATAACCCAAACAAATCCATCAAGAACTCAATTTCTAAACTTTAAAGAATATAAATTCGCTGAAATAAATCATGGTTGGCGCGTGGGTTAACTAAACCATAAGCTATGTGATCTCACATACCTCATAGGGATCACCCCTTGGCGAAATCCACAAGCAATTCTTCAAGAACTTGGCAATTCCTTGTTTCTTCTTCTCCTTTCTCCTCTTATTTTCTCTTCTATCAAAATCCTAACTTATTTTCAATAGCGTAAACTGAATCCAATCAGTTAAGACCTCAACTTAATTACTAAAAAATGAATTTAATTAATTGGGTAGTGAAAAGACCATAATACCCTTCTAAAATCCGGTTTTGACTTTCCTTATCTAGACAACCTAACTTCAAATGGGCATATCTCCCTCATACAAACTCGAAATCGGGCAAACTCGGCGGCGTTGGAAAAGATAATTCAAAGATCCTTCCTACGGTATCTTGTAGCACACCTACTTATCCTGAGCTAGTATTTTCTTGTCGTTTGAAATTGATCCAAAACTCATACTTAAGTTTGTCCAACTTTCCAAATTTGATTATTTCCAAAAATGGTTTCTTCCTAATTCTAGTTATTTCTAGTTGCGGGGTGTTACACTTAGTTCCCATATATCATTTTTATGAAAATGAACTCGGCTCTACTCTTCCTCAAACTCAATGCATAAGTCTTAAAACAAGTTTAAATTAATTGTAAAAGACTTTTTGAAGGGACTCCAAGAAGACTCTAGATTTGAATCTTAGCTCTACCTTGAATTTGAATTATGGATTCAAGGGTTATGATCTCATGTTATAGATGATCTCTCGATGTTTATACGTACCTTAGAGTGTAGAAATCAACTAGAAAATATAGGTACGATTCAAGGGAACTCAAACGGAAAGAAGTGAGAAAGGGTAGAGGAGCTGGCGACCCTGGCGTACATAGTGACGCAGGGCGCCAGACCCTAATCTACAGTAGGTGGGTTGGGGCGCACTGAGTGGCGCAGATCCCCATGGCCCTACCTACAGAAGACTCTTTAGGGCGCATTGAGTGGTGCGGCGCCCCATGCCCCTGCCCAGAAAACCAACGAATTTGCTTACTTATTTTTCGACCCTAATTCGCCTAGAATCGAATGGTTCTTTCCTAGTCACTTAG
This sequence comes from Solanum stenotomum, assembly GCF_019186545.1. Classification (NCBI taxonomy): domain Eukaryota; kingdom Viridiplantae; phylum Streptophyta; class Magnoliopsida; order Solanales; family Solanaceae; genus Solanum; species Solanum stenotomum. The sequence goes on along the minus strand of NC_064289.1, from coordinate 49,538,513 downwards.
ATTCGAATACCCAACACTAGTATGCAGGAATCTACTCAAAAACAACCTTGAATCTCATACGATTATCTCAAGAACTCATCAAAACCTCAAAAATGCAAAATATGTTCGAATTAACTAATGGTTTGAAGTGTTGGAATTTAGACAAAAAATACCTTCAAGTAGGACATTGAATTTAACCTAAAACTCTTATTTTTAATGGTGCGAATCTAACCTCAAGTATTAAATAGATTCAAATTCTAACTCCAATTTACAGAGTATTATAGATACCATGTTAAATGAATCTTGGATCCAATCAAATACAAAAAACTAGTTTGAGGGGAAGGATTGTCCAAACCATGGTAAGAGTCCAAGTTACCCCATTCATCTTCGATGTGGAATTTTTCATTCATCAGGTATAGTTTTTTTCCAAATTTATATACTTCAAATCAAATCAAATTAAATATTTTCAAATTTAAAATAATTTAATATCAAATCAATCCAAGCAAGAAAAAAAAGAAGTTGATTTGATACAATTTCTTAAAACAGACCTAGGTAATTTTGTCATTCAAAAATCTTGTCAAGCTGACTAAAAAGCAAGCAACAATTGGGCAAATATATATAATATATATAGTATAATATAATAAAAAGATGCATAGTTGAAATTATATATGCTGAGGGAATAAAATATTACAAAACCTGTCACGCCAAAATCTGGTGTTGGATTTGGTCAGGCAATAGAGGAAAATCTATCCCGAAATTGGTGCTCTCATAGCTCACTAAAATTCCAAAGCCTATAAAGAAGAGAAGATCAGTCCAACAACTCTCATTATTCTTTAATTATTATTCCACCATATTATTCTTTAATATAATAATAATAATAATAATAATAATAATAATAATAATAATAATAATAATAGAAGGATCTACCTAAAAATAAGAAACAATCATGATAGAATATCTTTAATATATGAACTATGCATTTTTAATATTCTGACATTTTGTAATACTAATATACTGTAGTACCCCCTTGCTAGTGAAATAGTTTAGACTTCACTAAAAATCAACTATGATGCATCACTATCTGATTCTGTGGGTCAATCACTTAGCCTTTTTATTTTTGGAAGAAATAGTATTGAATGATGAGATACAATACTATTGAATGTGTGTCAATCATGATAGAATAAACAAGGATGTTGAGATAGATGTGTGAGCATATTAGAAGAAATATAATCATTAAAAATAAAAATATTTGGGACAAGTTGAGAGCGCCTAGCATGGTGGACAAGATAAGGGAGACAAAACTGAGATAGTTCAGACGTATGAGGAGGAGATGCACAAATGTCCTAGTGAGAAGGTATCAGAGATTGACTATAATGGGTCTTAGAAGAGGTAGCAGCAAGCCAAAAAAATATTAGAGAGATGTGAATAGACAAGTCATGGCATACCTACATTTTACTGAAGACATGACCATATATATGAGAATATGAAAGTCCGAAATTAGAATATAAAAGGTTACTCCCTCTAGTCAAATATAAATAACTTGTTGGCATTTTTTTCATAAATGAATTTTTTGAAGTCAGACTTCACTAAAAAGTCTCAAATATCTTGGGTTAATAGTTTAAGAAGAGATTGACGATGATGTTATACATCATATTAAGCGAGATGAACGATAAAGTGGAAGCTCTCATCCTCTATTATGTGTGATAAGAATATGCCATCAAAATTCAAATGTAAGTTCTGTAAAATAAATGTTAGACCATGTATGAAATGGCGTGTTGGCCGGTCAAGAAATATTGAACAGAATTGCAGGAAAGCGCTCGATAATCGTCTAAAAACAAGTAACATAAATAAGGATATTGAAATGAATATGTGGCATATTAAGAGAAATATCTCATTAGAAATAAAGATATTTAGGACAATGTGACAGAGGCCAGCATAGTGGACAAGATATATAAGGGAGATGAGAGACAGAGATAGCTCAAACAAATGAGGAGGAGATACACAAATGCCTTATCTAGTGAGAAGGTGTCAGAGATTGACTATGATGGGTCTTAGAAGAGGAAGCAACAGGCCAAATAAATATTAGGAATATATGAATAGACAAAACATGATATACCTGCATTTGACTGAAGACATACCATAGATAGATATGAGAACATAAAAGTCCAGAATTATAAGACCATGTCATTAAAATAATAAAAAATCTCTCATAAATGGAACAAAGAGAGTATGAAATTACATAGGCCAGTACCTTTACTGCTAGTCTAGATGAACAAATTTGGAAGTTTCACTTCAATGAAAGAACAAGCTAAAGAGAGAGAGAGATGATTCAAATGAATCAAAACTCCTTACACAAAAGACCATTAAAATAATCTTCAAACCTCTTCTAATTAATAACAAAAACTCTTAGTTGTATCTTTTTTTTTTTTTTTTGGCAAATTAAAGATTGGCTTATCTTTTCTAACATCTACATAAGAGGGCTATTGAGAAGTCCATGCCCAGAAGGAAACCCTAAACCATACCAATTTTGCCTGTTTGAGTACTCAAAATCAGCCACATTTCCATCTCCATTAATCTGCCATGGATATCCCAACAAGATTTTATTGTCACTACACATCTCTTCTTTCAATGCAATGGATGTTGTGATACCACTTCTCACTTCTTGATCAAAATTTGTTACCATTTCTCCACTTGCACTTTCAACATGTCCCATATTGTTCCCATTATTACCATTTGATCCATAGTAGTACAAGTTATGGTTCAAGAAGCCATTTGGTGTTTCAAGAAATCCACCCCTAAGTGCATCAAGAAAGCCAGCATGAGAAATAGCTTTTGTAGAAGAGGTGCACATGCCACGGTTTTCAAGAACATCATGACGGGCATTATTCCCAAAATTAGTAAGACAAAGCGAATCAGGAAAGATTACGTCAGTTCGAACTGTTCTCTGCAACTCTGGACACACTAATTGTCCACTTTCTTGGTTTTGGAGCCTAGAAAATGCTAGACTAAGGTCATTGGGATCATAAGAAAATTGTGTAAGAGGTGATATTTGATTACTAGGACAAGTAGTGGTGGTCATCAAGGATTGATTATCTGGACTTGACCTCTTTGATGATGATCTTTGTTTCTTCCTACACCCTCCTCCTACTGGAACATTTCTTAATGTACCTCCTTTTGTCCAATACCTTCTACATGATTTGCAAAAGTACCTAGGCTGAGTGAGACTATAATTGTTGTAGTAGCAAAATTTGGTGTTAGCAGAATCACATCTAGGACATTTTTGTACTTCATCTTGAGGCCTTGGTTTCTTTTCTTGCTGTGGCTTTGTGCATGCCAACATGCTTTCTAGTGTTTGTGAAGACATTTCCTATGGAAAATAAAAAATCAACAAAAATTAGCATAGTCCCAAATGTTTCAGTTATTTTCTCTGTCTCAATTTATGTGATAATATTCGATTTGACATAGAATTAAATTAAGAAAAAGTTATGAAACTTGCGCGCTCTAAAACAAGTAATAAATATTTGTATCACTATAAGTTATCTCATTAATGATATAATAAGCATTTTAAAATTGAATTATTATCAAATATAGAAATTAATGTGTTTTTTTTTCAGGGGAGTTCTCAAATTATAAGGTTTAAATTTAAAAAAAAAAAAAAAAACAGATAAAAGCTAAAGAAGAGAACATGAGGATATCAAGTGAATAAAAAGAAAAAAAAATTGAACTTTCAAAAACCATTTTTCATTAAAAAATTTTCAAACTTCAACCAAATTTGCTTTCAAATGTTAGCTAGTTAAATTCGACTGCTGATAGAATAAAAATTGCATAAGAGTATCTCATACTTTAGTTAAACTAAACCCTCCAATAAAAAAACTTTTCAGAGTGAAAAAAAAAACATAATACAGGGGAAACCCAAGGGAGAAAATCCTAAAAAAGTGCAAAAAATATAAATAATAATAATAATAATAATATTTACCTGGTGATAATTTTGTGCATTAGAAATATCCATATCCATATACAATTCTTCTAAGTATATATATAAGATTTAATTAATCAAAACTCTGTTTATAATATAAGAGAAAATTGATTTGAGTAATTTTGAAGAAGAGAGAAGTGGGATTAATTTGGAGAGGAATTAAATGAAAGGATATATATAGAGGAAATTTTATGCAAAAGCCAAGATTATTAACTTATGCCCCCCACTACTCTCTGAACTTCCACATACATATATATACACACAAAAGAGAGAGACAAGAGAAGAGGTGTGGGGATAGGATCAGTGGCGGACTCAAGATTTTTGTTATGGATTCTAAATATGAAAAATAAATATATAAATAAATATTTTATATGTTTATTTTTACTTGTTTCCTATACTATTTTGAAATATCTAACAATACTTATTTGGTTTATAAAATTAGTGAAATATTTATCATTTTATATTTATTTTATCATTTTTATAAAATATTGTTCATTTTTTAATATTTAATAAGAGTGGTTTGATAAGATTACTCTTATCATTTATTGTTTGTTAATCCCTATATCAACTTAATAATAGACAATTATTATTTAACAACAATGACTATTGGTAGTAAGAGATTATGGGATATATGGGGATTCGTGTAAATTTAGTAAGTAATATAGTACTTGTCTCAGCACGCAGATAAAGCAAATGTTCACATGAATCATGATAGACTAGTATTGGAAAATCATGGAATTTTCCAGTCAGTTTGATTTATGTCATATAATTTCATTAAAATACGAGTAACGACTTTGTGGGACCAAATGCCATGCTCCAAATATTTAATTTTAGCACTTTTTTTCAACTTGGTTTTATTTTAATTCCTTACATGTATCATTTAAGTATAAAAGAAATTATTCATCACATGATATAATATACACACATATTATATATATATATATATATACGAAACTCCAATTAAATAATAATATATATTTTATTCGTATTATTTGAGTTATCTTGAATTTAATTTAATCACTTGCTTTTAATTTTTAACTCAGTTTCAATACGGATAAAAAAAACTTAATTTTTATATCACACATAGAATATTAAATCAAAAGTATTAAATAAAAAGAGAAAAGAAAAAGATAAGGGTGTGATTGATGATGTAAACCTCATAATTTGTCTTATTATGCAAGCTCACCCAATTGTTTTGCCCATGTCATTTCTGTTATGCTAGCAAAATTATCTTGTAAAAGAAAAAAATAATCATTTGAGAGCTAAGTAAAAAGTTGCTGCTGCTTCCTTCTGAATATTTGTTTGTCTAACTATATTAAGGTTGCTAGGTATACAAAGTTATAATTTATCTTCACATGACTAGGGAAATATCTACTTAATTATTGTTAAATATATTTTTAAAGTAATTAAAAAAAATTTAAAATTATAAAGAAATAAAAACACGAAGAAATCAGGGAGACTCAACATCTATTATATATATATTTATATATATATATATATATATATGAAATAATTTTACTTTTATATACCATTTCGAATAAACTCCTTTACACCCGTGGTTTAGGCCCTAATTGTCAGCTCTTCTTTATTCCCTTCTGTCCATACTCCATATTATAGTGTTTTTAGCTTAAGCATGTTCTTAAAAAAATCACTTACCTCTAAATTTAATTAGAGACATATACATTAAATTATGCTTAATTAAAATTACTTCTTTCTACAATGACATGATGTATTGAAACTTGAAAAAAAACTAGAATTTAACAAAACATTGGAAACGTATGTATCTTGAAAAAATAGTACCTATCTAATGGTGTGAATTTGAATCGTAACTTAGGTTATGTTTCCCTCCAAAGAAATGAAATATCACTTTCTGACCCAACAACTTTTATAATATGATACTAAAAGAGCAAAATGCAAAATTTTCTTATTGGGAAAATTGAGAATGTTTGGTTCAATGTGGGCCAAGAGAATCATGGATATTAAATGGATAAGGATCACTTGAAGATTGCTATTGTTATTGAAATAATAAACAAATGATGATCATTAGAAGAGGCAAACTGGTCAAAATACTTGGACTCACATTATGAGAAAAGGATTAGCTATACTCATTAAGTCATTTACAACTAATTTATTTGGGGCCTCTAGTTAAAAGGATTTTGATCAAGAATCAATTTGAGAAACAAAATGAGGTTTAATTCTTCATTATATAGATTTTTTGGAATTAGTGATAATTAACTTAAAATTATCGCTAGTCGGAACAATATCACTAACAATAATTGTAATTAGTGTGACTAATTATATGATGGTGATGACTGATAACGATGATTAATGAAGGTGATGGTTATGGCCAAGTATAGCGATCGTGGGTGGTAAATGGTAGTGAGGGATGGTTGTGATCCAGGATGATGATTGTGAAAGATAGGTGATTATTCTGAGTGGAGGATGGTGATAATGAGTGGTAGGTGGTGATAATGAGAGCGGTGTTATGGATGAGGATTGGTTGTGGGTGGTGGATGAAAATAACTAGCTAAAGTAGTGGTGAATTACTATTATTTTTATATAAATTCTTAAGTAAATATTTTAATAAGATTTTAAAACTTTGTCTTAGATCTTAGATATTCAGATAAATTCAAACCATTAAGGGTTGTTTGGTAGAATGTATTCAGAGAAATAGTGCATTTATTATGTATGATATTATTTAGTACTATATTTGGTAAAATTTTTGGATCTATGTATAACTAATGCATGTATTAATTATACATCTCGTATTATAGGGTCTACAACCAATACCTTCCATTTGGTAGTATTAGTTAATTAAATATCATAAAATTAATATATGTAAAGACAAAATTAATCTTCAAATCTTTTTAATTGTTTTGTTTATTTTTTTGATTTTATGTTTTATATTTGTACTAGTAAATTTATTTATTAACTTACAAATTTTATTATTTAGAGAGAGTTGTTTGTCAATAAATAAATTTAATACAAATCAACACAATATTTTAAATGTTAGTTATTTAACATTTACTAATTGAAAAGGAAAATACTTGACCACGTGACATTTGTGATCTTAATTGAATGCATTATTTGTCGATGCATATGTATTTTTCTGATTGTTTGTATTTTGAACAATTTATAAAATTGCATACATATTAAAACTACAACTTGATATTTTTATGTGTAAACATATATGGTTTATTCCATTTTACTATTCTTTATCATTTTTTCAGTTTTAAAAGTAGATGATCTATCTTTTTAAAATTGAAAATTGATATTTTGTGAGTGATCAATTCATTAAGATGACAGTTATTTACCCTCAAATAATTCAAGTGAGAAAATTAGCAAACATAGCGATAAAATTATTCTTCTCCTAGCTTGTTAGAAGACCACCCAAAAAAAAGTTATCCGACAGTTATCTACCTTGACCCAATTACATGAAATAAAAAATTTCATAATAATTAAATGGTATAATTGGAAAGAAATTTTTTGTAGAGTTTTAAACCAAAAACCTGATTAGGTGGGAAATAATGAATCAAACACTTGATAAAAAATAGATCTCTGTGTTATTAATCATTGCGTTACTAATCCTTACATTACTGATCTTACTTCTTGCGTTATTAATTTGTGTAAACGACTCCTAAGTGACTGTACAATAAAAACGAAATTAAGATTCAGTCCTAAAAAATAAAAAACTTATCCAAACAATATTGTCACATTTTTATATTTAAAAAAATAGCTTAACTTTAATTTCTTTTTATTTTTAATAAAATGATTTATAACCACACAAATAACAAAAAATTATTTTAAATATTTTTATCTAATTAAATAATTCACATAAATTAAAACATAAAAATAATATAAAAATGAAAAGTTCAGCCTAATGGTGGGGGCACATGGAACACAATGGGACCAGAGAAATGATGAATGAAGTTAGTTGACTGGTCAAATGAAACATTATATACTGGTAGTGGGGAACTGATGTGGAATGTTTATGAAATTCTCACCTTACAAATCAGTACAAGGAAAAAAATAAATTTCTTATTATATCCTCAATTAATTACTTTAATAAAGGTAGAATTTTTTGAAAATCTTATATATTTAATTCATCTATTTCAAAATCAATATAGATAAAATGGTAAATTTATTACATTAATAATTACTTATCTATTTCAAAATCAATATAGATAAAATGGTAAATTTATTACATTAATAATTATTTTCTTAATAGATATATCAATTCAAAAATGGACTAAACAGAGGGAGTACTACTTGGCATCTCCTATGAAGAAAAGAATCTTCATGGATTTTCCTAACCAATAAAATAAAATAAAATATATCCATGCATTTTCATTTCCCACCACAGTTTCTTCACTATAAAGTTATTCAAATGTTTAATATTGATTCTTGTTTGTTGTGTAATAATTACAGAATGCAACTTGAGTGAAAGTTTAAATATTTAATCAATTAAATAAATTAATAAAATTTTCTAACTTTCAACATTTCATTGCATATTTAAGATTATAATTCATAAGATTAAAATTTTATAAATATTACTAATTTAAGATTATAATTTTTTTGGTCTTATTTATCATTTTTTTAATTTATGACCAGTCAAATTAAAAAAAATAAATTGAATGGAGACACAAAAAGCTTTATCTTTACTGTTTCAAGGAGCTAGATTGTTACGAGTAAAATGTATAAAAGAGAGTAATGTGTGAATCATTTAGATAAATATTCTTATGATTAAGATTTTCAAATATGGTAAAATTGTGTAAATTTTCTAAATAGACAATACTATTATGAACAAATAATTTTCTTACTCACACTCAATACTTTTGATAAATAAAATCAATTTAATCTGAATAATTGAAATTCAAAGTGAGAATATACATAGAATAACTTTTGACTTACTAATTAAGAATGATGAATTATTGATTTGATTTGGGAAGGAGGGAAGGTTCTAATCAGATTGGGAAATCAAACACAAGATTCGCCTAGTGCTTCGTGTAAAGGACATTATGCATATCGAGTGTGTTTGGTACGGAAGAAAAAAAATTTACGAAAAATAATTAAGTGAATTTTTTTTTTATTCTTTTTTATATTTGATAGCAAGTAAAAAATATTATCTTAAATAATTATATATTATTATCTAGCAAAACATATGAAGACGAGTAGGAAGGAAGAGGCAGGGTAGGATATTGAAATGTTACTGCAACTTGTTTTTTCTACTTTTATTAGTGAAGTGATTTTTCTCATATTTAAAAAGCTTATTTTCCTAGAGAAAATATTTTTACATAAATCAACTCCAATGCACTATACTAATATTTTATACTAAAAGGAAATATTTTTTATATATTTTCTTTCTCTTTAATATTATATATTTTTTATTTATATTTTGTTATTTCATAAAATAAATTCTTTCTGCTTCTTATTTTTTTCTTCCTATTAACCCAATTTAATTCAGATTCTTTTCTTAAATAATAATTTGATATAAATTATTGTATATTATAAATTAATAAATAATATAAATTACAAGCAAACATAATACATTATACTTATTAATGAATTATTCAAATAAAAGTAAAATCATTAATGAAATAAAATATAATAAAATTATACACCAAAATTAAGATTTAAAATTAATATTATAAAAATATACCTAAAACATAATTAGGTATACTAGGGACTTAATTAAAATATATAATTTATAATATGTTAAATTAAAAGTGTTATACAATAAAAAAATAATTAAAATTCATGAATATATTTGATGTTGTTGAATAGTATCACATCACATTTGGTGTGACACCATTTACATACTATAGTAATGTGGATTTTAGTGTTAAATTGGAGTGAATAACATCAAATTTTACACGAAAATAGAATGTGATATGAAAGTTGTTGGATTGGAAATGTCCTTAGGTATATCAAATAAATGAGTTGGATTGAAATTGGAGAGATTAAAATCGATTGAACTTAAAATTGGATTGAGTCATGATCCGTCTAGATTTTCTTTAAGTTAAAATGATATTATTGATTGATTTATGTCTTTTTATGCATAAATTGAAGAAATTGCATGCTTCTAAGTTGAATCTCCATAAACCCATGTGAAATCCATATTTTCTAGAATTGATCATATGATGAAACTTTTGAATCATGAAAGATGAATTTATGGAGATATACATGTTCTTTATGAAAATGATATATATGTTTTAAGGATGCTTTGAGAGTGATGTATCAATGTGATTGTTGCTGTGAAAGGATTTCTCACACACTACTCATAACATGATTGTGAAAGGGTTTTCTCACATCAATGATTCATAGGGTTGAAAGGTCTTCTCACCTAAAATGAATCAAAGTTAAGAAGCTATTCTAATGATAAGGCAAGCAGCGAAACCCATGTCCTTCAATGATAAGACAATTGGCGAATATCCATGTCTCATGAATGTTAAGATAATATAAGACTAATGGATATTCCATAGGAGTTATGCTTAGCACCGAGTGGACAAGTGGCGATTACCCATGTCCCATAAACTATGTGCCACCATAGGTTGTTTAGATAAACATTAGCTAGTGGATCCACGTAAGCTAGATGTTCATAGTTCTTACCTTAGCAAGTGAGAACACCTCTTTTCGGTGTGGGTAGACACTGGATTCCATGTTATAGCTCACATGGTCTCTCCATGTCGGTTAAAGGTAATCTACCACAATAATTAATTAAAGTTACTTCAAGAAGTCTCTCACATGTGATTTAAGATGATTTCTACTTGCATTGATCATAATTACAATTACATTTTCTAACCTTTGATCTTATGTATAAACTTGGTCCTTGTATGACATGAAAAGTCCCTATAGCATGATTTCATATTGTTATGCATGACTATCATACTTGGTACATTTTTTGTACTAACGCATACTCTTGCCTACATTGTTTCACAAATGTAGGGTTCGATGTTTTAGTTTCGCATCTCCGTGGCTAGGGATCACTTAGTAGATACTGAATATTGGTGAGTCCTCATGTTCCGAGGACTAAGCCTTTCTTTCTTATTGTCTTTACTTTTCAGTATTGTACGTGATGTATGGGTTACGTCCCGATCACTCTTGATGTGCTAGATGACTTTGAGACTATATATGTTAGACTTCCACTACATTTCATCAACTCTTATGTTTTGAAACTGTCACGACCCAAGGCTACCCCCTAGATGTGACACGGCGTACAAGGCTCCGAGAATCCTCATACAAGCCTCATAGCATATCATGAACTTAAGAACATAGGAAAATAGTGTGGAATTTAAAACTTTTCTTTACAATCGAAGCCTTTTATAAAATGAGAGAATCTATAACACCATGTCTCAAACCATTTATAATACTTGGGTTAAAACTCTTGAATACAATCTTAGGGACATTGCCCTTACATAAGTCTAAAACATAAAAAAAAAAAAAAAAGACATAAAGGACATGTGGTCAAGCCCTCAAATTCTATGATGACTCACCAAACTTCTTCATTTTGATCTACTATGGTCCTAGCCATGAGGGTAGAATCCGATATCTCCAAACTCTACACTTATAGAAAATGTAGAAATATGGGTTAGCACAAAAATGTACTAAGTATAGAAGTCATGCATAAAAATCCTTAAAACATGCAAAAAGGGACATTTTAGTTGAAACCATGCTATATGCCACGTTTGAACATCATCTTTGAAATAGTTGGAGAATGTAGCTCATAAGACAAATCATGTACAATTCATCATAGCATAAAGGATATCATCATGATCACAAGCATAGTCTCCAACATAAACATAATGCATACTCCAATCTTCACAAGACATAGTCCACATACATATTTAATACTGAGATCATCTCATCATAATAGAACTGTCACATAAGAAACCTTAAGCTATACTTGTGCAATGCATAGATAGGATCACATAATCCTATCTTCACTAAGCATCACTTTTAGGCCACCATAATCATTCATAACATACCTTGACCTTATCCATAACCAACTCTCATAGACAAGGAGACATTCATATTCATAACTTGTAAAAAGTAAAGTCACTCATAGCAACAATCCATATCATGCATACATAAATTCATATATCTTCATAACATAAGGAAACCACGCCATAACCCCTTTATAAGTCTACTTGTGCAATGTATAAGTGAAGTCTCATACCCCTATTCACTCTAAGTAAGGCTCTTTAAGAAGTCATAAGTATAGTGCATGTGCATGTTCATGTTCATGTTCATAATTCAAATAAAGCATGCATTAACTTATAATCATCATGTCATAAGGGAAAACCTACCATGGCCACTTCAAAGCCTACTTGTGCAATGCATGAATGAAGTCCCATACCCCTATTCACACTAAGTAGATCCTCTTGACGAACCATAGTAAATAACCCATGTTCTTATTCATAATTCATATTTTTGTTCTTGATCATTTCATGGTTCATGTTCTTGTTCATGCAGAGAAATAACCTTAATCGACATAGACCATGTGAACTACATGGGATCCGGTGTCATGCCGGACACCAAAAAGAGGTGTCATACTTCCCTAAGGTAGAACTAACATGCTTAGCTTTTAGGTGGATCCACTAGCTAAAGACCTATTTGAGCACATAGTTATGGGATAGTGAGATTTCTACTAGAAACCGAACTGATTGACGTAAAAGGTTTCCAAATCATGAGATAACTGTTTTGGGGACCCAGATTGACTGGCGTAAAAGGAACCTATTGGGAAGCCGGACTAACTGGCGTAAAAGCTTCCATCTCATTTTCATATCCACTCGGTGCTAAGAATAATACCTTTTAAGTTCATGTTAAGTCTTTACTTAAGTTCATGTTTATGGAAGAGTGACTTAACACTCAATCCAATACAACATCATGATATAGCTCATAGATTCATTATGTGAGAATAGTCTTTCAACCTTAGAATCATTAATATGTGAGTAAACCTTTCACATCATGTTCACGGTGTTAATGATAATAGCCTTTCAATCAACACAACAACATTATCATAGTCCTAGAAATTTCATGCATAGTCATGTGTAAGGGGAAAATGATCTTTCAACAATACCACAATTACACAATAATCATAGGATCTTCACTTTCTAAGTGAATCATGAGTTCATACACAATTCTTATCAACATGTACAAACCCTCATAATTTGCCCTTCAAGGGATATGAATCAACTAAACCCAAACATCTAGAATTACTACATTAGATAAGGGGAACATCATGATTCCATAATGCAATCAATACCTTAGTCACATCATAGTCATGTTCATGTATGGGGTGTGTGTGTGATTGTCCTTTCAATAACAGAACAACAACATTATCATCATAGACACTTCACTCACAAAGTGTTCATAAAACATGCACATAATATCATAATCACGCATACCCCTCTTATCTTGCATTCAAGGATCATAGATCATGTTAAGTCAACACATCTAGCATTCACTATATTAGACATTGATAGAATCATGACTCAAGTAAAACATTCATTCTATGCATAAACTCATGTGATCGTATTATAGGTCATGTGGGTGAAGTCCTTTCGCAATCATGCCATCTACAACTCAACATACATAATAGTTTCTTTCTTAAAGCATTAACATCCTTAGCTTATTCACATTAGCTTTTATCCTTAAAGCCCTAGGAGTCATCTTCATGTTCAAGTCTTACTCTCAAGCAATGCCTCACATGATCATCATGTATACCTAATTCTCGAGGTAATCTATCCACATGCCTCATTCTTGATCAATTATAGTCATATAGTATCATATAAACTCGATCTCAATACTACTCAACCATGATCCATCATATAAGTCCTAATTCAATCAATTCATGTCTACAAGCTTTAATTTTAAGCAATTCATAACTAGGTCATCTAGTCTAAGACAATTCATAAAGAAGTTCATCATACTTAGAAGGTCACATCTAACCCTCAATTTGCCTCTTTCATGACATGACACTAGACTATATCAATTTCACCATATAAATCTTAGGTTAATCAAGGATACATGTTTGATCATACTAAAGTCATGTAATTACACCATGAACAACCATTATTCACTTAATTGGGCCAATATACAACAATACCTACATCATGAAGTCACTTTAGTAAAGTGGGGAATTCATGGGTTCTTGGGGGCATTTAATCATAAATCAACCATTAAACATCAATTCAATCGTAATTCATCATAAATCAATTAGTGAAAACATTTTGAAAGGGAACCCATGACTTAGATTGAAACCCTAGCTTTTGGTGGAAATTGGAAGCTTTGAAACCAAGTTTTGAAGGGACTCTATGGGTGAAGGCTACCCATAGATGAAAAGCCACCATACCTCATGTATATTTCCTCACGAAATTGAAGATAAAAGGCTGCTCCTTGACCCCTAGACTTGACCTTCTTTTGTTCTTCAATGGAGTTTTAGAAAGAGAAATTTTTGGGAGAGAGTTGATTATGTTTTGGGGTCTTGAGATATAATGAGTTAATAGGGTGTTTAATGACTTAAAATAGTTTATATATATATATATATATGAATAAAGACTATATTAAACGACCCCTACTTAAAACTAATTAAAAATGAATTACCTAAATGAACCCTCATTTGGCCGAGACTAGACAGAACAACAGTCCATGACTCACACCCTCCACTCACGGATTGTGAGTGGACCTACGGGTCGTGCTGCTGATTCGTAGGTCAGGTCTGCAGCTCCTAAAATGGGGCCTTGACCCACGACCCCTTCCCACGGGGTGTGGGTCCATCTACTGACCGTAGATGCCCATCCGTGGGTGGCCCCTTTTGGGCAGTTTTGGGTGAACTTGTTAGGGTCCTCCTTAAGGACCCTTGGTTGGTCCTAAGGGAGTTGTACCTTGATGTTTAACACATATAACCCTCATTCTAAGTACGGGAAGCCATTTTATACTTCGAAACCCCACATCAAACTCAACAACACACTCGTAAGGCTCTAGTTCAACCTATTAGTTTTCCGGGTTGTCACATTATCTCCCCTTTGGGAACATTAGTCCTTGAATGACATTTTTGAAACACCTTTCGGAATTAAAGACTCAAGACTAGCAGCCCTTCATGCATGAAACATCTAAATGCACATAAACAAAGAGGAAACATTACTCCATCTCAATATGCTCAATGCAACACTAGGAAGTATGCACTACATCTAACAACCCATTTAAGCATGAGATTCTCAGAACTAGTCATGTTCAAGGAGGAATTACCATCTCCTAGTCATAATATGTTCAACATACTCTCATGGAGCTCATATGCAATTTACTCTCAGAAAACATTTCATTAAAGGAGGAATTTCTCAACTCCGAACTAAAGCATGCTCATATATTCTTCTCATGAAGTACAATAGGCACCGCTTACTCAAAGCACTACAACATGAGGAAAGCAATTCACATAAACTCATTTTCTTTCAAAACACAAGTTTTCATGAATATGCATGATATTAAGAAGTCATGGCAACACATAAGCACATAACAACAATGTTAGCTAGGCACACCATCTCTCCATTGTGAGTGAGCCTATACAAACACTTCTAAACATCATCAATCACATAATCATAGGGCATAATCATAGGAGGAACTACCTTTTCCAACTAAAATCAAGCTCAACACAACATTATGGAGCCAATATGCCATTTCATCAGAAGCATTACAAAGCATGTTCATTAATCAACACATGAAGTCAAATATGCCATCATCATACTAAAATGCACAACAACATGAGGAATACGTAAATCATGCAAAACTCATTTTTATACAAAATAAGAATTTTCTCAAGAACATGCATAAAATAAGGAGGTCATGGAAACTTTTTGCTAAATCATTCATGACTCCAAAACATAAAACAAGCCCAAAAATGGAACTATTGGTCTCAATCTAGAATAGAAATAGAGGAAAGGGATGAGGAATCGGGACTCTCAATCAATTTTGCTATCTAAGAACATGACCTCCCCCTAGGGAGTAAGCCCCTTTACTAAAACCTCAAATACTACTTCTTTCAAACAAACCCAAAGCATCACCAAGACTCATTATAACCTTACCGGGTTCTAAAACCAATAGAGGTCTAATGACCATGCATCCAAACCCTACCAAGGTTAACAAGAGTAACTCTATGGGACAAGGGAATCATGAGACACATATAACATCTAAGATTCCATAATCATGAAACGGGTTAAGGAGGATTTATCATCTTGAGCTAGAGGAGGAATAAAAAGGAATATAAGGATATTGGGACATCTCATTGGCCCTTGGCCTCCCAAATATCATCCTCAACTAAAATCCTTACTAAAATACCTCTCCTCAACATTCTCATGGAAGCACTTCCTTACTCTTCTATATCTTAGCTTGCCGGTCTAAGATCCCAATTGGTACTTCTAAATTAGAGAGGTTCTCATTAAGCAATCTCACCAACACCACTCAAGGTCTCATATGAGCCTACCAAATCGGGACTAAACTTCTCAAACTCACTACACCTCTTAGGGTGAGAATTTTTAGCCAATCCAAATCATGAACATCTAGAACACTCAACGACCTTGCCATCTAAGCAGATTTCTTCTAATTCTAAGGTCGGAGCAAGTCATCACTCAACTTTTTCACCGTTATCACATAAGGTGATTCTAAACCATGGAGAATTTACACTTCTATCCTCTTTTAAAGAAGTCTATTCACTCAACATCTCTAGGCATCACTTAACACCATTATTCATCAAATCCTCCAACACATTATAAAACTCATTATGGCTAAGTTGGGTTCTACCAACAAACAAATATAAGCATAATTAAACCCAAATATACTAAGGACAACATAAAAGCTCATCATGTCCAATTTATCAAGTCACAAACACAAGTACTACCGAATTAGAAGTAAGCATGAAACACATATCGGGAGAAACAATATGAGGACACTCTTGTTCTCCTCTAGCTTAAAGAGCATTGGACCTTATTTCTTTCTTCTCTCTTCCCCTAGCCATGAGTATCGGGCAATCTCTCATTTTGTGGTCACTCCCACCACAACCATAGCAACCCTTCGTGCCGGCTAGACACTTACCATCATGCCTTTTTCCATACCTAGCACAAGTAGGCCTAATCACATAAGATCCACTACCACTCACTCCTTGAGATTTTGGGGTAGACACCCTCTTTTGGTCAAACTTTGGGGACCCCTTGGAAGAGCTTTGACCATACAATCTTTCTTCAGAGGAATTGTCATTATCAAATCTATACCTCTTTGTTCCTCTAGACCTCTCTTCAATTTTCTCCCTTTAAGTTGAGCATGAATCACAAGACGATCAATATGCATATCATTCTCAAGCATATCCATACTACATTCTTTTGCTAGCAAGTCGAACACACCCAACAAAAATTTACTCATCTTCATCCTAGGATTGGTCACTATGGATGGAGCATATCTTGACAACCTAGTGAACACCCGAGCATACTCCTTAACACTCATCCTACCTTGGTGAAGGTTAATAAACTCAAGTATCTCAACCACTTTCATCTATAAAGGGCAAAACTTATCAAGGAACCCATTCTTAAATCTTTACCATTCCATAGGGCCCGCTTCTACCGGCCTCGCCTCTTTCCATTGACTAAACCACATTAGAGCAACATCCTTCAATTGGTAAGTGACCAAATCCGCCTTATCTACCGAAGTTACTCCCAAAAAGTTCAACACCCTAGAGACCTTAGCTATAAACTCTAGAGGATCTTCTTCCATCTTTGACCCATAAAATTCTGGAATTTATATCCCGACTTTAGTCAACAATTGAAAACCATACCTAATCTTCTCATTAGACACATACTTCCCTATAGGGACCAATTGGAGCCTGGGGAGGGGATTGGAGAGGAACCTCTTGCCCATCATTGTCTCTCTCATTCCTTTCAACGTAAGCCCTTGAAGTAGTCATATCTTGAAAACCATAGGGCACACATTAGGAGAAAGAACTAATAAAGCTAAACTCTAGGACGCGACTTTGAGAATTAAGAAATGAAGTTTTTCTAACATTTGATAGCCTCATATTCATAAATGTGGCGCACTTCAAATTTACGAACAAGACTCTAGATGTGGTTTGAGACATCCTAAAACCATCCCAAAATCTTGTGCTCTGATACATTGTTTGTCATGACCCAAGGCTACCCCCTAGATGTGACACGACGTACAAGGCTTCGAGAAGCCTCATAGCATATCATGAACATAAGAACATACGAAAATAGTGCGAAATTTAAAACTTTTCTTTACCATCGAAGTCTTTTATAAAATGAGAGAGTCTATAACACCATGTCTCAAACCATCTATAATACTTGTATTAAAACTCTTGAATGCAATCTTAGGGACATAGCCCTTACATAAGTCTAAAACATAAAAGAAAGACATAAAGGGCATGTGGTCAAGCCCTCAAATACTATGAGGACTCACCAATCTTCTTCTTCTTGATCTACTATGGTCTTAGCCACGAGGGTAGAATCCGATAATTCATAACCCTACACTTATAGAATATGTAGAAATATGGGTTAGCAAAAAAATGTACTAATTATGGAAACCATGCATAAAAATCCTTAAAACATGCAAAAAGGGACATTCTAATTGAAACCATGGTATAGGCCACTTTTGAACATCATCTTTGAAATAGTTAGAGAATGTAGCTCATATGACAAATCATGTACAATTCATCATAGCATAAAGGATATCATCATGATCACAAGCATAGTCTCCAACATAAACTAATGCATACTCCAATCTTCACAAGACATAGTCCACATACATATTTAATAATGAGATCATCTCATCATAATAGAACTATCACATAAGAAACCTTAAGCTATACTTGTGCAATGCATAGATAGGATCCCATAATCCTATCCAGACTAAGTATCACTTTTAGTCCACCATAATCATGCATAACATACCTTGACCTTATCCATACCCAACACTCATAGACAAGGAGACATTCATGTTCATAACTTGTAAAAAGTAAAGTCACTCATAGCAATAATCCATATCATGCATACCTAAATTCATATATCTTCATAGCATAAGGAAACCATACCATAACCCCTTTATAAGTCTACTTGTGCAATGTATAAGTGAAGTCGCATACCCCCACTCACACTAAGTAAGGCTCATTAAGAAGTCATAAGTATAGTTCATGTCCATGTTCATGTTCATAATTCATGTATAGCATGCATTAACTTATAATCATCATGCCATAAGGGAAAACCTACCATGGCCACTCTCAAAGCCTACTTGTGCAATGCATGAATGAAGTCCTACACCCCCATTCACACTAAGTAGAGCCTTTTGAAGAACCATAATAAATAACCCATGTTTTTGTTCATAGTTCATATTGTTGTTCTTGATCATTTCATGGTTCATGTTCTTGTTCATGCAGGGAAATAACCTTAACCGACATAGACCATGTGAGCTATATGGAATACGGTGTCATGCTGCACACCAAAAAGAGGTGTCATACTTGCCTAAGGTAGAACTAACATGTTTAGCTTTTAGGTGGATCCACTAGCTAAAGACCTATGTGGGCACATAGTTATGGGATAAGGAGATTGCTACTAGAAACCTAGACTGACTGACGTAAAAAGTTTCCATCTCATGAGATAACTATTTTGGGAACCCGGACTGATTGGCGTAAAAGGAACCCATTGGAAAGCCGGACTAACTGGCGTAAAAGCTTCCATCTCATTTTCATATCCACTCGGTGCTAAGCATAATTACCTTTAAGTTCATGTTAGGTCTTTACTTAAGTTCATGTTTATGGAAGAGTAACTTAACACTCAATCCAATACAACATCATGATATATCTCATAGATTCATTAAGTGAGAATAGCCTTTTAACCTTAGAATCATTAATATGTGAGTAAACCTTTCAGATCATGTTCCCAATGTTAATGAGAATAACCTTTCAATCAACACAACAACATTATCATAGTTCTAGACATTTCATGCCTAATCATGCATAAGGGTAAGGGGAGAATGATCTTTCAACAATACCACAATTACACAATAATAATAGGATCTTCACTTTCTAAGTGAATCGTGAGTTCATACACAATTCTTATCAACATGTACAAATCCTCATAATTTGCCCTTCAAGGGCGATGAATAAACTTAACCTAAACATCTAGAATTACTACATTGGATAAGGGGAACATCATGATTCCATAACTCAATCAATAATGTAGTTACATCATAGTCATGTTCATGTATGGGGTGTGTGTGTGATTGTCCTTTCAATGACACAACAACAACATTATCATCATAGACACTTCACTCACAAAGTGTTCATAAAATATGCACATAATATCATAATCATGAATACCCCTCATATCTTGCATTCAAGGATCATAGATCATGTTAAGTCAACACATCTAACATTTACTATATTAGACATGGATAGAATTATGACTCAAGTAAAACATTCATTCTATGCATAAACTGATGTGATCATATTATAGGTCATGTGGGTGAAGTCCTTTCACAATCATGTCATATACAACTCAATATACATAATAGTTTCTTTCTTAAAGCATTAACATCCTTAGCTTAGTCACATTAACTTTTACCCTTAAAGCCTTGGGAGTCATCTTCATGTTCAAGCTTTACTCTCAAGAAATGCCTCACATGATCATCATGTATACCTAATTCTCAAGATAATCTATCCATATGCCTCATTGTTGATCAATTATAGTCATATAGTATCATATAAACTCGATCTCAATACTACTCAACCATTATCACTCATATAAGCCCTAATTCAATAAATTCATGTCTACAAACTTTACTTTTAAGCAATTCATAACTAGGTCATCTAGTCTAAGGCAATTCATAAAGAAGTTCATCATACTTAGAAGGCCACATCTAACCCTCAATTTGCCTCTTTCATGACATGACACTATACTATATCAATTTCACCATAGACTCTTAGGTTAATAAAGGATACATTTTTTATCTTACTAAAGTCATGTAATTACACCATGAACAACCATTATTCACTTAATTGGGCCAATATACAACAATACCCACATCATGAAGTCAATTTAGTAAAGTGGGGTATTCATGGGTTCTTGGGGGGATTTCATCATAAATCAACCATTAAACATCAATTCAATCATAATTCATCATAAATCAATTAGTGAAAACATTTTGAAAGGGAACCCATTACTTAGATTGAAACCCTAGCTTTTGGTGGAAATTGGAAGCTTTCAAATCAAGTTTTGAAGGAACTCTATGGGTGAAGGATACCCATAGATGAAAAGCCACCATACCTCATGTAGATTTCCTCACGAAATCGAAGAGAAAAGGCTGTTCCTTTGCCCCTAGACTTGACCTTCTTCTTGTTCTTCAATGGAGTTTTAGAGAGAGAAATATTTGGGGTCTTGAGTTATAATGAGTTAATTGGGTGTTTAATGACTTGAAATAGTTTATATATATATATATATATATATATATATATATATATATATATACATATATGTATAAAGACTATATTAAATGACCCCTACTTAAAACTAATAAAAATGAATTACCTAAATGAACCCTCATTTGGCCGAGACTAGACAGAACAACAGTCCATGACTCACGCCCTCCACTCACGGATCGTGAGTGGACCTACGGGTCGTGATGCTGGTTCGTAGGTCAGGTCTGCAGCTCCTAAAAATTCTTGACCCACGACCCCTTCCCACGGTGCGTGGGTCCATCTACTGACCGTAGATGCCCATCCGTGGGTGGCCCCTTTTGGGCAGTTTTGGGTGAACTTGTTAGGGTCCTCCTCAAGGACCCTTGGTTGGTCCTTGAAAAGTTGTACCTTGACGTTTAACCCCTATATTCCTCATTCTAAGTACGGGAAGCCATTTTACACTTCTAAACCCCACATCAAACTCAAAAACACCCTCGTAAGGCTCTAGTTCCACCTATTTGATTTCCAGGTTGTCACATAAATTGTCTTTTAAACTCTCTTAATTTTTTATCATCTTGTATGATGTATACTAAGTGTCTTGTGTAGGGCCCCTCGGGGTCAAATACGATATGTTACGCTGGAGGTATGCTTTGGGTCGTGACAATCTTCAATGAACTTGAACTTGAAATTTATCTTGATCTTGACTTATACTTCAATTCAAGGGCTTCAAGCTTGTTCTTGAATCTTCGATGAATTTGAACTTGATATTGATCTTACTTTTACTTGAATTCAAAGGCTTCGAACTTGTTCTTGAGTCTTGTAGTATTGATGCTCATTTGTGGATTTGATGAACTTTATATGGACTTGAACTTGACGATCTTGATGTTGGATTCAAGGGCTTCGGAGCTTGTTCTTGAATCTTTGATGAACTTGAACTTGAACTTGAACTTTATCTTGTTCTTGACTATTACTTGAATTCAAGGGCTTCAAGTTTGTTCTTGATTCTGACGGTCTTGATCTTGATAGCTATTGAACTTGAATGCTTGAATTTTTGAACTTGTAGCATGTAGAGAAATCCGTGACTTTTGATCCACGAGTTCTCTTTGGCATCTTATTAGAATTCTTGTCCCTTTTCTAAATTAGGAGGACCCCTATTTATAGTTTGTGAATAGAGGAGTTGTGATAAGAACATGTTTCCCTTTGTCCAATCAAATTGAAATGACATGGACACATATTGGACTTTACGAATTGGGCTTTTGACACATGACATGATCCTATTGATTTTTTCGTTTGACTTGACATGCCATGTCATTTGACACACGACACCAAACTGGACATTTAGGATGAAATGAAATTGGGCTAAGCTAACTGGGATCATCTATTGTAGCCCAACTCAATTAATTTGGACTTTAATTAAATTCATATTTATTGGACTTAAATAATTAACCCAATTATATTAATCCCAATATTTATTTGGACTAATATATTAATGAACTTAATATAATCCAAATTATTTTATGAGTTTATATTTAATAAATTTTAAATGATTACAACCACATAAATAATAATAATAATAATAATAATAATAATAATAATAATAATAATAATAATAATAATAATAATAATAAGAACAACAACAACAATAATAATAATAATAATAATAATAATAATAATAATAATAATAATGGGTTGTTAGTATGAAGGGTAAAAATAAGTTCGAAAGGTGGATTGAGGGGTATTTTTAACTAAATTGATGAACGAGGGGTATATTTAAACCTTTTCAAATAGTCCAAGCTATTTTTGGATCATAATTTATCAATGTAAAAACTACTTTTGCAAAACAAAAATATTTTTCAATTAACAAATAATGGCAGGGATGAGCATTTTCTCAAAAGGAAATGACATAGACAAATCAAACTTTTAACAGATGAAATAAATGCTTTTTTTCTTTAAAATTTGATGGCATATTTGAGTCTCTATCCTAAAAAATAAGAAGCTACTTTAGTAGACCCTTGACTCGATGAGAAGGCAATACAAAATTAGACTTATGAGAGCGAGTGATGTTGGTTGCGAAAGAATTCTATAAAGGGATTTGCGAGGTGATACTGATAATTGAGGGAAGTGTCAATGTGAGACTTGAGTCTTCGCAAGAATTCGATATCCTGTAGAATTTTTATGTATATAATAAATTTCAATTGCATTTCACGGAGAGGTCCTCCCTTAATATATATACAAAATACTACACAAAATATAATGACATAATACATAAATATGACCCTTAATTTGACTTTAATAAATAACTATGCCCTTCAACTTTGAGTATGCACAAGTAGACACTTAAACTTGTATAAAATTGAATAAGTAGACACACGTGTCCTACATGACATAATACATGTAAGACGCCACGTAAGACACAAAATTTCCATGCAGGGTGCCATGTAGGACGGATAAGTCTATTTGTTCAATTTTATACAACTTTAAGTGTCTACTTGTGCACATCCAAAGTTAAATGTCATTGTTGTCGGCTGACGCCAAGTTAATGATCATGTTTATGTATTATGCCAAATGTAATTAAATATAAACTCTCCTAAAAATAAACTATTTATTGTTATGGTACGGTGTCCTAACAGTGGCAAATGTTTTTTTTTGGTTAAAATGTTACTGTCTGTTTAAAAAAGAATGACCTAAATTTCTTTTTAGTCTGTTTAAAAAAATGATTCATTTTCTTTTTTGACAATATTTTAACTTTAACTTTCCACATGATATAGTTAAGGCTACAAGATTAAAATATATTTTAGTATATTTGACATAACTTTAATTTAAAATTACAAAATTTAAAATTTTTCTTTCTTTTCTTAAACTCTCTTGCAAATCAAATTAGGTTATTCTTTTTTAAACGAATAAAATAGTAGTAACATTTGATGCCACCAAACAAACCCTCTTTTTTCCAGACAAATTTATATACGTACCACCTGTGGTAAGTTGCTTTTGAGTGGATGAAGGAGAGCCCACCAAATTATATATTCTGACAGAGACACTATACGGCTGGCTGACGAATATTTCATTTTACGAGGACCACTGTCATCATTACTTGGCTTCCTCCCTCTTCAAGTAAAGTATCTACCTTTCATTAGGTTGGGTTGGTTAACTTGATAAGAAGTTTAAGAAAATATAATAATTTAAATTTGTAATTTAAATTTAAGTTATAAATATATAATTTTTTGGTCTTATTTTACATGTTATTTTTTATTTTATATTTGTATTGAGAAATAATGTAACTTTTCTCTTCTATTTTTATTTAATGTTTTTTTAAGTCAATTTTATAATAAATGATGAATACATTTTCAAGATTAATTAACTATTCTATCAAGTGTATAATAGGCAAAATATGATAATTTATGCATAAATTTTTTAAAATGACAGGTATTGTGGTCCACCTATTTATAGAAAGGAATGACATATAAAATGGGATGGAGAGAGAATATAATTATATACTTTCTCTGTTTCAAAAAGAATAATTTCCTTTCCTTTTTAATCTATTTAAAAAAGACTGATCTTTTTTCCTTTTTGGTAACATTATAATCTCAATTTTCTACATGACATGTTTAAGACCATAAGATTAAAAGACAATTTAGTACCTTTAACATAACTTTAATTTAGGATAACAAGATTCAAAAGTCTTTTTTATTTTCTAAAATTCCGTCTGAAGTCAAAGTATGCCACACTTTTTGAAATGGAGGGAGTATTATTTTATTAAGATTAAAATTAATATTTAAAATTAAATTATTAAGTATAGACTTTTAAAATTGATTTTAAAAAATAAGTTATTTAAATTGAAACATACAAATTATATCAACATGGGTTGTGATGTAGTACACGATTCAGATTTAGCCAAGAATTTAATATGGTCTCTAAATACCGGATAGGAAAAAAAAAGGGACAAAGTATTATGTTTGACTGAAACAGCGCTAGAGTAAAAAAAAAAAAAAGAATTCCACATATATGAAGTTGAATTATCAGATATATTCTCCGAAGTTCAATTTTTTAGTGTTCAACTCTTAAACATTGCAATTGTACTTCGTATCTTATTTATAAGAAAAAACAATTATTAAGAGTGAAAATATTGTTTATTATAGCCTCTAGTATTTACTTGAGTTGTTCTCTGCATTGCCATTTTCAATTTAAAAAGCATCTTCCACAATCAATAATACGTGATAAAACATGGTCTTTTTTTATACTTTTGAAGAATTATATATGTATCACGTGGTGAACGAGGTCCATTAAGTGTTTATATGAGTATTTTATATATTATATATAGAGATTGTTAAAATATTTAATGCATAGTTAACAAGATATGCCATATATAATAACTAAACAATTTTAGTTAATACTTTACACAACTGACACTAATTATGTAAGACTTATTTTTTGCCTCCCAAGTTAGCGGATCCAAAAGTATAATAATTAAGTCCACCAACTTGTAAAATTGATCAAAAGAATCCTCATATATATAATGTCAATTACGTGAGACAAATAAAATTTATCAAACTAAGATATTATAAGATGTGTATCTACTTAAATATCGTTGTTAAAATGAAAATACATACTCTTCCGTCCCATTTTATGTGAGGTAGTTTGACTCATTATAGAGTTTAAGAAAGAAATGAAGACTTTTAAAACTGTAGTCTAAAATGAATGATAAAATTTGTGTGACTATAATTCATTCATTAAGGGTAAAATAGATATTTTAAAATTAAATTATTACTTAATATAGAAATAAGTCATTCTTTTTTAGACTGACGAAAAAGGAAAATAAGTCACATAAGTTGAGACGGAGGGAGTATTTATATAGTGGAGAAAAGTACAAAAGAGAAATGGGGCTTGTTGTTTGGGGGTGAAGAAAGACAATATGATTGAGTAGGAGGGCAAGAAATAGTTAGTGTTTGTACTGATTCTGTTTTGTTTTTAACTTGGAATGGAATTGAATTTTGTTGTCCTTATTCTGTTTTTTTGCTACTTCTTCCATGAGTTAATTTTTTTTTTTTTTTAATGTTTTCAAGTGTCCCATTGCCCAAAGCATAGTGGTGTTGGTTATATTATCCTTTCATGGGCTCATAGGGTGCCTCAACCATGTTTCCTACCTCACCTTTAATTGTCACCATCCTTGAATAACAATATTGGAATTGCATAAGCAAATATAATATAATAATCATTTTTCTCATTTTGAGTATTTATGTAGCTATACTATTTGTGACTTGTTTGGTAAGGTTCTAATTGAAATATAAGGAGCTTGGGGTGATTCCTTACATAAAAAATTATGCTAAAATTTTATGTATCGCGGTTATGGAAGAGGTGTCGTGATAGAAAAAGAGTAAAAATGGGTTGATTGGTCAAAGATACATTTTTTTTCATCGTAATCATGAACTTTAGACCGCGATAACAGAGGAAAAATTATTGACTTTCTATGATTACAATATAATAAGCACACGATAATAAAGAGTTAATTATAGAGTTGACCTTAACTTCAATAGTATTTGTGATCGCATGAGCTTGAGTGAGAAAGGGAAGGCCTAACTTGCTCGGTCTCAGAGATCACGAAAGTGTGCCTGTGGTCGCTATGAAAAAAATATCTAGTTATAAACTGGGCAATGAGGAATTTCAAATCTCATTTTATATCATTCTTGGAAAAGAAGGGCTCATGGGTGATTTTCAATGCATGGATTTTGACCCTAATCTTTAAGGCAATAATTTCCTAACATTCTTTGGTGATTATACTCAATTGTGATTGGATTTGGACCACAAAAATATAATATTTGATAAGTAAATTGGGGGGTTTTTGAGACCTAGTTTATTAAATTGACCATTTAAGAGGATCTTTGTAATTAGAAATTTAATTGCATAACTGACCCAAAAATATGAGATTTGTTATAAATCTATTTAATTAGTGGATTGTCCATTTTCTCAAATACATGAACTACTTACATTTAAGTATACATATTCCCTAGGTTCAATGAACCATTTTGGATAAGAATGTATCTATTAATTTGGACATTTAATATAGTGACTTTTGAAGTGATTTCTCAACCTATAAATAGGGTTATCATTCACCTTTGTAAGAGATACATGAAGACATTTGAATAAGATGATCTCTACATTCTACTCTCCATATCTTTGGTCGATATTTCTACTAGTATATTGATTATTCCAAACTCAAATCGTTAAATGAGAACTTACTTGGATTGTTCTATTCTTGACTCAAACCCATAGAGCAATTTCAACAAGTACTCACTATTGAATATTACCCAACTCCA
>NC_064289.1:49314462-49415221 GCF_019186545.1 Solanum stenotomum | reverse complement strand
TCGAACTCTTACTTTCTTGTTGAAAGCACGAGTCATTCTCTGTTGATACAGCTGGCCATGACAAACAACACTCATTCTTTTCTCATCAATCATTGTTAACTGCTCATATCGGTCACGAACCCACTAGGCATCACTCAATTCAGCTTCCTGAATAATCCTTAAAGATGGTATATCAACCTCAGCTGGTATCACTGCTTCTGTTCCGTATACCAATAGATAAGGAGTTGCTCCAGTTGATGTTCGAATTGTGGTGCGATAACCTAGCAAAGCATAAGGCAAATTTTCATGCCAACATTTGTAGTTGTCAATAATCTTTCTCAGTATCCTCTTGATGTTCTTATTAGCAGCTTCCACAACTCCATTTATCTGAGGGCGATATGCAGTTGAATTGCGGTGGGTAATTTTGAATTGTTCACACATCTCTTTCATCAATTGACTATTCAGATTTGCTCCATTGTCTGTGATGATAGACTCTGGAACTCCAAAACGACATATCAAATTGTTGCGAACAAAATCGGCCACAACTTTCTTTGTCACAGCTTTGTAGGAAGCAGCTTCGACCCACTTTGTGAAGTAATCAATGGCGACCAAAATGAACCTATGACCATTGGAGGCGACAAGCTCAATAGGTCCAATAACATCCATGCCCCAGGCTGCAAATGGCCAAGGGGAACTCATCGCATTGAGCTCATGGGGTGGTACTTTGATCAGATCTCCGTGTACCTGGCATTTATGACATTTTTGGACAAACCGGCCACAATCATTTTCCATTGTCATCCAGAAGTATCCCGCCCTTAAGATTTTCTTTGCTAATGTAAGCCCATTCATGTGCGTCCCACACACTCCAGCGTGCACTTCTTCAAGCAATTTTGTGGCTTCTACAGCATCCACACATCTCAGTAATCCCAGATCGGGTGTCCTCCTATAAAGAACCTCTCCATTCAAAAAGAAGTTGTTTGCCATTCTTTGGATTGTTTTCTTCTGAATACTTGTTGCTTTCTCCGGATATTCGCCAGCTTCTAAGTACTTTTTCACATCGATATACCATGGATTCCCATCCCATTCTGCTTCTACATGTGAACAATGAGCTGGTTGTTCTTTTAAAACTATCTCAATTGGATCGATATAACTCTTTTCTGGATATTGTATCATGGACGATATGGTTGCAAGGGCGTCAGCAAGCTCGTTCTGTATTCTCGGTGTGTGTCTGAACTCGGTCTTCCTAAATCTTTTGCATAATCTCTGTACCAATTGTACGTATGGTAAGATTTTAGGATTCTTCACCGCCCATTCTCCTTGAACTTGATGAATCAACAAGTCTGAATCACCAATTATCAGTAATTCTTGAACATTCATGTCAAGAGCCATTCTAATGCCAAGAATACATGCTTCATACTCAGCCATGTTATTAGTGCATCAGAATCTAAGCTTTGCTATTGCTGGATAATGTTACCTTGATTCAGATATCAACACTGCTCCAATTCCTGATCCTATAGAGTTTACTGCTCCATCAAAGAACATTCTCTACCCAGGATATGATTCTGATATGTCTTCCCCTACAAACAATACTTCTTCATCAGGGAAATATGTTCTAAGCGGTTCATATCTTTCATCTACTGGGTTTTCAGCGAGGTGATCGACCAAGGCTTGCCCTTTGATTGCTTTTTTAGTCATGTACACAATATCGAACTCACTCAACAACATTTTCCACTTTGCTAGCTTTCCTGTGGGCATTGCTTTCTGAAATATGTACTTGAGCGGGTCCATCCTTGAAATGAGATGTGTTGTATAAGCCGACAGATAATGTCTCAATTTCTGAGCAACGGGCCTCATAGGACGTGATCTTCTTGCTCAAATAGTATATAGCTCTCTCATTTCTTCCGGTCTCATCATGTTGTNCCGATAGATAATGTCTCAATTTCTGAGCAACCCAAGTCAAAGCACAACAAGTTCTCTCTAAAAGGGTGTAACGGGTCTCATAGGACGTGATCTTCTTGCTCAAATAGTATATAGCTCTCTCCTTTCTTCCGGTCTCATCATGTTGTCCCAACACACACCCGAATGCATTGTCAGAGATGGATAAATACAATAGCAAAGGACTGTCTGCACGTAGTGGCACCAACACTGGTGGATTCGAAAGGTAGCTTTTAATGGTGTCAAAAGCCTTCTGACATTCTTCGGTCCATTTGGTTGGCGCATCTTTTTATAGTAACTTGAATATGGGCTCACATATCACTGTTGATTGAGCTATGAATCGACTGATGTAATTTAGTCTTCCCAGAAAACTCATTACTTTCTTCTTAGTCTTTGGAGGAGGTAAGTCTTGAATTGCCTTGATCTTGGAAGGATCCACCTCGATACCTCTTCTACTAACTATGAATCCGAGTAACTTCCCTGCAGGTACTCCAAATGCACATTTGGCTAGGTTCAACTTCAAATCATACCTACGTAACCTGTTAAAGAACTTTTCCAAGTGTGTTAGGTGATCCGAACTCTCGCGGGATTTTATGACGACATCGTCCACATACACCTCAATTTCTTTGTGGATCATATCATGGAAAATGGTGGTCATAGCTCTCATGTTAGTGGCTCCAGCATTCTTGAGGCCGAACGGCATCACTCGATAATGGTAGACTCCCCAAGGTGTGATGAATGCTGTTTTTTCTGCATCTTCTTCATCCATTAGAATCTGGTGGTATCCCGCAAAGCAATCCACAAAAGATTGCAACTCATGCTTAGCACAATTATCGATGAGTATGTGGATGTTTGGTAAAGGGAAATTATCTTTCGGACTTGCTTTGTTGAGATCCCGATAATCCACGCATATCCTGATTTTTCCATCTTTCTTTGCCACTGGAACAATGTTAGCCAACCAAGTGGGATACTTGGTCACTTCAACGAATTTTGATTCGATCTGCTTCATGACCTCCTCTTTTATCCTTAAACTCAGATCGGGCTTGAACTTTCTGGTTTTCTGCTTTACTGGACAGTACTCTGAATTGATAGGTAGTTTATAGGAAACAATATCAGTGCTTAACCCTGGCATATCATCATAAGACCAGGCAAACACATCGATGTATTTTCTGAGCAGCTTGACCAATTCTTCTCTTTCTGTTGCTGCCAAATGAACACTAACTCGGGTTTCTCTGATCGACTCGTCATCTCCCAAGTTTACTGTCTCTGTTTCATCCAGGTTGGGCTTTTTATCGTCTTTAAGTTGCCTCAAGTCCTCGGTAAAGTGTTCAGGCATCATAGTTTCCTCATCATATTCTTCACATTCATCTTCATCGACCTTACTTGGTTCACTGTGTTCGTGACATGTCATGACATTGGTAGGTTTAGATTCATTTTTACTGAAAAGAACAATAAATCAACCATGTTAGATAGAAAGAGTTTAAATGTATTTGTTGCAGAATAATTCGCAATGACAAGATAATCAATTTAAAATAAATGAGGCTTTCATTGGAATTTTAAAAAGGCGTACAAACTTTGGTCATGAGTCATGAGTTATTTCCTTTTTAAACATTACGATGAAAAATAAAGTGACATAAATGGTGGTTTCGGGCCTCGTCCGAACAACACCGATTTTCAAAAATAAAACTTCAAAGCTTGTCTTTGTCTACCAAGCCATTCGATGAATCATAAGTGGAGTGGCCATCCAATTCTGCAGCATCTCTCCAGGTCCGGCATCTCGGATGATGGGTGTTGTTGTGCATTCTGCCGAGATCATAGCACAATCTTCTTCATCAAACAATCTTCCCATCCCTTCCACTAGACCATCAATCTCAGGCTCTAAAACTTTAGCAACAAATGATTGGTACAATATTGGAATAGGCTTCGGTATATCACAGTCATGTTTCTTCCTTGTTTCTGCTTCAAACAATTCTTCCTCTGTTGGGGCATAACCGATACCGAATCGGAAATTTTGAGGTATAGGAAGAGGTTCAGATATGTTATCCAAATTCTTGCCTAACCCACGCCAGCTTCAAAACCACTTCTCAGCATAGTTGCAGCTAACATTTTATACACTTGCGGCATTGGTACTTGCAGTGTCGTGTCTTCAAAAGCAACATTCATTATCTCCACCATGTGAAAGTCAGTAGCCTGAGAAGACTCTTCAATAACTGGAATGGAGAAACCAGGGTAATTATGATTATTCCCTTCACCATGGATGACAATTTCATGGTCCTCCCAGATAAACTTCAAAAGTTGATGCAATGTGGATGGAACTGCTCCAACAGCATGGATCCATGGTCTTCCTAGCAATAAGTTGTAACTTGTAGATATACCCATCACTTGGAATTCAGTGACAAATTCTGCAGGCCCCATTTGGATACACAGGTCTATTTCCCCATGGTCTTTCTTTGCGAACCATCAAACGCCCTTACATTCATACGGCTTTGATGGATTTTCTCTATATCATAATTTAGTTGAGTCAAGGTTGATAATGGGCAGATATTGAGCCCTGAGCCATTATCAATCAATACTCGAGCTACAAACTTATCCCTACATTTGACGGTGATATACAAGGCACGATTGTGCATCACCCCTTCGGGCGGCAACTCCTCTTCCCGAAAAGAGATTTGATGACTCCCAATGACATGACTTACCATAGTGGCAAGATTCTCACTACTTGTTCCCGTCGGTAAATACGCTTCATCAAGTACCTTCAACAATGTTTTTCGATGGTACTCAGAACTCATTAATAGAGCCCAAACAGATATTTGAGCGGGAGTCTTCTCCAAATGCTTGACAATGGAATACTCCTTAGGCTGCATTCTTCGCCAAAACTCTTCAGCCTCACCCTCTGTGATCGGCCTTTTTTGGTTCTCCTTTCTTTGTGTCTCCTGAGTTAGTTCTTCTGGAATGTAGCATCTTCCAGAACGTGTCATCCCTTGTGCGGTAGCCGCCTGCACGACAAACTCTTTGGGTTGGTCATTGCTGATTTCCTTTGTCAGAGCGAATGCTTGATGAGGTGCAGTTATTACAACAAAATCTGGACGGGCCTTTATGGTCAATGAGGCCACTGTTAGTATAAGTGAGTTGACAGCTGCTTTACCAATAGTCCCATTAGCAAGCCAATCTTCATCTCTTTCAATCATGTTGATGGTAGCTCCTCCATGATTCGGCAATGGGTTAAGGTTCACATTGGGGGTAGGGGCTTGGAGAGTGATGACCCTGTTATAGATCAAGTCTTGAATCTTATGTTTCAGATTGATACATCCTTTGTATCATGTCCTGCCCCTCCAGAATGGTATGCACAACGTTGATCTGCTCGGAAGAACTTTGTTGTGGGATTAATTGCCCTTGCGTCTACTGGTTAGATCAATCCTGCTGCTCTTAGACGCTCAAAGAGTTGGGTACGTGTTTCCGCCAAATGAGTGAAAACAATGGGAGGCTTTCTTTCGAGGTTAGGACGGGGTAGGTTGTTGGCATTTGGGTTGTTTTGTCCGGGATTTTGGTAGACTGGTGCATTGGCTTGGTGATTTGGTAGTGTATTTAGGTATGTTAGTAGTTGATTTTGGTAGATGAGCGGTGGTGCTTGGTAGTTCTGTTGTGCATAGTAGATTGGGATTGGAGCTTGTGGAGATGGTGGGTAAATATTTGAGGTGGGGAATCGATGGGAGTTTCCAATGGCAGAACCAGACCCAAAATACCTTTGTGGCCTTGACCTCGGGCTAAAAGATACAGCAGACACGTCCTCTTTCTTTTTCCTAGCAAATCCTGTGGCCATGGATGGTGAGGATTTGTTGGCGGCCTGCAAGGCAGTGAGACTTGTAACCTTTCCAGACTTGAGGCCATCCTCTATGGCTTCTCCCATTATGATCAGCTCCGAAAACTTTTATCCCATCATGGGCAACATCCTTTCATAATACTCGGGCTCCTGAGCTCGAATAAAGGCGGAGGTTATTTCGCTTTCAGTCATCACAGGTTGTACCTTTGTAGCTTCTTTCCTCCAGCGGCACGCATATTCACGATAGTCCTCCATGGTCTTTTGCTTGATTTTTTTCAAATAATATCTGTCAGGGACAGCTTCGACATTAAACTGGAATCTTTCTGAAAAATCTTAGCCAGAGCCCCCCATGTAGACCACTGACGGAGTTCTTGAGACGTGAACCATTCTAACGCCTCCCCACTGAGGCTTCTACTAAACAACCTCATAATTAATGCATTCTTTTTCCCGATACCCACGAGTTTGTCGCAGTAAGCTCGTAAGTGAGCCATGGGATTGCCAATACCATTGAAGGTTTCAAATTTTGGAATTTTGTAACCTTCGGGTATTTCCAAGTCAGGGTGAATGCAAAGGTCCTCATACTCAAGTCCTGTTATCTTCCTCGAAGATTGAACACTTTTTACTGCCTCGTAGATGGCATCCTTTATAACATTCATCTCTTGTTCATGCTTTTCTTCTCTCAACCTCCACTCCTTCTCCATTTCTTCATAGTGATCCAGCTTCGGTTGAACGGGAAAGCTAGGACATGGTTCAGGGATTGTATAGGCTGGTGGAGTTTGGAATGTTACGGAAGGGTATACAGGTTGGCTAGGCAAAACACGTGGATTATTGGGGACTGGGGTGGGATTTGGCGTATTGGTGTGAAGTTTTGGGAGTGATTAGTGTTAGGTGCTTGGTTCTGATTTGGTAATGGTGGTGGTGTTTGGTAGGAAGTGCTGGCGTAAGGAGCGTTGGATACAGTTAAGTCGATGGTATGAGGATTAGGGGTGGAAGTGATTGGTCCTGTGGTATGGGTAGGGAAATAGTTGGGTAATTGGGAACTTAGTGATGGAAAAGGAGGAGGAGGTCTTCTA
The DNA here is from genome assembly GCF_019186545.1 of Solanum stenotomum. Lineage (NCBI taxonomy): Eukaryota > Viridiplantae > Streptophyta > Magnoliopsida > Solanales > Solanaceae > Solanum > Solanum stenotomum. The sequence continues at coordinate 49,408,414 of NC_064289.1, read as the reverse complement.
GTTTCAAGAGGGGGTTCATTCGATGCAATGGCCAGTTTGGCCAGATCTTTGGTCTGTTGAAGCTCTTCCTGCATATCTGCAATTCGTTGCATTAACTGCGAGATCAACTCACTCTGATCAGCGAGTTCAGCATTTCTGATGGTCACATCCACTATTCCCATTTCTTCAGAAGTACCAGTCATTTTGCTCTTGCCTTTCTCCAAAGATGATCAGGGAAGGATGGTATGATTGCTTTTGATCTTGTAAAGTAGGGATAGTCGGCCAGTTTGATTTCAACACAGATCAGTTTTTACCTGTAGTGAAGAACAATTCAAAAGACATATGTGTTAGTTTTTGTTTTTAACGAGATATGCAAATAAAATGACATAATAATAACCACACAAGTGTCATTTTGCTTCAAACAGATTAATCCACGAAAATATTTTGGGTGAACGAGAGGACTCAAATGGAAAGAAATTTTTCTTGTAATTGAATTGGAAAGGTCGACTTGCATAGAATTTTGCTATTTTCTCCCACTCATATGTTTTTGTAGGTGAAAGTCTTCAAAATCATTCACTAATAAGGGAGAATAAAAATAAAAAAGATAAGGACCGAGCCTTAAGTAGGCTGCCTACGTATCCACCAAGGAAATCAGGCCCGACGTAGTTCAAATTACATGAGATAACCTAAACGTACCCTTCCCGAAATTGATAAAGAGACTAGGCTCGAAGAGAGCTTCCTACGTACCCCCTATGGGATCAAGTCTCGCGTAGTTCTTGATTACAATAAAAATTTAAAAACAACATGACAAACATAAGAAAAGTGTTACATAAACCTAAATCTACCCAAAAGCTTTTTTCCCCTTCTTCAACTGTAGGGTGACGATCCGGTGCTCTCGTCATCTGAAACCTCTTTTGTTTTACCATTTCCCCTCACAGATGAAGCATTCCCAAAATTTAGTTTCTTAATGTCCTGTTCAATTTCAGGGACCCTTGCAGACGCTTTAGTGATATTAATTATCTCTTGATCAATTTTTGCAATCTTTCTTTTCACCGAGGTTGCTTCCATGTCAACCTCAATAATTCTCTCTCGTAGTATCCATTCAGTTTGGTCTAGTACTGCAAGTCTCCTTTTGGCTGTAGCTATCCTCTCTCTAGTCTCGACAAATTTTCTAAACATTGACTTTTCAGATTCTTTATCACTAACCAAAGCAATGGGTGAGATTGGTGCGTTGACATTTTTTCCAGACATTCTAGCAAGTCGACCTTCCTGTGATGGACGAATAAAACTTAGGAGATTTTTAGAGTAGACAGTTTATATATTTATGAGAAACTTGGACAACAATTCAGAAGTAATTTGGACGGACTTTGTTGTTGTGAATTTTAATATATGCTTAGAGTGCTCTAAGAAACAAGAGTGGATTAATTCTGTTTTAGACAAAGTGACACATCACAACACAAAGCAATTATATCAAGCAACACAGAAACAGTTTATATCGCGCCCTAAACTTGTGACCTTTTTATGTCAAAGGTGGTCCTATCGAATTGAAGGATGTATGACGTCATTTGAAACATTCCATTGCCCCAAAACCCAAATTTGTACAAGTTTTACGAATAAACTAAATGGGGATACATAATAGGGGAAATGAGATACAGAATATCAGTCCCGCACAGGGGTTCAATACTACTCTATGCTTCTAAGGAAAGATCATATGTTCTTGATTTCTTGTTATCTTCGAATGTCCACGCTCTTGGATGCTATGATAATTTGATCCTTCTTCGACTTGAACAAACGATGAAAACTCAACCCCAAGAGACAATGGTTTGCTAAATGGCGTATACATCCTTCAAATTTAAACACATAAGCATGATTGTCTTTTATTGACCAATGGGTCAAATAGACACAAGTTGGACTTCTAATGGGCCCAAACACGCCTTGGGTGTTGGGTCAACTTAGTTCAAATGTGCTAAATTTGGGATATGGTTTGGCTCTACACTAGTCTTGACTAAGAGTAGGAATTATTTGAAGTGGACTGGTGACCCAAGCGGACTACTTGGGCTGAGACAGTTAACGACCGTTGACTATCCAGTAGCCAACTACATTCGTCAGGGTGTCCCGAGAACAATTTGGTTAACGAACGACTGCGGCCCACATAATCGTCCTTTAAGTGAAATAAAGAAAAATAATGTCATTTGACGGAATAAATGATATGCACAGTTGATATCACAATTTAAGCAAATAAGGCACATATGAGGTAAATCAGTTCAACAAATATTAGAAAATAGTCAAAGAGAGTCAAGCCATTATGGTTAGAACCTAATTGAATCCCCAACAGAGTCGCCATTTCTGTTATGTCGTAATTTTCCTAACCTTTAGAAAAATCACTTTTGAAATGTTCTAAGTATAAAACAATTTGAGAAAAATACTTAGAAAAGAGTCGCCACTTAATTTTTTAAAGAAATCAAGAAAACTTATAATTTTCAAAGATTTAAACAGAAAAAAAAATCATTTGAAAATACCAAAGAAGGTTCGGGGTTCAATTTACACTTCGAGAAGGGTTTAAGCATTCGAAGTGTCCGCTAACATGCGGTTGACCTGCGACTTGACTAAAATTTATTTTTTGACTATTTTTAGGAAAATGGTTTAACATAAAAGAAAATATGATAATTTACAATATTTAGTTAACTTTGAAAAAATAATTAAATAAGTGACACATTTTGATTTTTTAGAGAAAAGGATTCAAAATGGAACAATTGACTCGAAATACAAGTGATTAGAATATTAATAAAGCAAGATTAATTAGAATTTATTTTATTCATTTTGAAATAATAATTTAAACCAATTTAATAAATTAAGGCATAAAAATCATTTTTTAATTAATTGACTAACCTTTTTTGAGAAAATGACTAAGTAAGTAGTTATGATAATAATTTGCACTATTAGATTAACTTTGAGAAAGTAGTTAAACAAAGAGCGATTTTATTTTTTAAGAAAATGGGACCTTAATTGAAATATTTGAATTAGAGACAAGTAATTAGAATTTTAACGAAAACTAAATTAATTGATTTCTATTTGAGTCATTTTTTTTGGTTTATGAAAAAAACTATTTTAAACTAAAAAAAAGAGTTTGGACTAAAGATTATAAATGATAATGGAAGAGTTGATAAAATGAGATTTGTTAGAAACAAAACAACTCAGATGAATAGTTCGTCTTTTGGGGAATTCAACTAAGTTAATTAAAAATTCCAAAGTTAGAGTTAAACAACAAATAATAGGTAATCGCAATTTAATAATTAAAGTGTAAGGGAGAAATTGAATTTGGGCCTTTCTTGGGCCAAATTCGCTACTTTTTTGGGGTTTAAACAAAACCCATTTTTGGTATACAACTCATGTATATCAGTGTATATGAGATATCAGCTTTTTTCGTGTATTTCTCACTTCCGAACACCTGTATTTCGTCTCAACCCTGTATTTTCATTTTTTTGACCGGTATATTGAAATATATTGAATATATATAACGTATACATCTCGTATACAACCCTTTTTGAGGCCTTTGGGACCTAGGAAATCAATTTCCAGCCTTGCGGCTTTCCCAGTACCTATTCATCAGCCTTTAACTCGGAATAGAGGGTGGCTCAAGCGAGGAAGTGGATTTGGGCCTTTACGGCCCGATCGATATGCAAAAGAGGGAGAGAGCAAAGTCCAATAGATTTACTCGACAACAAGGGGGTTCAAGGCAAAAAGGTAAGAGTTAGTAACTTAACAAAATAAATAAATAAATAAATAAATAAATGAAAGATAATATATATATATATATATATATATATATATACATGATTAACTTTAAGTCAGGATACTAGCAAATGACTTAGAGAATAAATGTACATATCAAAGACTTATATAATTGGACTAAGAAGACTCATACATAAACTAATACCAAAGAGACTTATATCGAGCAAATTATATATTAAAACAATCAAGACACATTCGAGAAACTCAACTTAAAGGCTTGTCTTTAAATAATAGGAGATTACTTTAACTTCATTAATTAAGGAAAAAAAAAGAAAAAGGCCAAGGTATATCACAATAAGGAGTCATACACACATATTTACATAAGTGAGAAAGCTATCAATGTCAACTTTGTACAGCTTACTATATTTGAATTCATCCAAAATTAATAAGTATTAATCCTACAAAGTAATAAACAATGAATATATCATAAGAAAGACATGTTATCACTGGAACAAGACAAACCACTTGTTATCACTATTAATCAAATAGTTGACCGTATGTTGACAATATGCAACGCGAAACGAGAATTTCATTCTTAGCAGAAGAAAAGGTAAAATTAATGGCAACACAATTGGATATAAAATCACATTTTGGCTTTGCATAAATGGAAAGAGCAACTAAACATGAATTGAGATTTGAAAACAAAAGCTATATTTCGAATGCTCTTAAAGACTAAACTCCAACAGAACTAAGATTTGAAAATCAATAAAACAAGAAACTCAGATTTCTCATGGACTCAAACTTAAAACTATAACCATTTTCGACTGAAATTTGAATAGCATGAAGACACAAACTTAATTTAAACGAATCACAAAGACCACATAGGCTTTTAAGAAGTAGATAAAACTGAGCCATTAGAACAGGCCTCTGACTACACCATATATATCAGCATTAATATATCAGTTGTTCTTGATTAAAAAAAAATATTTAAGCCTATATGCATAACAACATTAAACAGTAACAATCTCAAATGCAACATACCTAATGCTTAAATATCGTCGTATAAACAAGACGATACAGACCCAAATCCAAATGACATCAAGCAGTAGCTTCGAAAAGAGGAAAAACGAACACAACTCAAAAGAGTAACCGAGAAACCTCAACACTAGATGCAAACTTACAAGCTTCGACTCGACCGAATAGTGGAATTATATAAGAACAAATATATCACATTGCAACATCAACAAAACCATCGATAACTAACAACAAACAACCACATACTAAAACTTTTCCGACATCAGAAAATATTTTTTGTTCTTGAAACATGAAAAGAGGCGAGAAGAATATTGTAAAGGAGAAAACATTACCTTATTCGGGGCAGCGAACTGAGACTACGAGCTTGACCGTGAAGCTATACACCACCACAAATAAATCTCCTATGAGTTTCGGAAAAATTCTAGTTAGGGCAAACGAAAAAAAAATATAAACCTATTCTTGAATATCTAATAAGATATTATTGTGCTTCCTTCTGCCTCCAAAACAGTGATCAAAATAGAGTAATACATAGCTGGAAATTCAGAGGAAATCGGGTGAAATTTTGAATTTTTCTTTTTCGAATTCAATATCTGCCCCTTTTCAATCCGACAATGGTAAGCTTTGAAAAAATCCCTAAAAATAGGGGAAAAGGGACGTGAGGGTGATGGGGGGTCTGTAGGGTATGGGTTTTGCAGAGCAGTTGGACAAGATTTTTGGATTTTGCTGGATTTTTCTGGGTTACGTCTGGAGGAAGAAGAAAAGTATGGGCGGTGGGGTTCTGTTTTTGGATATGTACGCTACTGTATGTATTGAAATTAAAGGGAAAAGGGGTTGGGTCGGGTCAGTGGGGTGGGCTGATTGCTGGGTTTATTTGTTGTATGGTGTTGATAGTGTATTGTATTGTGGGCGGAATGGGTTTGGGAATGGGCTGGAAAATGATGGGGTTGGGTTGGAATTAATTGGTTGGGTTGATTTGGAGCATAATTTGGGTTGGAATTAAATGGCCCAATTTTGGTCTTTAAAAAGAATTGAATGCAAGGTGGGAAAAGGGTTAGAATTATAATAAAATGGCTAGGTTTTGAATTGAGGATTTGGCCAAAAGGATTGCAATTATAATCGATTAGGATTACGAAATTAACCAAATCAGATTTACTTGGAGAATGTGGCCGAAAAATATAAATAAATAAATAAATAAGATGAATTTAATATTAATTAATTAATGAGCTTCTTATTCTTAATGAAATAAAATAATTAACTTGATAATAATATAATTAATTTAAACATGAACTAATTAATTCAAAATCGTAATTATGATTTAAATTAAACTAAGTTAGTAAAACACTTAGCTAAAAAGAAATAAAAAAATCTTTTGATATGATTTTCAAATATTTATAAAATATACTAATTAGACACATAATTATATAATAATTAACTTAATTATAAACTAGTTAACTCGAAATATAAGTTATTAATTAATTTAAACCAAATAGCCAAATATTTAAATAAAAATAAAATCGTTTTGAGGCAATTTTCGAACATTCATAAAATATACTAATTAGACACATAACTATATAAAATATCATATTTATTATTTTGAAATTTATAAAAATGACAAAACTACTTAAAATGACTTGAAAATTATTTTGAATTTTATAAAGCCAATTATTTCAAATCGTTTAGAATTTAGGAAGCTCGATGATTAATTTATATTGGGAAGGGTCAAAATTGGGTGTCAAAGCTTGTATGAGGCCTCTCCGGGTCTTACATGCCTTGATACGTCTAGGGGGTACCCCTGGGTCGTGGCATAGACTGAGCCCTATTGTTGTTACCTTCTTGCTCCTCTTGGACGAAGGGCAATCCTTCAACCTATGGCCAGACTGACCACACCCAAAGCTCCCTTCCTTGCCAGCAAGACACTTGCCCGGATGGTTCTTACCACACTTTGGACAAGCACTCCCCTTAGACTTAGAGCCTGATGCCCTACCTTTACGATATTGTCGAAGCATAGGGGTGGAGCACTAGCTGATGGGGTTGTAGACCTCTAGTGAAACTGTGATCGATTTCCAGCGTCCGAATTTTGCTATGAGTACTCATAATTTAATGTTCTGGCCTTTTTGTTGTCCTTAGCCATCCCCTAGTAGCATAATATTCTTGCACTCAGTCTTCACCGGATCGGATACCTCAAACAAGAACTTACTCATTTGTGCCCTTGGATCGGCAACCATATGTGGAGCATACCTAGAAAGTTGAGTGAACTTCAACCCATACTCCTGGACTGACAGAGAACCTGCCTCAAGTTCATAAACTCTTGCGCCTTAGCTTCTCTCAACTCTCTTGGGATGAACCTGTCTAGAAAATATCCAATAAAATAATCCCAAGTCACAGGAGCTGCATCTGCTCCCCTGTTATCTTTCCACTAAGTGAACCAGATATGAGCCACATCCTTAAGTTGGTAGGATACTAACTCAACACTCTCAGATCCAGTTACTCGCATTACCCCAAGGATTTTCTTAAGCTCATCAATGAAGTTTTATGGGTCCTCACAAACCTTCGACCCTAGAAACTCAGCCAGATTCACCTGAACAAAGTCTCGAACCCTAGCTGCAGTTGATCCACCATTTATATTAGTAGGAACTGAGACCTGTTGATTGTTCTGATTGGCTACACTCAAAGCCAAGAGATGGATAACATTCTGAAATTCTGCATTCGTAATGTCATGGTTCGGGACTAGAGGAACTGCATTAGCATTGTGTCCATTAATTCTATGAGGAGGCATGATCTGAAATGCATAACGACGAATTAGAAAGGAGAGTTTGGATCATACCCACACATAATAACAACAGCAATGAAAATGAAGTTTTTTTTAAAACACTTCGCAGCCTCCCTCTCATAGATGTGGTGCACTTTTCACCCATGAAACAAACTCTACTTAGTGTGAAATTTAGACATCCTAGGACTCTTAAACCTAATGCTCTGATATCAAGTTCTTCACACCCCGAGGCCACCCCCTTGACGTAACACAGGACCTAGGATCATGAGTGACCGCAAGGTAACCTTGTGTCTGACATATCATAAGCATACTGAAAGATAACTAGATAAAAAAGAACTATGTGGAAGCTAAAATAGTGGTTATCTAAAAAATGGGGAATACCCAACTAGTCTGAATGTGTAAACCATATTAAGAGTTTAATAACAACTGAAAGATCAAACTCAATAAGTCAAGATGATACTACTACTATGTCTGAAATGCCTCTAACTGAGTTGAGTTGCTAGGATAGACTCCCCAGCTAATTCTAACAAAGCTAAAATCTGAAAGTAAAGGCTAAATAAAAACATGTCTATTGTCCTCGGAATATAAGGACTCGCCACTGAAGATGCTGAGTACGGATCGAGAGTCGATCTAAGCGCGATCTGGATGTTGAGTACCTGAACCTACATCATTTAAGGATGTAGCACAGAGTATGCGTTAGTACTTTGAATTTACTGAGCATGCAGGATGTAGATACTAAGTTGAACAAACATATATAAGCTCATACAAGACATAATAGAGCAATAATGTAAATACTGAAAAATAAAACTTAAAAGCTAAATTGAATGCAATGACCAAGTGCTAATCATGAACATAACATGCTAAACTGAATACTGAAATACACACTGAAAACCTGATCAAATGCATTAAGGGTCTGACTGCGAGAGCTACTATTTACCGACATAAAACCATGTGAGCTAAACATGGAATTTGATGTATACGCCTCATCGAGAGGACCCAATATACCTTGTCAGGGATATAAAGGCATGACTGGCATGATCACTAAATCTGATGCCCAACAGAGGGGACTTATACTCTTACTGGGGCACATAGTTCTGGACTATAAGTATACGTTGAACCCTAGTCCAACTCGGTGTTAAGTCTACTCCCAACTGAATATGAATATGATTGGAATGTAACTGAAATACTGAGTAGCCTAAAATACTGACATGCTAACTGAAAATCCAACATCTATATATTGATAATGTAATATTCATTAACTGCAACATGATTATCTGTTTACCTGACGTAGCAAGTGTAATATCTGAACTAAGAGAATCTACACAACTAGGTTCTGAGTTTCATACAAGGAATTGAACAAACCTTTCAAGAAAATGTTATTTCGATTTAGGATAGTACAACAGTTAAATCATAGTAAATATTCAAGGTTTTAGAAACCCTAAGTCTAAGCAAGATATAGAGAATCAAGGAACTGGCTGAATTCTAGGGACCTAGTTGATGAAAGGAACCCACTAGTTAAATCCCAAATACCTGGTGATGAAATCTACGGAGAAATCCTTTGAATTTGGGGTTAGAACTTAAGAGAACCTGATGTGTGTTCTTGAGGTGCGGGTCGACTCTTTCTTCTCTTTTTGCTTTAAGTTTTGATGATTTTTGGGAATTAATATTTTTGATAGGTTCTGACTATATTATTAGGCTTTAACTGAGTAAACTAACGTAGTTTAGGTATTAAACGACGTAGTTTAAATGCCCAATGCATTGGGAAAAAGACCAAAATGACCCTAACTTAAAAGTTGACAAGGCCCTTCCACAGAGCCACTGACGGTCCGTCGTTGGTACCACAGCCCGTTAAGTGGGTCGTGGTTATTGACCATGGTCCACTGGTTCTGAGGGGTCCATCCACGAACCCTACCATGGCATGTGTGAAGACCACGGACCGTGAAGGCCACTATGGTTCTTCACTTGGGCTGGGGTCTGCCGACTCAGGATGACGGACCCTTCCACGACCCGTGGTAGGCTCTATGGTCTTATGCCTGATCCCTGCTTACTCTGCCTTGCCTCAACGTGTCTCCCCACAGCTCGTCTGGTGGTCCACGGTTCATGAAGGGTTCCGTGGTCCACCACTTCTAGGTGTGTGTGAACCACGATGAGGGTGACGGACCGTGATCCTGATCACGGACCATGAACCCCTCTGTGGTTCACCTTTTTCTGCTATTTTTCTAGTGAAAGTACAAGTCTGATTTGTGAGGTGTTACATTGATCATACCTGTAACAATATCTGGTGAATTCTCCTGCTCTTGGCGAGTAGTGCTAGCATACAAATGTTTTGCTCCTCCGCCTGTCCCTGAAGTAGCTTCTCTTGGAGAAACTTTATCTACTGGAGCCGCTAAAGACGATTGAGCTCTATTTCCCCTATTACCATTTCCCTTCATGCTCTTAGGGCACTCTCTCATGAAGTGACCAGTCAGTCCACACTTGAAGAAAGCATTTGAGCCATCACGACACGCTCCTGGGTGGTTTCTACCATACTAAGCACACGTAGGAGTCTAGTTAGCCCCTTGTGCCACACTACCCTGAGACTGAGTAGGTCGAGCTTTGAAGTTCTGCAAATTCTAATTCCTGAAGTCACATCTATGCTTTGGTGCAGGTGCACTAGCTGATGATGGAGCAGGCCTACTTGGTCTTTGCTGAAAAGATGACCAGATCGCATTTCTAGCTTTTTGCTGACCAGACTCATTACCTGTTGTCTTGGCCCTCTTATTGCGGAACTCTTCTCTATCTTTCAACTTGTCTTCGTCAACCTGGTGCGCATGGATCATAAGCCTTGCTATGTCCATTTCCCTTATCAACATAGCAGTCTTACCCTCTTTGCTTACAAGAGGTATATTCCAGCCACAAATAGACTCATCCTACTCCTCACATCTGCAACCATCTCCGGAGCATAGAAGGATAGTTGAGTGAACTTGAGGTTGTACTCATGCACACTCATGGTTTCCTATTTCAAGTTTAGAAATTCTCTCATATTTGCTTCCCTTAGATTGCGAGGAAAGAAACGCCCCATGAAGGAACTTTCAAACACAGTCCAGCTCACAATTGGTGCCCCTTCATCCCTACTCAGGGCACTCTTTCATGAAGTGACCGGTCTGCTAACACTTGAAGCAACCATTGGAGCCATCACGACACGCTCCTGGTTGGTTTCTACCACACTTAGCACATATAGTAGTCCACTTACCCCCTTGTGCCACACTACCCTGAGACTGAGTAGGTTGAGCTCTGAAGTTCTGCAAATTCTAATTTTTGAAGTCACCTCTATGATTTGGTACAGTGCATTAACCGATTATGGAGCAAGAACTAGTTGGCCTTTGCTAAAAAGATAACCGATTCACATTTTTGGCCTTTTGCTGACCGGACTCATTACCTATTGTGTTGGCCCTCTTATGCAGAACTCTTCTCTATCTTTCAACTTGTCTTCCTCAACCTACTGCACATGGATCATAAGCCTTGCTATGACCATTTCCTCTATCAATATAGCAGCCTTACCATCTATGCTTGACAAACGGGTCATTTTAGACACAAAAAGACTCATCTTGCTCCTCACATCAGCAACCACCTCCAGAGCATAGAGGGACAGTTGAGTGAACTTGAAGTTGTACTCATGCACACTCATGGTTTCCTATTTCGAGTTGAGAAATTCCCTCGCCTTTTCTTCCCTTATCTCACAAGGAAAGAAACACCCTGTGAAGGCACTTTCAAACACATTCCAGCTCACAATTGGTGCCCCTTCAGCCCTGCTCTTTTTCCATTGGCCGTACCAGATCCTAGCAACACCCTTGAGTTCTCTGAATCCTCAGTGAAATTTTGGTCCTGTGAATTCAGAAGTATTCATTCTCAATAAATAACAGATACTAGATATATCAGCCACATCCAGACTAACCCCTCTTTGTTGACCAGCATGGTTGGCCACAACGTGACTCAACATCCGGATGGCATCCCGGAACTCAACATTAGTGACCCCTCCTTAAGGGGTTGCACTTCTAGTGCATAGGGTACCCCTTGATCTTGACGGTCAACATTCTTCTTGTAGGATGACCTCATAAATCTCTTCGTGGAGGTGTGATCTCAAAAGATACGCCCAAGCGCGAATTAGAAAGAACCTTTTATAGAGTTGAACTATATCGCACTAAAGAGAGTAAGAAGGAAGGGAAATGTTTCCTAAATGTTGTAGGCTCCTAATTATAGATATAGCATGCTTCACACCGATAACTAGGACTCTACAAACATGACTTCCTAGACACCCTAGGACTCTTCAAATTTGTGCTTTGATACAAAAATTGTCACACCCGATCCTACACTCTGGGCGTAACTGTCACTTGAGAACCATCCCTAGTCCTTAAGTGACCCTTGACCTAGCTCAATACTCAGCGGAAGACATACTCAACAACAATGGAAACTCAAATGCAACGATTAACTCATAAGATCTCATTACTATGATAGTTTAACTCAATATAGTCTGAAATACTCAATAAACATAATTGTTCAACTCAAATTCTTTAAAATATCAACAAGACAATGAAAGACTCCTCATACTACTATTGACTATGAAGCCTCTAATAACTATGATAAATATTGGGACAAGACCCACGACATCTTAAACAAATAGAACCATCATGTGAATCCCTCCTAAAAGCAAGGAGGCTCACCAAAGCTAGCTAGAATGCGATGGGATCAATGAATCATCGATTGATGATCTTGAATACCGGTATCTGCATCATGAAACGGTACAGGCCAAATGGCGTTAGTACATTAAATGTACGAGCATGTAAAGGGAAAACTGAACATAGGGATACATAGTTGAATTGATAAAAAGGGAAAACACTCACCTCAACTCACTCAACTTAACGCAACTCAACATCAAAGCAATAATAAAAGGTTCAAGATGTATAAAGCTTTTAAAACAGTAGATAATAACTCAAATATATATATATATATATATATAAATACAATAATAAACTCTTTACTCTAATTTGGGAGATTCTCTTTACTCTTTGGTCATTTTCATCGCCTAAAGCATAGTCACCGAATGACCATGGCCTCGCCTAATGTTCTAGTGTGCCAAGCCCTGAAGGAGAAAATCAAGTCGACGATAGAAAGGAGCAGTCGGTGAGTCGTCGAATGGTTCCGCGAAGTAGTGCTTCATCGCCCAAAGATACAAAACTGGAATATGTTGAAGGAGAAAGCAAAATGGCGATGAAAATGACCAAAGGGCAGATCGTTGATTAGATCGGTGATCCCGACTAACTGCGCCGACTGGACCTTCACAGCACAACTTTTTGACAACTATAAATACTTGTTTAAATTCTTAGTTTAAAAGACGAATTCAATTTTTATCAGTGTTATTATTCAGTTTTCAAGCCTAGAGCTTAGAAGTGAGATTTTGGAGACATTTTCCATAGCTTTGAAGATTTCTATTTCTAAAAATTTGGAAGTGGGTGTTGAGGATTCTTCATCTTAGACCTTTGTAAAGACAATATCAATCCTACCCAGTTGATGGAAACATAACTTGGTAACAAATTTTACCTTTTTGTTATGTCTAGCTAAAACCCTAATTTTTGGGGTGTGATTATGTGATTATAGGTTGATTTAACTGCTGGGTATTACTAATTGATAGTTTATTTATTGTTTAAAGGTGATTTGGTTCAGTAATTGTGGTTGAACTCAATGGGGTTGTAGTTGCAAATACAATCTTAACTTCGTGTTTTTAGCTTGCTCGAGAGAAAGGTTTTAAAACCAAAATTACTGAATCGATAGTCTGTGGGTATTGGGTTGTCACATGTTCAGCTCGAGAGAGTGAATCCTAAACCCTTTTCCACACATTCAGCTTGAGAGAGTGAATGGACTAAAGCGAATGTTGTGCTTAATTATTGTTTATTGGTGTTCGAGAGAAACCAATTTGATTTAGGGTAAATTGTTTTGAGAGAAAGTTTATCCCCACTAAAGTCTAGCGTATTCACTGATTTGCAGTTGTTTACTATTAATTTCAATTACCCGGTTGTTTACCTTGGCCCATAATCCTTTCACATCCCAAGAATCCCATCTCCATATTCGTATTTTCGTGTTATTTATTGTTTTAGTTGATAATTGAATACAAAACCCCCCTTTGATATTTGACACTTGTGTTACCCTAAACTTGAATTTTGTTTTTCTTCGTAAATATTTTTAGCTATGATTGACTTGAACATATTTATGCTTTTCTATTGATTCTTGAGTATGAACCACTCCCTTGGGACTCGACCCCAACTCACTTAGTTGGGTTATATTACTATTGAACGATCGTTGATGCTTAGTATTAGATGAAGTATCTTTGATAGCGTTAATCAAAAATCAAAATGGCGTCGCTGCCGGGGAGTCGTGTTACTTGATAATTTTTAGCTAAGTTGAATTTTGTTCTTGTTAGTTATAGTAATACTTACTTAATTTTAGTTTTGTTTTGCGTGTTTGTGTGTTGAAACAAGAAGTATGAGTGTGAACGGCAGCAATGGCAGCCAAGTAGGCCATTAAAATGACATCGGAAACCTCAATGATGTCAACGAGCCTCATGCTATTGACCCCATCTCATGGGAGGTATTGGCGCCATTCACTTGCCTCCGGCCGAAGGGAATGCGCGTTCCATATCACGAGTACTATGTTGCAACTCTTGCAACTAAAGGGGCTTTTCAGTGTTTTGGCTCATGAGGATCCTAATGAGCATATTAGAAATTTTATGGATGTATGCGGATCACTCTCCTTCAAGAACATCTCCCAAGAGTCAGTCCGGTTGAGGTTGTTCCCATTCTCTTAGATGGGAGAGGCATGCAAGTGGCTGGCTAAATTGCTACGTGAATCAATCACTTCGTGGGAGGAGTTGGTTACCGCATTTAAAGTGCGATTTTTCCCTCCATCAAAGATGATGACTCTTCGGGACAACATTCAAAGCTTCAAGCATCTAGAAGGCGAGCCTATTCATGAAACTTGGCTGCGATTCAAGAAGTTGGTGTTTCAATGCCCAAACCATGGCTTACCTGATAACGTGTTACTGCAGTGGTTTTACCAGAGTCTTGACTCGGTAAATAAAGGTGTTGCTGACCAACTTTCTTCGGAAGGTTTGATGCATCAACCTTATGCAATAGCGGCTCAGCTCTTGGATGGCATGACTACCATAAGCAGGGTGTGGTATACCCGTGAAGACCAGGTTTCCCCTCTCACTTTTAAACAAACCAAAGAGCAGATGGAGAAAGACCAAGGGAGGGACCAGAACATGGCCAAGATCATGACACAACTTGACATTTTGTCTAAAAATGTCATGGGAGCTGGTGCTCGAAGTGTCAATGCAGTGGGTGTCGAGTGTGCTAATCCGGATAAGTCCAAGTTTGAGGCCTTGTATAATGAAGAGGTGAATTTCCTAGCCAACCAAGGTGGTGGTTATCATTCAAACTACCCAAGACAGGGTGGTAACCTAGGTTGGAATAGGGATGAAGGTTGGAAAGATCGAGATCGTGAATGGAGGGACTGTAATCTAAATTGGAAGGATGGGGAGAAGGATTGGTATGTGCCTCCCCACGAGTGCCAAAAAGCCAAAGGATTCAGAAAATGGTCTGGCTGAGGATATGCTTTCTCGTATCCTCAACAAGGGGGGTTGCCTAGTGACACTAAGGCCAACCCCAAAAATGAGGTTTGAAGGTGGACTTGTGTTGTGCCATGACGTTTACTAAGGCACTACTTGGAGGCAACCTAAGTTTTTATTTCCTTTCTTTTTAAGTTTGAAATAATGGTGTGTTGATTATGTAGGTCGAAGTGTGGAAAGTGTTTGAAAAGTGCAGGTTGGCGAGCTAAAGGTCCAGTTGGCGCATCGCCGAAGAGGTCGATGAGCCCGACCTAGACTGTTGTTGGATTCAAGACAATTTCAAATTGGAGTCTGTAAAACCAGGTCGGCGATCGCGACCTAGACCGTCGTTTGGATCCCTAGGTTGACTGGAGGTCCTGTAAAACTCTGCGAGGTAAGTGATTACTCAGCGTGTCACCAAGTGGTTCGGCGAGCACGACTAAAGTCGCTAATTGGGCGAAAACTGGATGATTTTTAAAAGGTCAAAGGTTTCAACTTTCAAACTCTTTCACTTTCCCTCACTTTAGAACTTCCCAAACTCAAACCCTCTTAGTATCTTCTATATTTCATGCATTTTTACTATATTTGAGTCATTGATCGTGTGTTCGGAGTGGATTACATTACCGCCTAGCATTTCAGTCTTTATTATTCGGCATCTAAGGTCGGTTTTCCGCACCCCTAATTTATTTTTGAGAATTTAAACTCTTATGCAAATGATTTTATCTTTTTGATGTGTGATGGGCCTCTCTAATAGTGTTAGGATGCTTGAATGCTTGTTTTAATTCGAATATCTTGCCCGTAATGTGTATATTGTTGAAATCCCGTAATTTTGTGCTTTAAAACGAATCAAATTTTGTGGGTTATGCTTGCATGTGGTTTAAGTTAGTTGGGTGAAGTCTAAGTAGCCCCATTTGTGCCAAAAGACGTAATTCACCCAATGATAGAGCGGGTGACGTCACTCTTAAGATCAAAACTCGTCAATCGGCTAAATTTGGCAAAATCGGGAGAAGTCTGAGTATCCCAGGGTAATGGGTGTTATGGGTCTAGTTTTAATTTGAGTTATGCATGCTTTGATTTTGTTCTCGGGGGTTGCGGGGTTGAATTCGAGAAGTGGGTTGAAAGTAGGCACATTGGGTCGTTTGGCGAGCTAGGTCGAGCTCGCCTAACCACTCGGTGGTTTGCTGAAGTTCTCCATCTCACCTTTAATTTCATGCTTAATGTGTTGTTGGGCTCTGCAACTTTTGGCAAGAAGTCTGAGGTCACCGAAGGCACTCGACAACTCGCCAAAAAACTTCTTGATCGGCTTTTTTCTGCACCCCTATAGCCTTTTTCCATTGTAACTTTTGACAGGCTAGACCTTGCTCGCCGAAAGCTATCGGGGATTCGCCAAAAGTCCCTTCCCATTGCCGACTTGCTAAAATTTAGTGCCAATCCTTTCGAAGAGCCCGATCTGGCTCGCCAAAGTGATTTGGCTACTCGCTGACTGGATCGGCGAGTCTGTCTGCAATTGTTTCTCTATGAATTTGATTAAGTTATTTCTAACTTTTTCCCAATGTTTTCCAGACATGGCCAGACCTAAAGTTGCAGGAAGAAGCATGCCACCCTGAAAGAAAGTAAAGGGGATTGCACTCAATGAGGATGCAGGTGCATCCAAGGGAAAGGCCACAAAACTTCCCACAACTGGTGGGAAAGGAAAAGGCAAAGAGAAGGCACCTGCGTCACCGGAGGTCAGTTCCAATAGTGACGACATCTTTGCCACCCACCTCACTACTTCTGAAATTGAGAGTGAGCACCAATCTGTAGCCTCTGATGATGATGAGCAAATAGCATCACAGAGGGCAGAGTTGCGCTCCAAAATGATGAACGATCCATCTAGGATCAGAAATCCTCAGCCTACTACTCCTTCTCCTCCAACTCTAGAGCAGGTTGTAGTCCTAGCTCTTCCTGTGTAGGATCCTCATCTTAAGTCGATGAACAGATTAAAGACTGAGGGGCTGAGAACAATCATTGAGGAAAAGCGTATGTCCACAGATAAGGTGATTGATAGGTACCCCGAGATAATGAGATGTTTGAAGTCTCATAAGTTCCAGATCTTCACAAAGCCCTGTGGCCCGTATATTCCAAGCTGGGTTAGGGAATTCTACAGTGCATACAGTGCCATGATTCCACAAATAAATAAGCAAATAACTGCATTCAAACCAGTCGAATATGTGGTAGTCCGAGATAAGAAAGTGTTGTGTGACAACACTACTATAAATGTGGTCTTGGAGTGCACGAACAACATTGCAAACCCTCACCAGTACAAGATTAAAAGTAAGTCATTTGAGGGAATAAAAGTTGGCTGGCTCCTATTATTTGTGATGGCACTCCAAGGTGGTTAGAGGCAGGGGTCCCGATAGTAAAGAGAGATCTATATATAGCTACGAGGTACTGGTTTGGCTTTATTAGCAGTACTGTGATGCCATCCCAGAATTAGTCCATCGTTCACCACTCTAAGCCATCTTGTCTTGGCGCGATTGTTGCACAGGAACGAATAAATTTAGGTATGATCGTTGTGCAAGAGATGGACATCAGCGCCAAACAACCCCAGACCTCCCTCCCCTTTCCGGTGCTGATCACCGAGCTATGCAGATGGGCTCGAGATAGTAGAGACGCAAAGAAGGATGTGGAAGTGATTCCCATATCCTTGACTGATATCTAGAGGATTGAGGCTGAATACTTTAAGGATAAGGTAGAAATGAAGAAGGCACCACCGGTGGACTATTCCCTAGTTGTGGACACACCACCTGCAGAGGCATCTTTGCCTACTCTGGCCCCTGGGCCTTCAGGTACCTCTACTACTACTCCTTCTGACACTCTAGGTTCTTCTGCTGCTGCACTGCCTCCTAGACCTGTTGTTGTTGCCGTTTCTCGGACTCTGATCACTCAGGCTTCATTACTCAGGATGGGGCAGCTTGCCCATTCTGCTGATTGTCGGGATGCCAGAATCGAGGCCTCCATTCAGGCATATTTCAAAATGCCCTGGCTGATGTTGTGACACCATTGAGTGCTGCCATTGATGCCCTTGTGGCAAGGATATAGGTGTGTGAGCGTAGCGAAGGGGCCACCGAGGAGGTGACAGCCTTAAAGGCCACTATAGCTGTGTTACGGAGTGATGTGGATTAGCTAAAGTCCACCGACATGTCAATGATCATTGAGACAGTGGATATCCCATATGAGCCAGATATGCCTCCGGCTACCACCGGAGATAAGGTTAGAGTTGAGCAGACAGTTGATCCCGAATTTGAGGCAAAGACTAATGAGAAGTTGCTTGAAGTGGCTTAGAAAGCTTCATATGAGGGCCTAACTGAGACTGAAGAGGCTATGGTAGATGTTGTTGTGCAGGCTTCCTTAGCAGATACTCTATTGGCTGCTCCTAGTGCAACTACTTTTCCTTCTGTGGTGACTCAGGGCACTGATGACCAAGTCCAGATTGAGGAACTGGGCAGTGATGCCCAGACCGATGGAGCGACTGTGTAGATAAGATCCCCTTTTTACCTCTCTCTTTGTCTTTCTTTATTTTTGACTTGTGGATAATTTGTTTTGTTTGCATTTGAGAACAAATGACTTTATTTGTGGTAGGGTGAGACCAACCGTTTGTGTGACTTTTTGTGAATATTGATGTTTTGTTTATATATTAGGGTTTTTGAGCCATAATTGTATTTTTACACTGCTTTTGTGGATGGTTGAGCTTGTGGCTCCTTGTTTTTAATTGTAAATGATTTTTTACCCTTCCGAAAAATCTGCCACCTCTTATTTGTGATTAAATGTGGTTGTTCTTTTGTAAATTTGAGTATTGGTTTTGATCAATATCGATGACTTGAATAGTGCTCATAATCGAACAAAAATGAATGTGTGGCTACGATGAGGCCAAATGAAGCTGCATAGTCAATATGTGAACTCTTTGCATCTCGTTGTGACTAGAAAAGTATCAAATTGAGTCTCTTGTGAGGAACATTGCACACTAGAGAAAGTGTGGAGTCTTGTTTNNGTAGGGTGAGACCAACCGTTTGTGTGACTTTTTGTGAATATTGATGTTTTGTTTATATATTAGGGTTTTTGAGCCATAATTGTATTTTTACACTGCTTTTGTGGATGGTTGAGCTTGTGGCTCCTTGTTTTTAATTGTAAATGATTTTTTACCCTTCCGAAAAATCTGCCACCTCTTCTTTGTGATTAAATGTGGCTGTTCTTTTGTAAATTTGAGTATCGGTTTTGATCAATATCGATGACTTGAATAGTGCTCATAATCGAACAAAAATGAATGTGTGGCTACGATGAGGCCAAATGAAGCTGCATAGTCAATATGTGAACTATTTGCATCTCGTTGTGACTAGACAAGTATCGAATTGAGTCTCTTGTGAGGAACATTGCACACTAGAGAAAGTGTGGAGTCTTGTTTGACTTTGGTGTCAATGCCCTGTGTGATGAGCTTACCGTGAACTATGTGTGATGACACCTAGAATTTGCCCCGTTGGTCCGGTTGACTAAATGATGTGAACTCTTGAAATGATCTTAGGTAAATTTAAATTGTGTGAAACAATTTGATATTATACCTCTTTTTATGGCCTACCTTGT
Source organism: Solanum stenotomum (assembly GCF_019186545.1). Lineage (NCBI taxonomy): Eukaryota > Viridiplantae > Streptophyta > Magnoliopsida > Solanales > Solanaceae > Solanum > Solanum stenotomum. The sequence continues at coordinate 49,388,642 of NC_064289.1, read as the reverse complement.
GAGTGTGTGAACCTCTTTTGAACACCCTTTGAGCCTTAAACTTTTCTTGGAAGAAACTTGATGAAACCATAGCCTTTCTTGACCCATTACCCATAATCCTCATGATTTGTGGTCTGTTTGAATAGCCAACTTAGGCCAAAAGCCTAAGTTGGGGGTGTGGTAAAAAGAAAAGGTGAATCAAGAAAATGCAAAGAAGTTCGTTGTGCCCATGTTTTGAGAAAAATGGAACCCTCCATACAAAAAAAAAGAGAAAAAGAAGAAAAGAATGAAAAAGAAAAAGTTGTGGTATAAAGTGTGAAAATGCAAAAAGAAATGCGGTTTCCAACAATCCATGGAAAGTGAATAATGGGATGACTTGTGACAACGATTAAAAATGATGAAGAAAAGGAAAGGAAGTGTTGTTCACACCACATTTCATGAGGACTATAGCCATTGAACCTAAATGACCATAACTTTGCACTCAGCCCCGTTACAAGCCTTGAAAAGACCTTTTTGATCTTGAGTGAGCTGAAGCAAGTGTTGATTGGAATATACGGGCAAACCTATGAGTGAAATCATGCATTGTGTTCATCTTTGTGAGTGTGAGCTTTGCATTTGATTTCAAAACTTTAAATTGTTGAACCATTGTGTGTGAATATGGAATCATTCTTTGTGTGAGGGCATTTGAGTACCTTTGTTGAGCTTGAACTTGCATTTGAAGAAAGTATTGTGAGCTTGAGATTCTTTTATACTGGAGAGTCACAACTTGAGTCTTTGAGTGCACAGTAGACCTTTGCATGAGTAATTTGAGTCTTTTTGTGTGCATTCATGATTGAATCTTGTGTAGCACTGTTTGAGACATCCTTTTTGAACTGCTGCACTTGAGTTTTACTTGAAGACAAGCAAAAGTTTAAGTTGAGGGTGTTGATGAATCCACGATTTGGACTCATTTAGGGCTTCATTTTAATAGATTTAGTGTCCTCAAATGCATATTTTGTACCAATATCTGATGTAAATCTTTGAATTTCAGGTATTTGGATTGAGGAACAAAGCATGGACACTAATAATAAGAAAGGAACAAGGAAGCTGAAAGAACGAAGAAAAGAAGGCAAGAGGGTTTCCTAAACCATTAGGCGAATCGCCAAAGGACCTTGGCCTCGCCTAAAGTTCCAATGTGCCAAGCCCTGAACGAGAAAATCAAGTCGGCAATAGAAATGAGTAGTCAGCGAGTAGTCGAACGGTTCCGCGAAGCAGTGCTTCATCGTCAAATATATAGAACTTGAAAATGCTGAAAGCAAAAGCAAAACGACAATGAAAATGACCAAAGGGCGGATCGCCGATTGGATCGGCGATCCCGACTAACTACACCAACTGGACCTTCGCATCACAACTTTTTGACAACTATAAAAACTTGTTTAAATTCTTAGTTTAAAAGAAGAATTCAGTTTTGATCAGTGTTATTATTCAGTTTTCAAGCCTAGAGCTTAGAAGTGAGTTTTTGGAGACATTTTCCTTAGCTTTGAAGATTTGAAGATTTCCATTTCTAAGAAATTGGAAGTGGGTGTTAAAGACTCTTCATCTTAGACTTTTGTAAAGACTATATCAATCCTACCGAGTTGATGGAAACACAACTTGGTAACGATTTTTACCTTTTTACTATGTCTAGCTAAAACCCCAATTCTTAGGGTGTGATGATGTGATTATGGGTTGATTTAACTGTTGGATATTGCTAATTGATAGTTTATTTGTTGTTTAAAGGTGATTTCATTTAGTAATTGTGGTTGAACTTAATGGGGTTGTAGTTGCAAATACAATTTTAACTTCGTGTTTTTGGCTTTCTTGAGAGAGAGGTTTTAAAACAGAAATTTCTGAACCGATGGTTTGTGGATATTGGATTGTCATGGGTTAAGTTCGAGGGAGTGAATCCTGAACCTTTTTCCACTCATTCAGCTCGAGAAAGAAAATGGACTAAAGCAAAGGTTGTGCTTAATTACTGCTTATTGGTGTTCGAGAGAAACCAATTTGATTCGGGGTAAATTGTTCGAGAGAAAGTTTATCCCAACTAAAGTCTAGCTTATTCACTGATTTGCAATTGTTTACTATTAATTGCAATTACCCGGTTGTTTGCCTTGGCCCATAATCCTATCACATCCTAAGAATCCCATCTCCATATTCGTATTTTTTGTGTTATTTGCTGTTTTAGTTGATAATTGAATACAAAACCCCCCTTTGATATTTGACACTTGTGTCACCCCAAACTTGAATTATCTTTTTCTTCGTAAATATTTTAGATATGATTGACTTGAACATATTTATATTTTTCTATTGATTCTTGAGTACAAACCACTCCCTTGGGACTCGACCCCAACTCACTTAGTTGGGTTATATTACTATTGAACAATCGTTGATGCTTAGTATTGGATGAAGTATCTTTGATAGCGTTAATCAAAAAACAGCGCGCCGCACTAGACCTCCAAGTACTCGGGGTTAGTTCGGCACACTGCAGGCGCAAGGCGCCAACCCTCTTGGCGCCTTGGGGGTGCCATTCCCCACCCAAAACCCAGAACTTTGACGAATTGTTTTTGCTAAATTCAAGACCTAACTCATCTAGAATCGAATGATTTATTCCCATACTATTTTGGATTCTTAAACCCAACAAATTAATCAAAAACTCATTTTAATCCATCAATGACAGCACTCATTCGCAAGACCCTCACCTCAAGAACTCAACAAGACTCCATTCTTAAAGAATGAAGCTAAAACCTCAAGAATTTCTCAAAAATTTCAAATCAACCAACCTCAAGGAAGAATTATGAATAAAAATACATGATTGGCCTGAGGGTGAATAATTCAACACTATGAGAGGTTACATACCTCGAAAAAACCTAGTTCTTGGCGAAATTTTCATGTTCTTGAAAGAATGCTTGAATCCTCTTTTTCTTTTCTCCTGTTGAACTTCTCACTAAAAACCCTATACACTTTTGGAATGAATGAGAACTGATCTCAATCAGTTTAGACTCCTATTAGGGAGACGAATTTTTTTAAAAAAAATGTGCTAGGCTAGTGGGGTAAGGAAAAGACCAAAATACCCCTCCTTAAAATGGATGAAAATGCCTTAACGAGAGAGGCTGCACTCAAACGTGAATAACTCCTTCATCCGAACTCGGAATTTAGCAAACTCAACGGCGTTGGAAAGAGGACACAGAGACCTTCGAATTGATACCTCATGGGTCACCTAATTCATCGTGTGCCGAAAGTTATGGTTGTTGAAGTTGATCCATAATTTAAAAATTGACCAAAGTTCAAGGTATTACAAACAGTTTGGGTGGTCGAAATTTTCATGGTCCACTAAAGCAATTCGTATGAGGAATATTTAATATGGTAGTCTTTGGTAAAATAGTCATAACTATTTACTCTGAACTCTAAATGAGGAGAAGTTGGTAGCATTAGAAAGAGGTCTCAAAGACCTTCAATTTTATAGTTCATCTGCTACCTAATTAATTATTTGTGGAGATATATGATCATTTGAAGTTGACCTAAATACAATATTATGTCAAAACCTAATCGGTAAGGAAGTTTTGAACTCAACTTTGTGCGAGGGGATTCTTGTTACCTTAATTCATGCCTAATCCATTCCCACAGTACATAATTGACCTTTATACCGATGAGAAATTTAAAAATTACTTGATACAATCTTGCTTGTAAATAAAGAATGGTTAGGACCTTAGCTTAGAAATTTTGGGGGTATTACAGTCCAAACAATTTTGCAAAGTCCAAATTGTGAGATGACAATATTAAGACATGAGACCATCTCAAAGAAGCATCTATTAGGATCATAAAGAATTTAAACGACCCACTAGGTGGATGAATAGGTCCACAAATATCCTCATGTATATGTTCCAAGAACGTAGGGGACTCTATCACAATTTTTATTGGTGATTTCTCACAATTAACTTGTCTTGATAACAAATTGTACAAGAAAACTCACAATTAAAAGGAATCTTCAAGTTCTTTAATGAATGTCTGATTAACTTGTTATAATTCATATTATCGTTATAAATCCAGGATGTCACATACAATCATGTCAACGTATGACAGTATTGAGATTAGTAAATTTCTGGTTTACTATAGAATGTGTCTCAATTGCACTAATCTTTGTAGAACACAAGCTAAAAGTTAAAGCATGAAACTTATATATAACACATGTTTGTCCAAAGACATTCTTGGTGATACCAAGATATTCATGATTAATTTCATCCATTGTCTTGATATGATAATAATTTTCAAAAATATCTTAAACTCAACAAGTTTCTCCGAAACATAGGAGAAAATATAGCATTATCTATGATGAGTTTATCTCTCTTAGGCGAAATTATAATGACTCTTCTGAAGCCCTCTATCAAATTAGTACTACCAAAAATTATGGTAACATTTATCTTTCCCATACTTAAATGAAAAAAATACTTTTCGTTTTTGAATATAATATGTGTTGTTGCAGAATCAATCAAACAAATGCCTTCATAATTGGATAACTTTCTTGAGAAATATCCATATCTTAGTCTTCAATATTTAGATGGTAGTCTCATGCTGATAATGTATTGTAAAACTATAAAATAAGAATAAAATCCCCCTTTTATTTATAATAAAAAATTGACTTGGTCCAAAAGTTAGGATTCCTAATTTTCTCTAAAAGATAGACATTCACTATATTTATAACAAAATGACAATTTTGTCTTTCAATAAAGGGGAAAAGTCCAATCACCATGTAAAACAATTTTATTATATTTACGATTATTAATATAAACAATAATATTGGGACAAAAATAGTACTATAAATTTTTCTAAACAAAATTATTAGTCTTAGAAATGGGAAAACGAAAACTTTACGCATAATGCACATTACGATACAAAGTCATAATTCAATATTTTTCATAAATAACCTAAGACAAATAACTTTCTTTAATATTCAGTTGAAAAAATAATACAATTACAAATTTTCTAGGAAAGATTTTCATTGTGTGCCTCGGGTATGAGCTCAAAATCCCAAAGGTAAAGAAAAGAGTGCACGGGAGTACATAATGCAGCATCTCCTGAGTTGACAGGTGTTGCATCATCTCCCAAGTTCACCTGTTGATGCCCATATAAATCTTCGTTTTCTCTTTTTCTCTTTTTTTCTGGCCATAAAAAATAAAAATTATAAGAATTAACTAGGGCAAGGACAATGAACGTGAAAATACAAACAATAATAATAAAAACAATATATAGAGGAACAATATATGTTTTATTGTGACTTTCTTAACTTTGCTTACCAATGTTTGAAGGGATGTCACGTTCGGATAAGTAGTTAGCTTCTCCCCGATTTTTAATGTAAATCCCGTTGCAAGATTCGATACATGTTCCAACTACATATTTTTTTATCAATTTTTTACCGCGCACATGTGGTTTACGTCTCGGTGTCACCTGCAAATTAAATCATTTTAATGATCATGCATAAAGAGTCGATCTCACTATTAATTCTAATATAATATTTTTGAGCTAACCTGCAATGGTTCTTCATTTTCTCTTAATTTCTTCGATATTTCAGGAACTTCCCCATATACAAGAAATTTGTAAACCTCTATCAAAGATCGAAACTTTTTGTTTGTCTCCAAATGATGGTAGACCTGTTTGCCGACAATTATAGAATATTTATTTTGTCATAATTTCATCAAATAAAAAATATAATCGATTTTTGTTGGCAGGTTTTGTTGGCAGGAAAACATGTATATTAATCAAAAGAAAACTTACATAATCAATTATTAAACCACCTGGGCGAGAAATATTCTTGATGATCCAATTTCTCCTTCTATGTTCAAATGTATGTGTATGCATGTAATGCATATTTTTTGGTAGCATTTCATTCTGCAATCAAAACATTAGTTATGGAATTCAAATTTATCAAATATCCATTCTCAAAAGGTAATCATCTGGACAAAGTAGGGAGAATCAACATTTTGTCATCAAGTAAAACACAAAATATTGAAGCATCCACATTTTATATTCTAAAGGATCATGGCATGGACAGCACAATACAATGAAGTATGTTTCTTCTATTTTTGTCTAGAAGGTTAGGTCAGGCCTATAATTGTTTCCGACGTATTTGTACGATTAATTTTGAATGAAACTCTAGACTTAGCTTGTTAGATGACCTTTAAAAGTATTATTATTGTTACTATTATATATATATATACTGCTTTGGACTATTTTTTCTTTGAGCTAAGGGTTTATCGAAAACAACTATTCTACCTCCAAGGTAACGGTAAGGTATGTGTAAACTTTATTCTTCGCAAACCCCATTTCATCGGATTACACTGGATTTATTGTTGTTTTCTATTATTATTATCGATATGGCATATTTAAATGTTGTTGTTGTAATACAATTCATATCTTTTAGCTTTAGAGAAGAACATTTCTATTGTTTTCATAAAATTATTAATATTAAAAAGTTGTTCAAAAATTCATCAAAAGATTTTTGTACATGTTTTAAAAGGAACAAAACAAACCTATAATTGGAAGAATCTTTCAAAACTAAAAGAAAAGAACATTTCAAAAGTGTACCTGCAAAACATCAACATTTGCTTTTTCCAGTGCAATAAAAGATATAGGAACTTCTGTTAATGTTGCATCCTCATCACCATCATTTCGGTCCTGCTTATCCATATTCTAGTATGAAAAAAATAATTATATATTTTATAAACTGAAAAATTGTGTGAAGTAATTGAGAACCCCATTTCATGAGATTACACTTGATTTGTTGTTGTTTTTTGTTATTATTATTATTGATATAGCTTATTTAAATGTTGTTGTTATAATACAATTCATATCATTTAGCTTTAGAGAAGACCATTTCTCTTGTTTTCATAAAACCATTAATATTAAAAAGTTGTTCAAGAATTCATCAAAAGATTTGTGTACATGTCATAAAAGGAAAAAAACAATCAACTTATAATTGGAAGAACCTTTCAAAACAAAAAAAAGAAGAACTTTTCAAAAGTGTACCTGCAAAACATCAACCTTTGCTTTTTCCAGTGCAATAAAAGATATAGGAACTTCTGTTAATGTTGCATCCTCATCACCATCCATTCGATTCAGCTTATTCATATTCTAGTACGAAAAAAATAATTAGATATTTTATAAACTGAAAAAATGTGTGAAGTAATTGAGAAGGTTTTTTAAAAAACACCAAAATCGCTTGTTTGGTAGTAAGATATATATACACACACACAAAGTGCTAGAATGCCCAAAAAAATACTTGTTCATCAATCTTATGCATTTTGTAACAACATCAATGATGATTGTGGCAATGCATCTCTAAAGTTTCACTAAATAATTGAATGTGAGATGAAAAGTTCCATCCAAAATCAGAATTTCATTCTAACCAAATTAATATTTTGGGTGAAAATTAATTTTAAAAACTTCTATTTCTAAGGAAATTCTTAAACTAAAAGATGTACAGTAATAAGCAGACATATCTTTTAGTATTTAGATCTTAATACATTCTCTTAAAATTGAGATGTCTATTCAAAGNAACTTCTATTTCTAAGGAAATTCTTAAACTAAAAGATGTACAGTAATAAGCAGACATATTTTTTAGTATTCAGATCTTAATACATTCTCTTGAAATTGAGATGTCTATTCAAAGATTCATGCACTTCTATCATTCAGATTTTGACGTCTAATATATAATCATAAAAAAAAATGAGGATTTAAACTTGCTAGAAAACTTCTAATACACTACAACTATTACTATTATTTATATGTATTCAAATTATTGTTTTACTTTTTTTTATTTATGTCACTATAGCATGATCAATTTAGTTTAAATAGAGAAATGAGGATTCATATAGCCAAATTCATTTTATTTTTTTTGAATTAAGATATAGTTAAATGTTATTGTTATGTGACTTAGATGTGCTAGCTCTAGAAAAAAATTATCTTTCTTCCGTAAGATTACTAATACTAGAAAAGTTCTTATCGAATAGAACAAAAGATTTGTATACCTGTCTTAATAGAAGAAGAACTAAATACCTTATAATAAGTATGTTAAACAATAAAGAATTTTTTTAAAGCTTACCAATGACACACCAACTTGTGGTGCAATAGAAGATATCGGAATTGCCATTATTGCATCTCTACGATCAACTTTGTGGTGCTTATCCATTTTCTAGTAAAAAATAAATACTTAGTTATATATTATGTAAAATTAAAAATTGTGTGAAGTAATATTGGGGGAAACAACAAAAAAGATATCATCTAACGAAATAATGATGAAATTGCTAGTATGTTAGTAATTTATATATATACACATTAATTAATATTTTAATACTTAATACAGTTCTAGAATATCACAAAATAGAAAGAAATAGATGTTTTTTCGTAAATCTTATGCTTTCAATAACAAATGTAATGATATTCTTGAAAAAGCTCAAGTTTCTTTGTAACTCTTCTAGCATCTTCACATAAAAAAGGTCACTTTCTATTCTTGTTAAAAGAAATTATAGTTTCAATAGTTAATTACACAAACTAATTTGTATTTTAATATATTTATTTGTAGCATAGTTTAAGAGGAGTAATGATAGTAAGTCAAGTGCTCTATGTTAATTTAATGTTTGTTCAATTTTCATCAAAATTATGATGCTTAATTTGTAGGCGTTTGGACATGCAATTTCATCTTGTGATTTGAAATCATGAGATGAAAATCAGTATTTGGACAAGCGATTTCATCTCATGATTTCAAATTATGAGATGAAATCCCAAATTCTCCAAAAATTATTTGATTTGGAAATTTTATATCATGATGTCACATTTTCAACTAGAAAAATTGACACACAAGTTTATATTTTATATAAAAAAAATCATACATCTACATAATATTGTACGAGAATACCAAAGGAGTAAAGAAATATTTACGAAATATGAACATGATGATATAATTACTAAAGATATTGACCATGTTCAATTATATTAAAGAGTACCACACTACAACTCATGTTTAATGTTACCATTTTATTGAACTAAATTAAAGTTCAATCAATAAATGTTGTATTTTTTTTTAGAAAAACTTTTTGATAGTGTATTGTACTTTTGTTTATGAACTTCTTCTTATTTGGTAAGATTGTAAAAAATAATTTGGGGTATTTTGATAGTTTTAATAACTTATGGAGATTTTATTTTTATGAGCCAAAAATACAACTTAAAAATTTAAATTACATGTCCACATAAAACTTAACTTAATTTTATATCACGATTTCATCTCACATGGATGTTTATTAATCTAACTTTTTTATATGGGTATAAATGGCTCAAAAGACTTTTGTACATGGTGAGTTTAATCACGGGTAGATGTTTGATTTTTTTTCATTATCTCATATATTTTATACTTTTATACTGAGGTGATACAATAGTAATTTTCTAAGTCATGTATGATTTCGATTTGAAAAAAATATATTTATATGTTTTTAATACTTGAAAAAAAATCACTCACTAAAAATAAAAATGTTCTTCATGCATCATAGCCACCATCATCTATTATTTACAATTATTATTGGCACCAATCATAATTGGGATAAAAATCATCGAACTTTATCGGCAATCACTATGATAAGTCACAATTATATTGTTTGTCACCATCATCTATCACCACAATCATTAGTTATCACTATTGTCCAACTATCAACCACCACCAAACTACTGCATTCAACTACTACCACCATCACTATCAATAGCTTCTATCAACAACACCATCATTAGTCAATACACCATCCTCAATTGACATCCACCACCAATGTAGCTAGTCATCACAACCATCAACCATCATATAATTTTTTTAAAAAATATTTTTGTAGTTTTAAATTAATTTTAGTTTCTTAAATTTTAGATTAAATGGCTGAAAAGACACATTTACTATGAATGATTTTTTTATAACACACTCATCTTTTATGGCAGTCCTATGACCCTACCCCCCCTCCCCCCGAATATTTTTTAAAGCACTTATTTGGCATTATCGGGTGGGATAGATAAAAAAATAAAAGTTTTGTTATTTTGTTTGTACACACTTGTTGATCAAAAGGTACAAACAAAGGGGTTTGATCATTTTCACTTACTTACACTCTTAGAACAAAGTAAAAATGGAGATCCTTCCTTATATTCACACTGCAATATTTTCTCGAAGCAATCAAATGAATATTTTAAAATTTAATCTCATGAATCATTATATTCTTCCATAATTAAGTTTTATCTTGTGTCACAATTGATAAATGTCAAACGGATGCTTAAAAAATATTCAAGTGGATACTATGTCCTCCATAAAGTATGAGTACATTACTACCAATTTGGTCATAGATTGTATCATTTTTTTCATTTTCCCTAAACTTTGTGCTTATTAAACTTTAAATAAATAACCAGTTTACATATTTTATGTTAATAATGAGTAACCTTATTATTTAGTATTCATATTTTAATACATCGTCTTAATATTGAATAGTCTATAAAGAGATTGCTAATGCACATCTTATCAGTCAAATATACATTCAGATTTAGACATCTTCTATATACTCTTAAAACAAATATGAGGACTTAGCCTTGCTAGAGAAATTCTCAAACTACTATTATCATTATTACTATTACTTATATGCATTTAACATATTTTTTACTTCTACTTTTATTTGTATGACTATGGCGTGGTTAATTTAGCTCAAATGGAGAAATGAGGATTCATATAATCAATTTTAACTTGTTTGGGATTGATAAATAGTTAAATGTTGTTGTTGTTATGCGATTCAAATGTTTTAGCTTTAGCAAGAAAATCCTTCTCTTTCTTCCATTAGACGACTAACATTAAGAAAGTTGTTTCCAAATGAATAAAAAATATTTACATATGTTTATGCTTAAAAATATCTCTCTAAAAATAAAAACTCTCTTCATGCATTATAGCCATTAATTTTATAATAGTGAATAATACCGTATGGACGAAAGTTGTCTTGAAAGACCGATCATTTTTTGGCATGAATGTAGGACGTAACTAAAATCAGCAAAATTAGAAAATAGAATTTAGACTATTTATCTATATGAAATATTCAAATATTGATGTTGTAATGTAATCCCTATGTCTTAGTTCTAGAGAAGAATGTTTTTCTTTCTTTCATAACACAATTAACATTAACAAGTTGTTCAAGAATCCATCAAACGATTTTTGTACACATCTCAAAAGGAAAAAAACTAACACCTTATAATTGAAGAAACTTTTAAAAAGCTTACCTCAACAACATCATCTTTTGATTCTTGAGGTGCGAAAAAAGATATGGGAACTTCCCTTAATGTTGCATCTTCATCACCAACTTTGTTCTGCTTATTCATATTCAAGTGAAAAATATGAAAAAAATAGTTAGATCTTTTGTAAAATAAAAACTTGTATGAAGTGATGAAGAAGGCTTTCAAAAAAGATGTAAATAGCTCACTTACTATATTTCAAGTAATATTTTAAGAATTTAATCAAGGTTCTACAATACCCAAATAAAAAATATTTGTCCATCGATATTATACATTCTATAACAAGATCATTGATGTTTGTGATCTTGCATCTTTTAAATTTCACTAAATTCATTGAATGTGTTACAAAAAAAAAATCATCCTAAATCCAAATCTTTTTCTAAGAAAGTTATATTTTTGGGTAAAATCAATTTTAAAAGCTTCTTTTTATAATGAAATTGTTAAAAGTTGTCACAACATCTATCACATACTAAATTAATCCTTAATTTGGCCAAATCTAAGAGGATTGATCTCCTCTATTCTGACCTAGATTTACTAAAACTTGAATCCTTAAAATGGAAAAATGGAAAGAAATGGCTAGATAAAGAGGAAAAATCATGAAAAGCTTAGATCCATCTGACTAGTGGTTATGATAAATTTCCAAATTGAAAAACTACTATATTATCCATTATCATGATCTGTGAAATGAATCTACCTAGTTATTATTCATATAATTATCCTCTCTATTCAAAAAAATTGTATACATTTTTTCAGAAATGTTAAAATATGAAAAGATCATTTGAGATGGTTTGGTCATATCATAGGTTGTTCTATAGATGAATCGATCTATTCGTGTGAAAATATGGTAAGTAGAAGTATTAAATATCATATGAAAGAAGGTTTTCTCTAAAGAGTTATTAGTTTTTGACATAATGCATACTTAACTAAGAATATCGCACAACGGAGAAAAAAATGTGTAAGGGTGATATCTACTTGTAAATATTAGAATTTTGGTCTCTTTTGTTTGCATTAATTAAGATTTAATTTTAATCATTCAAATCTCATCCATTAAATATGTATGTTTTTTAGGTTTGAATCTCAATCATCAAGTACATTTTGTTATGATGCGGCCATTTGTTGGGTTTGGATAGGTATAAATGATTAGATCTATAACAAAGTCTAATATCATTGATATGTCTATTAAAGGTTTCTAAATACATTACAGTTCACTAATTCTATCCATTCATTGCTAGCTCCATACTCCATCATTATCAATCATCATCATAATTATCCATCATTATCAACTACTACCATCAACCGCCCACAACTGCCATCATCAACGACCACCACTATCATCCCTAAATCAACTACAACACCACTAACTACTATTTACAATTATTAGTTTCATCAATCATCATTATAATAAAATCATCGAGCATTATCGACAATCACCATCATAAGTAATCACTCACAACTATATATATTTCCAACCATCGTCATCATTCATCACTATCATTAACTATTAACCACCCTGGTAATACTACCATAAACTGCTGCAACCATCATTACCAATAAGTACTATCCATAACGCCAATATTAGTTAGCACACCATCATCAATTGACATTCACTATTACCACCGCTAGTCATCACAACCATAAACTAGCATATAATGTTTTAAAATATTTAGTTGGAGTCACCATAGTGAATTATCTAATAAGACCTCAAAGATAAGGAGGGTATAAAAACTTATATCTCTTGTTTAATCTATATGATGACTTTTGGATTCTGAAGTTATAATAATTTATACATTCACATTTCTTAATCTATTATACTTGAGACTTTATGTCTTGTCTTAATATTTTTAAATGAGTCGGTTATAGTATTGCTTAGTTGGTAAAATATGGTTTGCCCACTGTGGAGTTAGTGTGTGTCTTAGATTGTGACAAAATTAGGATCAAATCTTTAGGTTCTTTGATCGTGTTATTACTTTATCCATGGTGATCCAAATTGGTATATAACATTCACTTTTTCCCTCACAAATGATGTGAATACGTTCAGGAGAAGCTATAGTTGAGGCACTTGAGCCGGCAGTTACTATTGTGATGCGTGATAGTGGAGATAATCAGGGCAACAACACCAGCCAAGGCTAACGCCCAAGCTGTTGACCAGGTTAGAGACAAGTCCAAGTCCCCACACTTCTAAATAATCTTTAATATGGTAGAAGAGAAAGCAATGGCACTAGTTTAGGAGATTGTTGCGCTTGCTCTGACTTCATCAAATGTAGTCATTCAAGTATTGACTTTGTTGAGGGGTTTGGTAGGGACTGGAGTGGCACCCGAAATTTTGACAGGGCATTATTTATGGGTCCAGTATGTTGTTGATATAGCTTCATGGATGAACAAGGTTTATGAGATAGGGCTATTTTCATGAACAATGACTGGACCGGTGATGACAAGAGATTAGCATGATCTATTTTGGAGAGTCACTAAGATGAATCCTCGATGGTTTTATGTTTTTGAGTCTGAGGATGTTAACGAGTTCAATAACAAACGTATTATTTATATTTCAGATCTTAATACATCATCTTAACATTGAGATGTCAATTCAGATATTCTTAATACATGTCTTATCATTTACATATGCATCCATATTTAGACGCCTTATACTCTTAAAATGACAAATGAAGCCTTAGACTTGTTAGAGAACTTCTAATACTATAGTTAAATGTTGTTGGTTTTATGTGCCTCAGATGCTTTGGCTCTAGAAAGAAAAATGTTTATCTTTATTCTTTAAGACAACTAATATTAAAAAACTTATTCCCAAATGCATCAAAATATTATTTTTACATGTATTAAAAGGAACAGAACTAAGCACCTTAAAATATGTAAGCTAAACAATGAAGAAACTTTTCAAAAGCTTACCTCTAAAACATCATCTTGAGGTGCGACAGATGATATGGAAATCGCCACTATTGCATCTTCAACATCTACTTTGAAGAGCGTATCCATATTCTAGTAGAAAATATAAAATAATTTGTTATTTATTTCGTAAAATCAAAAATTGTGTGAACTAATTATATTGGAGGAGACTATCAAAAAGTTTTCCTTTAAATAAAATAAAGATCAAAATTGCTAACTTGATTGTAATTTATATGTGTGTTATAACATTTTAAAACCTTAATAAGAGTTTCGGAATACCCCCAACGAAATAAAAAAAAAGTGATTTTCCATTGGTCTTAGGTTTTCAACAATAGAAACAATGATTTCCTTGGGAAGTTCAAATTTATTTATCATTTTTCAAGCATCTTCACATTATAAGAAAGTTTTACTTTCTATTCTTGTTAAAAGAAACAGTAGTTTCAACGGTAATACAAATTAATTTATCTTTTTAATATATGTATTTATTGAAAAAAAATAAGAGTAGTAACGATTTAAGTCAGATTCTCAACGTTAATTCAATGTTATTTCAATGTTCATGTGGGTATAAATGGATCAAAACACTTTCATCTATTATGTGTTTAAACAAGGGTAGAAGGTTGAGATTTTCTCATTACTTGATTTTGTAGCAAGGTGATGTCAAACATTTAATTTATTTTTATTTATAGAACTATTTAGATGTTATTGTTATGATACGATTCAATTGTATTCTTTTCTTTCATAACACAATTAACATCAAAAAGTTGTTCAAGTACCCATCAAAAAAATAGTGTACATGGCTTATAAGGAAAAAAATAAGCACCTTATAATTAGAGGAACTTTTTAAGGCTTACCTCTAAATCATCAACTTTTGATTTTTGAGGTGTGATAACAGATATGGGAACATCCATTAACATTGCGTCTTCATCACCATGAATTTTGCTTTGGTTATCCATATTCTAGTAAAAAAACAAGAAAGCTTAGTTAGATCTTTTGTAAGACAAAAATATTTTGTGAAGTAATAGAAAAAAATTTCAAAAAATGATGAAAATTGCTAGCTTGCTAGTAATTTATATATACGTGTCAAATAACATCTTAAGAACTTAATCAAAATGCTAGATCACCCACAAAAAAAAGAGTCAAAGTAAAAGATGCTTGTCCATCAATGTATACATACTGTAACAAGATCAAGATCAATTATTGTTCTGGTCATACATCTCAAATGATTTACTAAATATATTGGATGTATGATAAAAACAAATCATTCTTTATCAAAACTTCTTTCTAAAAAAGTTTTAAAATTTGGAAAATATCAATTTTAAAATTTCTCTTTAAAAAAAAAAATTAAAGGCGCCCACAACCTCTAGATCTATCACAAATTAAATTAATCTCCACTCAAAGCAACAATTATTTATCTTTTAATGGTCAAACCTAAGATGATCTATCTACTTTATTAGAACTTGCATCCTTGAAATAAAAATAAATGATTAGATAAATAGAGAAGGGGGACTTAGATCCGTCATAAGAAAAATTATAAATTTCGATCTATTGCGAGCATGCATCTCTCAAGATTCATTGGATTAGTGATAAAAAAAAATAATTTCTTATATTTAAATTTATTTCAAAAAAAATTATGAATTTTGAGAAAAATCAACTTTAAAGACTTCTTTGTACAAGGAAATTGTTAAAGTGGTTGCTACCTTTAGATCTATCACAAGTTAAATTTATTTTCACCATGTCAATAATTTTTATTTTTTTTAATTTGGTCAAACCCAAAGTGATCGATCTGCTCTCTTTCCTTCTAGATGTACTAGAACTTTCATCCATAAAATATTAAGAAAATAATAATAATAATAATAGAAAAAAAGAATCAAGAACCTAGATAATTTAATAATAGAAGATATATAGATAGATCAATGAAATTAAGAAGGCATAAGTCTAAACCTCAAACTTATTTGTAGCAGCTGAGCTGGATTAAGAATCTTCTTCTGATAGAATGAACTCAGCAGGCGGAGAAGACAAAGTGAGAGTAAAAAGAAATTGTTGAGATATATACTAGTCTATTTCAGAGTTGATAAGAAAATTAACTTTGTTTCTTTTAAATGCTGTTTTGGGAGGTAGAATTGAAGGCAAATTCGTGTAATCTTTCTTTTGAATAGTTTTGGTGTGTGTTTGATATAATTTCCTTAAAAGTCATTCAAATATTGAAAAGATTTCACTAAAATTATTTTAAATTTTTTTTCCTATAAAGTAATTCAACTATAACTTTATGTCCTAAAATAAAAAAATTATTTCTCTCAATAGGTTTCTTAGTTGATATACCATGTCTTATCAATTTCTTATCCTCATATCATGTACGATACAACATAAGTTAAATTTGAATACAAAAATATTAAATTTAACAATTTAATTTTACATATACGTCAATTTAAGTCCTTAATTATTTTGAAATTAAATATTATCTCCTAACGAGGATGATATCTGATGGAGTTATTAATAAATATGTTTTGTAAAAACTAGAAAGGTAATTTTTGGAAATTTTTATAAAAGTAGCATTTTATCCTTTTCTATAGTGACCCTGAGTTATTTTTGAATGAATTTTAAAATTGATTTTGAGCTTTGAGTACAAAGTTGTGAATTTTCAAAGTTTTTTATTTTAAACGGCTAAAGTAGTTAAAATGTAGTTATTGAAGTTTTGAGTGTCAGAATAAATTTTTTATCAATTTCATCAGTTCTAGAATGTGGAGATTGGTCGAAGAGTGTTGTCACATTCAAATTTAGAGTCTTTTTTTAGGATTTGAGGTTTTACGCTGGAACTTTGTGAAATTTTAGGTTTTGGGTTGATTTTGGTCAACATTCAGGGTTCAGATGCTCGAATAAGAATTCAGAGAGTTATGTTGGATTCGAAGGATGATTTTAGGCCTAAATGAGGTCTTGATTGAAGTTTCAGAGGTCCAGAGCTTGATTAAGCATTTAGGCCCCGTCACAGATCTCTCCTCTATCCGGACCAAGTTGGACAGCCTTCAGGCCAACCTTGATGCCATCATAACCCCTCGCACAAATAAGCCATAGTATGCACCTACTACATTGGCTAATGACACAGCGCTTGATGTTTTATTTAGCGATGACATAGCACAGCCCGAGCCCACCCGTGCTCGAGGGAAGAAGCACCGCTCTGGTCACATTTCTGACACCACTGAGGATGCATGAGCTAGGAAGTGGGAATGCCAGCAGAATGAGCAGGCTAGGAGAGCCTCCATTATAGATGAGGAGTTGCGCCAACAGAGGGCTCGTGAGAGTATTATTGGAGCATCAAGTTCTAGGCCCACCACTGAGACCATGATTGCCATGGGAGATGATGTTAGCACCACTGATGGTGCAGTTAGAGTGACTAATAGCACTACCAATGGTGTTATGATAGATGATGTGGGCACTACTGAGGGTGATCCAAGTATTGTCTTAGAGGGCTCCGGGAAACCGAACCCACCCGCTTGTTGAGGTTTTCGGCGCATTTGCGCCACAAGTTTGCTTCACCTTCACCCTACTCTTTATTGGTTAATTTTGTGCATTGGGGACAATTGCACTCTATTTTGTTGGGGGTGGGATAAATGGATTGTGAGTGATAGGGTGAAGTCTGAGTAACCCAACTCATAATCCTCTCTTGGGGTTTTCTTGCCTGTGTTCTTTTTTCCCAAGAGACTGTTTAATTTCTGCTGAACCGGCATGTTTTAGGATTGTATGTGTAGAAGAATGAGAAATAATGAAGCATGCTAGCATAATTAAGAAAGAAAAATGATACCCGTCCAAAATATGTGACATGTGCTAAACTCTGTAGGCTAGAATGAGTTGAATTTGTTGGCTCTGAGTATGACATAATAAAGAACAACCTTGATCTCATAACTTAAGCTAAAGACTTGAACTGGGTACTCTAATAATTTGATAATAAAACTATGTGCCAAGAGTGTGTGAGAATGGTTGATTGTTCAGACAGTTTTATACCAATCTAGAACTTGCCCCGTTGGTCCTGCTAAGATAATCTAGGCTAGAAGTTAGGAAGTGATCATAGGCTATTGTTCAAATTAGTCCACTTAAACCTAAAATGATCTAACCAAATGATAGCATTATTCCCTTTTGATCCAAAAATTTGAGCCTAAAATTGACCAATTCTTTTGATTCACCTAACTCACCTTTCCTTAAAAACATTGTCTTGGCCCCAGTCCCTCCTTGGACATGTGCACCTTGACTTAGGCCAAAATCCTAAGTTGAGGATGGCTAAGCCCAAAAGTTACCTTGATCTTGGCCCTGGTCCGACATCGGACATTGTGCACCTCAACTAATGCAAAATGCATAAGTTGAGGGTGGCTATGATAAAGGAAACCAAATGAAAAAAAAGGGTATGAAAAGAGTTTAGTGTTGAAAAGAGAAAAAGTATGAAAGAGGATTGGCTTTGCACAAAAGAAGCAAAAGAAAAGTGTTGAAAGAAATAAAAGAAAAAGAAGAAAGTGAAAAATAGGAGTAAAAAAAAAGTCAAAAGTCACATCCATGTTGCAAAGAAAGAAGGGAAAGAAAGTTAGATGAAAAGTCGCCAACCTTCATCACGAGAAGATGTACCCATTCCTATTTCATGATTCTAACCTAGAATTGATATAGTTGGGTTGATGCCATGAAAGGGAACTTTGTGGGTTTAAATGTATCCTTATAGTATTGATGAATTATGATTAGAATAGCTTGAGAATAAAGCTTAATTAATGATAATGAAATCTAGGGCTTTGAGAGTAAAGCTTAGGATGTTGGTAATTGATGTTATTATAGAGGAACGGATACTTCCCCATGAATCGACTAAGTATGAATGTATGAATGTGAAAGGCATTCTCACATGAATGATTCTAGGTTGAAAGGATTGCTCACCTAAAATGAATCAATACTAAAAGTTGATGTAATTGATGAGGCTAGAGGCGATTACCCTTGATCTCTATATGAAAGGATATGAGGTGATTCCCATACTCCTTAGAATTGAACAAGAGGTGAGTCCCCACGTTCTTACTATGATGAATGGACATGGAGGCGAGTACCCATAATCCTTATGAAATAATGTGGAGGTGAGTACTCGCATTATATGATAAATGGTGTGGAGGCGAGTACCCACATCATATGATGAGATTGTGAAGGCGAGTACCCGAGATCTAAAAGTAATTAAGGTAAGAAGAGAATACCCATTAGCCTTTGTAAGTTAGGCAAAGAGGTGAATCCCCATGTCTTTAAAAGTAAGTGTGAATGATGTAGATAATGTTGTGAAGAATGAATAGCTTGGATTGTTTCTTGATATGCCTTCCATGAGGTAAGTTGACTAGAGGTGGATGACCCAAGTCTTGATTAAGGATGAGTAAGGTTACTTGAGAAGTATTTCTTTCTTATTATGATGATTATTTATGTGCATTTAATATGCTTATGGTTTGTATTGACAAACTATTATGTTTATGTTGTTTATGCTAGCCATCATATTTAGTACTTGATTGTATTAACGCATACTTTTGCCTACATTCTTATCAAATGTAGGGTCCGGCGACGTCGACACTCATTCTCGTGGCTAGGATCATAATAACTCAAGGAAGTGAAGATTTGGTGAGTCCTCATTGGATTCAAGGATGTGATCACCACTCTCTTTTATGTCTTGGACTATTGTATGGGTTGTGTCCCAAGACTTTACTCATGATGTTCAGATGGTTTAAGACAATTGTTTAGACTTCCGCTTCGTTTTATAAAGACTTCGATTGTATTTAAATGTTTTAAATTTCCACTTATTTCTTTTACTTTATGTTATGATATTCTAAATGGCTTGTATGAGGCCTCTCCGGGTCTTATACGCCTTGTTACGTCTAGGGGGTACCCATGGGTCGTGACATAGACTGAGCCCTATTGTTGTTACCTCATTGACCCTTCTGGCAGAAGGGCAATCCTTCAACCTATGGCCAGACTGACCACACCCAAAGCTCCCTTCCTTGCCAACAAGACACTTGCCCGGATGGTTCTTACCACACTTTCGACAAGCACTCCCCTGAGACTTAAAGCTTGATGCCCTACCTTTATGATACCGTCGAAACATGGGGGTGGAGCACTAGTTGATGAAGGTGATGGGGTTATAGACCTCTAGTGAAATTGCGATCGATTTCCAGTGTCTGACTTTTGCTGTGAGTACTCATAATTTATTGTTCTTGCCTTTTTGTTGTCCTTACTCATTTGTGCCCTTGAATCGGCAACCATATGTGGAGCATACCTAGAGAGCTGAGTGAACTTCAACCCATACTCTTAGACTGGCAGAGAACCCTGCCTCAAGTTCATAAACTCTTGCGCCTTAGCTTCTCTCAACTCTCTTGGGAAGAACATGTCTAGGAAATCTCCAATAAAATAATCCCAAGTCAGAAGAGCTACATCTGCTCCCCTGTTATCTTTCCACTAAGTGAACTAAGTATGAGCCACATCCTTAAGTTGGTAGGATGCTAACTCAACACTCTCAGATCCAGTTACTCGCATTACACCAAGGATTTTCTTAAGCTCATCAATGAAGTTTTGTGGGTCCTCACAAACCTCCGACTCGATAAACTCAGCCAGATTCACCCGAACAAAGTCTCGAACCCTAGCTACAGTTGATCCACCATTTATGTTAGCAGGAACTGGGACCTGTTGATTGTTCTGATTGGCTACACTCAAAGCCAAGAGACGGATAGCATTCTGAAATTCTGCATTCGTAACGTCATGGTTTGGGACTAGAGGAACTGCATTAGCATTGTGTCCATTAGCTCTATGAGGAGGCATGATCTGAAAAGCATAACGACGAATTAGAAAGGAGAATTTGGATCATACCCACACACGATAAGAATAGCAATGAAAATGAAGTTTTTCTTAAAACATTTCGCAGCCTCCCTCTCATAGATGTGGTGCACTTTTCACCCATGAAACAAACTCTACTTAGTGCGACTTTCAGACATCCTAGGACTCTTAAACCTAATGCTCTGATACCAAGTTTTTCACGCCCCGAGGCCACCCCATTGACGTAACACAAGACCTAGGATCATGAGTGACTACAAGCTAACCTTGTGTCTGACATATCATAAGCATACTGAAAGATAACTAAATAAAAAAGAACTATGCGGAAGCTAAAAGAGTGGTTATTTATAAAAATGGGAAATACCCAACTAGTCTGAATGTATAAACCATATTAAGAGTTTAATAACAACTGAAAGATCAAACTCAATAAGTCAAGATAATACTACTACTATGTCTAAAAAGCCTTTAACTGAGTTGAGTTGCTAGGACAGACTCCCCAGCTAACTCTAACAAAGCTGAAAACTGAAAGTAAAGGCTAAATAAAAGCATGTCTATTGTCCTCGGAATATAAGGACTCGCCACTGAAGATGCTGAGTACGGATCGAGAGTCGATCTAAGTGTGATCTAGATGTTGAGTACCTAAACCTACATCATTAAAGGATGTAGTGCATAGTATGCATTAGTACTTTGAATTTACTGAGCATGCAGGATGTAGATACTAAGTTGAACAAAGATATATAAGCTCATACAAGGCATAATTGAGCAATAATGTAAACTGAGCAAGAATGTAAATACTGAAAAATAAAACTTAAAGGCTAAATTGAATGCAATGACCAAGTGCTAATCATGAACATAACATGCTAAACTGAATACTGAAGTACATACTGAAAACCTGGTCAAATGCACTAAGGGTCTGACTGCGAGAGCTACTATTTACCGACATAAAACCATGTGAGCTAAACATGGATTTTGATGTATACGACCCATCGAAAGGGCCCAATATACCTTGTCAGGGGTATAAAGGCATGACTGGCATGATCACTAAATTTGATGCCCAATAGAGAGGACTTATACTCTTACTGGGGCACATAGTTCTGGACTATAAGGGTACGCTGAACCCTAGTCCAACTCGGTGTTAAGTCTACTCCCAACTGAATATGAATATGATAGGAATGTAACTGAAATACTGAGTAGCCCAAAATATTGACATGCTAACTAAAAATCCAACATTTATATACTAATAATGTAATATTAATTAACTGCAACATGATTATCTGTTTATCTGACCTAGCAAGTGTAATTTCTGAACTAAGAGAATATACACAACTAGGTTCTGAGTTTCATACAAGGAACTGAACAAACCTTCCAAGAAATATGCTATTTCGATTTAGGATACTACAACAGTTAAATCATAGTAAATATTCAAGGTTTTAGAAACCGTAAGTCTAAGCAAGATATAGAGAATCAAGGAACTGGCTGAATTCTAGGGACCTAGTTGATGAAAGGAACCCATTAGTTAAATCCCAAATACCTGGTGATGAAATCTATGGAGAAATCCTTTGATTTTGGGGTTGGAACTGAAGAGAACTTGATGTGTGTTCTTGAGGTGCTGGTCGACTCTTTCTTCTCTTTTTGATATAAGTTTTGATGATTTTTGGGAATAAATGTTTTTGATGGGTTTTGACTAGATTATTAGGCTTTAGCTAGAGCTACTGACGGTCCGTCGTTGGTACCACAGCCCGTTAAGGGGGTCGTGGTTATTGACCATGGTCCACTGGTTTTGAGGGGTCCATCCACGAACCCTACCATGGCATGTGTGAAGGACCACGGACCGTGAAGACCACTATGGTTCTTCACTTGGGCTGGGGTCTGCCGGCTCAGGACAACGGACCCTTCCATGACCCGTGGTGGGCTCTGTGGTCTTATGCCTGAGCCCTGCTTGCTTTGCCTTGCCTCCACAAGCCTTCCCACGGCTCGTGTGGTGGTCCACGGTCCATGAAGGGTTCCGTGGTCCACCACTTCTGGGTGTGTGTGAACCATGATGAGGGTGACGGACCGTGATCCTGATCACGGCCCGTGAACCCCTTCGTGGTTCACCTTTTTCTGCTATTTTTCTAGTGAAAGTACAAGTCTGATTTCTGAGGTGTTACATTGATCATACCTGTAACAACATATGGTGAATTCTCCTGCTCTTGGCGACTAGTGCTAGCATACAAATGTTTTGCTCCTCCGTCTGTCCCTGAAGTAGCTTCTCTTAGAGAAACTTTATCTACTGGAGTTGCTGAAGACGATTGGGCTCTATTTCCCCTATTACCATTTCCCTTCATGTTCTTAGGGCACTCTCTCATGAAGTGACCAGTTTGTCCACACTTGAAGAAAGCGTTGGAGCCATCACGACACGTTCTTGGGTGGTTTCTACCATACTGAGCACATGTAGGAGTCCAGTTAGCCCCTTGTGCCACACTACCCTAAGACTGAGTAGGTCGAGCTTTGAAGTTCTGCATATTCTAATTCCTGAAGTCACATCTATGCTTTGGTGCAGGTGCACTAGCTGATGATGGAGCGGGCCTACTTGGCCTTTGCTGAAAAGATGACCAGATCAAATTTCTAGCCTTTTCCTGACCGAACTCATTACCTGTTGTCTTGGCCCTCTTATTGCGGAACTTTTCTCTATCTTTCAACTTGTCTTCCTCAACCTAGTGCACATGGATCATAAGCCTTGCTATGTCCATTTCCCCTATCAACATAGCAGTCTTACCCTCTTTGCTTGACAAGAGGTATATTCCAGCCACAAATAGACTCATCCTGCTCCTCACATCAACAACCATCTCCGGAGCTAGATGGATAGTTGAGTGAACTTGAGGTTGTACTCATGCACACTCATGGTTTCCTATTTCAAGTTTAGAAATTCTCTCGTCTTTGCTTCCCTTAGATCGCGAGGAAAGAAACGCCTCATGAAGGAACTTTCAAACACAGTCCAGCTCACAATTGGTGCCCCTTCATCCCTACCCAGGGCACTCTTTCATGAAGTGACTGGTCTACCAACACTTGAAGCAACCATTGGAGCCATCGCGACACGCTCGTGGTTGGTTTCTACCACACTTAGCACATGTAGGAGTCCAATTACCCCCTTGTGCCACACTACCCTGAGACTGAGTAGGTTGAGCTATGAAGTTCTACAAATTCTAATTTCTGAAGTCACCTCTATGCTTTGGTGAGTGCATTAACCGATGATGGAGAAAGAACTAGTTGGCCTTTGCTAAAAAGATGACCGATTCACATTTTTGGCCTTTTGCTAACCGGACTCATTACCTGTTGTCTTGGCCCTCTTATTGAGGAACTCTTCTCTATCTTTCAACTTGTCTTCCTCAACCTGCTACACATGGATCATAAGCCTTGCTATGACCATTCCCTCTATCAAAATAGCAGTCTTACCCTCTTTTCTTGACAAGCGGGTCATTCTAGACACAAAAAGACTCATCTTGCTCCTCACATCAGCAACCACCTCCAGAGCATAAAGGGACAGTTGAGTGAACTTGAAGTTGTACTCATGCACACTCATGGTTTCCCATTTCAAGTTGAGAAATTCCCTCGCCTTTTCTTCCCTTAGCTCACAAGGAAAGAAACGCCCTATGAAGGCACTTTCAAACACATTCCAGCTCACAATTGGTGCCCCTTCAGCCCTGCTCTTTTTCCATTGGTCGTACCAGATCCTAGCAACACCCTTGAGTTCTCTGAATCCTCAGTGAAATTTTGGTCCTGTGAATTCAGAAGTATTCATTCTCAAGAAATAACAGATACTAGATATATCAGCCACATCCGGACTAACCCCTCTTGGTTGACTAGCATAGTTGGCCACAACGTGACTCAACATCCGGATGGCATCCCGGAACTCAACATTAGTGACCTCTCCTTAAGGGGTTGCACTTCTAGTTCATTGGGTACCTCTTGATCCTGACGGTCAACATTCCTCCTGTAGGACGACCTCATAAATCTCTTCGTGGAGGTGTGATCTCAAAAGATACGCCCAAGCACGAATTAGAAAGAAACTTTTATAGAGTTGAACTCTATCGCACTAAAGAGAGTAAAAAGGAAGGGAAATGTTTCCTAAATGTTGTAGGCTCCTAATTATAGATGTGGCACGCTTCACACCGATAACTAGAACTCTACATACACGACTTCATAGACACCCTAGGACTCTTCAAATTTGTGCTTTGATACCAAAATTGTCACACCCGATCCTACACCCTGGGCGTAACTGTCACTTGAGAACCATCCCTGGTCCCTAAGTGACCCTTGGCCTAGCTCAATACTCAGCGAAAGACATACTTAACAACTATGGAAACTCAAATGCAACGATTAACTCATAAGATCTTATTACTATGATAGCTTAACTCAATATAGTCTGAAATACTCAATAAACATAATTGTTCAACTCAAAGTCTTTAAAATATCAACAAGACAGTGAAAGACTCCTCATACTACTATTGACTATGAAGCCTCTAATAACTATGATAAATATTGAGACAAGACCCACGACATTTTAAACAAATAGAACCATCATGTGAATCCCTTCGGAAAGCAAAGAGGCTCACCAAAGCTAGCTAGAATGCGACGGGATCAATAAATCATCGGTTGATGATCCTGAATATATGTATCTGCATCATGAAATGATACAGGCCACATGGCGTCAGTACATTGAATGTACGATCATGTAAGGGGAAAACTGAACATAGGGATACATAGTTGATCTGATAGAAAGGGAAAACATACTCACCTCAACTAACTCAACTTAACGCAACTCAACATGAAAGCAATAATAAATGGTTTAAGATGTATAAAGCTTTTAAAACAGTAGATAATAACTCAAATATATATATATAAATACAATAATAAACTATTTACTCTAATTTGAGAGATTCTCTAATCGACAACCATTACTATGAGCTAGGTGAGATACATTGTCTCACCCACGCAACTAGAACTATCCTATACCTTGTCGGAGTATAGAACATCCTTAACTAAGTGGATCCACTAAGTTATGGATAAAATCAATAAGGACTCATCTAAAAAGTATAATCCTTTACCCATATTGGCAAACATGGTTTATGAGGATTTTGATGAGTTGTCTGAACTCATCCCCATATTGGTGCTCATTACTACTCCCAATAATATGTATAACTCATGCTCATATATTTAAAAACATAACTCTTCCTCAATTTGAGATAATTACTAAAAAGATTCTCTTAAAAGAGATAATGCTCAAAAACTCCTCATGAACTCATTTAGAAATCAAGGATTCCACTTATTTTAAATGTAAAAGTGTTTATACTTTGAATACTTAGTTCCCTTATACTCATTTTGAAACATGAAACTTAACTCTCCTCATTCTCTTACTCATCCACTCAAGTCTTTAAACAAGTTTTCAAAGATTGTAAAAGACTTCTCAAAATGACTCAAAAATATTTCTCGAACTTTACTCTTACTCTTTACTTTAATTTGAAATGAAGATTTAAGAATCACTATTAGGATATATATATATATTATCTCTCAATTATTAATGAAGGCTTAGATAGTTGGTATTAAGAAGAGAATGAAAACTCGACTCAAAGGAACAAGTACGGAGCAAGAACGAAGAAGAAAATGGTCTAACGCTCATGCGCCTTGGTGGCGCATGATGACTCATTTAGGATTCGTCTTAATAGATTTAGTGTCCTCAAATGCATATTTTGTACCAATAACTGATGTAAATCCTTGAATTTCAGGTATTTGGATTGCGGAACAAAGCATGGACACTAATAAGAAAAAGGGAACAAGGCAACTGAAAGAACGTAGAAAAGAAGGCTTGAGCATCACCTAAACCATTGGGCGAGTCGCCGAATGACCTTGGCCTCGCCTAATGTTCCAGTGTGCCAAGCCCTGAAGGAGAAAATCAAGTCGGCGATAAAAATGAGCAGTCGGTGAGTCGCCGAACGCTTTTGCGAAGCAGCTCTTCATCGCCCAAAGATACAGAACTTGAAGATGTTGAAGGTGAAAGAAAAATGGCGATGAAAATGACCAAAGAGCGGATCGCCGATTGGATCGGCGATCCCGACTAACTGCACCGACTGGACCTTCACAGCACAACTTTTTGACAACTATAAATACTTGTTTAAATTCTTAGTTTAAAAGAAGAATTAAGTTTTTATCAGTGTTATTATTCAGTTTTCAAGCCTAAAGCTTAGAAGTGAGTTTTTGGAGACATTTTCCATAGCTTTGAAGATTTCCATTTCTATGAAATTGGAAGTGGGTGTTGAGGATTCTTCATCTTAGACCTTTGTAAAGACTATATCAATCCTACCCAGTTGATGGAAACATAACTTGGTAACAAATTTTACCTTTTTGTTATGTCTAGCTAAAACCCCAATTTTTGGGGTATGATTATGTGATTATGGGTTAATTTAACTGTTGGGAATTGATAATTGATAGTTTATTTGTTGTTTAAAGGTGATTTCGTTCAGTAATTGTGGTTGAACTTAATGGGGTTGTAGTTGCAAATACAATCTTAACTTCATGTTTTTAGCTTGCTCGAGAGAGGTTTTAAAACCAAAATTACTGAATCGATGGTCTGTGGGTATTGGGTTGTCACGTGTTCAGCTCAAGAGAGAGAATCCTAAACCCTTTTCCACACATTCAGCTTGAGAGGACTAAAGCGAAAGTTGTGCTTAATTGTTAATTATTGGTGTTCGAGAGAAACCAATTTGATTTGGGGTAAATTGTTTGAGAGAAAGTTTATCCCTACTAGCTTATTCACTGATATGCAGTTGTTTACTATTAATTTCAATTACCCGGTTGTTTACCTTGGCCCATAATCCTTTCACATCCCAAGAATCTCATCTCCATATTCGTATTTTCGTGTTATTTATTGTTTTAGTTGATAATTGAATACAAAACCTCACTTTGATATTTGACACTTGTGTTACCCTAAACTTGAATTATGTTTTTCTTCGTAAATGTTTTTTGCTATGATTGACTTGAACATATTTATGCTTTTTTATTGATTCTTCAGTACGAACCACTCCCTTGGGACTCGACCCCAACTCACTTAGCTGGGTTATATTACTACTGAACGATCGATGATGCTTAGTATTGGATGAAGTATATTTGATAGTGTTAATCAAAAATCAAAATGGCGCCACTGCCGGGGAGTGGTGTTACTTGATAATTTTTTGTTAAGTTGAATTTTGTTCTTGTTAGTTATAGTAATACTTACTTAATTTTAGTTTTGTTTTGTGTGTTTGTGTGTTGAAACAAGAAGTATGAGTGTGAACGACAGCAATGGCAGCCAAGTAGGCCATCAAGATGGCATCGAAAACCTCAACGATGTCAACGAGCCTCATGCTATTGACCCCCATCTCATGGGAGGTATTGGTTCCATTCACTTGCCTCCAGCCGAAGGGAATGCGTGTTCACATTACGAGTACTATTATGTAACTCTTGCAACTAAAGGGGTTTTTCAGTGTTTTGGCTCATGAGGATCCCCATGAGCATATTAGAAATTTCATGGATGTATGCGGATCGCTCTCCTTCAAGAACATCTCCCAAGATTCAGTCCGGTTGATGTTGTTCCCATTCTCTTAGATGGGAGAGGCATGCAAGTGGCTGGCTAAATTGCCACGTGAATCAATCACTTCGTGGGAGGAGTTGGTTACCGCATTTCAAGTGCGATTTTTCCCTCCCTCAAAGATGATGACTCTTCGGGACAGCATTCAGAGCTTCAAGCATCTAGAAGGCGAGCCTATTCATGAAACTTGGCTGCGATTCAAGAAGTTGGTGTTTCAATGCCCAACCCATGGCTTACCTGATAACGTGTTACTGCAATGTTTTTACCGGAGTCTTGAATCGGTAAATAAGGGTGTTGCTGACCAACTTTCTTTGGAAGGTCTGATCCAGCAACCTTATGCGATAGCGGCTCAGCTCTTGGATGGCATGACTACCATAAACAGGGCGTGGTATACCCATGAAGACCAGGTCTCCCCTCTTACTTTTAAACTAACCAAAGAGCAGATGGAGAAAGACCAAGAGAGGGACCAGAACATGGCCAAGATCATGACACAACTTGACATTTTGTCTAAAAAATTCATGGGAGCTGGTGCTCGAAGTATTAATGCAGTGGGTGTCGGGTGTGCTAATCCCGATAAGTCCAAGTTTGAGGCTTTGTATAATGAAGAGGTGAATTCCTAGCCAACCAAGGCGGTGGTTATCGTTCAAACTACCCAAGACAGGGTGGTAACCTAGGTTGGAATAGGGATGAAGGTTGGAAAGATCGAGATCGTGAATGGAGGGACCGTAATCCAAATTGGAAAAATGGGGAGAAGGATAGGTATGTGCCTCCCCACGAGTGCCAAAAGCCAAAAGATTTGAAAAGTGGTCGGGCAGAGGATATGTTTTCTCGTATCCTCAACAAAGTTGAAGGGTCAGACAAGATTTTGAAAGAAATAAAAGAAGATGTGTCTATCCTTAGCCAAAAGTCACCTCCCATTTGGTATTGATCAAGCAGTTGGAGACCCAAATTGGTCATATCTTGTCTCATCTTAACCCGGCACAGCAAGGGGCATTACCTAGTGACTCTATGGCCAACCCCAAAAATGAGGTTTGAAGGTGGACTTGTGTTGTGCCATGACGTTAACTAAGGTGCTACTTGGGAGGCAACCCAAGTTTTTATTTCTTTTCTTTTTAAGTTTGAAATAATGGTGTGTTGATTGTGCAGGTCGAAGTGTGGAAAGTGTTTGAAAAGTGCAGGTTGGCGAGCTAAAGGTCCAGTTGGCGCATCGCCGAAAAGGTCGATGAGCCCGACCTAGACTGCCGTTGGACTCAAGACAATTTCAAATTGGAGTCTGTAAAACTTGGCGAGCCTAGGAAATTATTGACGATAGCCAACTAGGTCGGCAATCGCGACCTAGATCGTTATTTGGACCCCTGGTTGACTGGAGGTCCTGTAAAACTCGGCGAGGTAAGTGACCACTCAGCGTGTCACCAAGTGGTGCAGCGAGCATGACTAACGTTGCTAATTGGGCGAAAACTGGATGGTTTTTAAAAGGTCAAAGGTTTCAACTTTTAAACTCTTTCACTTTCCCTTACTTTAGAACTTCCCAAACTCACACCCTCTTAGTATCTTCTATATTTCTTGCATTTTTACTGTATTTGAGTCGTTGATCGTGTGTTCGGAGTGGATTACATTACCGCCTAGCATTTATGTCTTTATTATTCAGCATCTAAGGTCAGTTTTACTCACCCGTCATTTATTTTTGAGAATTTAAACTCTTATGCAAATAATTTTATCTTGTTGATGTGTGATGGGCCTCTCTGATAGTGTTAGGATGCTTGAATGCTTGTTTTAATTTGAATATCTTGCCCGTAATGTGTATATTGTTGAAATCCCATAATTTTGTGCTTTAAAAAAAATCAAATTTTGCGGGGTTGTGCTTGAATGTGGTTTAAGTTAGTTGGGTAAAGTCTAAGTAGCCCGTATTTGTGCCGAAAGACGTAATGCACCCAATGATAGATCGGGTGACGTCACTCTTAAGGGCAAAACTCGAAAAATCGGCCAAATTTGGCAAAACTGGGAGAAGTCTGAGTATCCCAGGGTAATGGGTGTTATGGGTCTAGTTTTAATTTGAGTTATGCATGCTTTGATTTTGTTCTCGGGGGTTGCGGGGTTGATTTCCAGAAGTTCAGTTGAAAGTAGGCACGTTGGGTCGTTTGGCGAGCTAGGTCGAGCTCGCCGAACCAGTCGGTGGTTTGTTGAAGTTCTCCATCTCGCCTTTAATTTCATGCTTAATGTGTTGTTGGGCTCTGCAACTTTTGGCGAGAAGCCTGAGGTCGCCAAAGGCACTCGGCAACTCGCCAAAAGACTTCTTGATCGGCTTTTGTCTGCACCCCTATAGTGTTTTTCCATTGTAACTTTTGACAGGCTAACCCTTGCTCGCAAAAAGCTACCGGCGATTCGCCAAAAGGCCCTTCCCATTGCCGACTTGCTAAATTTAGAGCCAATCCTTTCGGCGAGCCCGATCTGGCTCGCCAAAGTGATTCGGTGACTCGCCGACTGGATCGGCGAGTCTGTCTGCAATTGTTTCTCTATGAATTTGATTGAATTATTTCTAACTTTTTCCCGATGTTTTTCAGACATGGCCAGACCTAAAGTTGCAGGAAGAAGCATGCCACCCCGAAAGAAAGTAAAGGCGATTGCACACAATGAGGATGCCGGTGCATCTAAGGGAAAGGCCACAAAAGTTCCCACAACTGGTGGGAAAGGCAAAGGCAAAGAGAAGGCACCTGCGTCACCGGAGGTTAGTTCCGATAGTGATGGCATCTTTGCCACCCACCTCACTACTTCTGAAATTGAGAGTGAGCACCAGGAGCACCAGTCTGTAGCCTATAATGATGATGAGCAAATAGCATCACAAAGGGCAGAATTGCGCTCCAAAAGGATGAATGATCCATCTAGGATCAGAAATCCTCAACCTACTACTCTTCCTCCTCCAAATCCAGAGCAGGTTGTAGTCCTAGCTCCTCCTGTGTAGGATCCTCATCTTAAGTCGATGAACAGATTAAACACTGAGGGGCTGAGGACAATCATTGAGGAAAAGCGTATGTCCACAGATAAGGTGATTGATAGGTACCCCGAGATAATGAGATGTTTGAAGTCTCATAAGTTCCAGATCTTCACAAAGCCATGTGGCTCGTATATTCCAAGCTGGGTTAGGGAATTCTACAGTGCATACAGTGCCATGATTCCACAAAGAAATAAGAAAACAGCTGCATTCAAACCAATCGACTATGTGGTAGTCCGGGGTAAGAAAGTGTTGTGTGACAGCACTACTATAAATGTGGTCTTGGAGTGCACGAACAACACTGCAGACCCTCACCAGTACAAGATTAAAACTAATTCATTTAAGGGAATAAAAAATTGGCTGGCTCCTCTTATCTATGATGGCACTCCAAGGTGGTTAGAGGCAGGGGTCCCGATAGTAAAGAGAGATCTACATATAGCTGCGATGTACTGGTTTGGGTTTATTAGCAGTATTGTGATGCCATCCCAGAATGAGTCCATCCTTCACCACTCTAAGCAATCTTGTCTTGGCTCGATCAGTGCACGGGAGCGAATAAATATGGGTATGATCGTTGTGCAGGAAATGGACATGAGCGCCAAACAACCCCAGACTTTCCTCCCCTTTCCGGTGCTGATCACCGAGCTATGCAGATGGGCTCGAGTTCCTAGAGATACAAAGAAGGATGTGGAAGTGATTCCCACATCCTCGACTGATATCTGGAGGATCGAGGCTGAATACTTAAAGGATCAGGCAGAATTAAAGAAGGCACCACCGGTGGACTATTCCCCAGTTGTAGACACACCACCTGCAGAGGCATCTTTGCCTACTCCAGCCCCTGGGCCTTAAGGTACCTCTACTACTACTCCTTCTAACACTCTAGG
Organism: Solanum stenotomum; assembly: GCF_019186545.1. Classification (NCBI taxonomy): domain Eukaryota; kingdom Viridiplantae; phylum Streptophyta; class Magnoliopsida; order Solanales; family Solanaceae; genus Solanum; species Solanum stenotomum. Next base: position 49,356,163 of record NC_064289.1, on the reverse strand, counting down.
TTCTTCTGCTGCTGCACTGCCTCCTAGACCTGTTGTTGTTGCCGTCTCCTGGACTCCGATCACTCAGGCTTCACTACTCAGGATGGGGCAGCTTGCCCATTCTGCTGATCGTCGGGCTTCCAAACTCGAGGCCTCCATTTTGGGCATGTTTCAGAATGCCCTGGCTGATGTTGTGACACCATTGAGTGCTGCCATTGATGCCCTTGTGGCAAGGATATAGGTGTGCGAGCGTATCCAAGGGGCCACCGAGGAGGTGACATCCTCAAAGGCCACTATAGCTGTGTTACGGAGTGATGTGGATCAGCTAAAGTCCACCGACATGTCAATGATCTTCGAGACGGTGGATACCCCATATGAGCCAGATATGACTCTGGCTACCACCGGAGATGAGGTTAGAGTTGAGCAGACAGCTGATCCCGAATTTGAGGCAGAGACTAATGAGGAGTTGCTTGAGGTGGCTTAGGAAGCTTCATATGAGGGCCTAACTGAGACTGAAGAGGCTATGGTTGATGTTGTTGTGCAGGCTTCCTTAGCAGATACTCTATTGGTTGCTCCTAGTGCAACTACTTTTCCTTCTAAGGTGACTCAGGGCACTGATGCCCAAGTCCAAATTGATGAACTGGGCAGTGATGCCCAGACAGATGGAGCGACTGTTTAGATAGGATCCTCTTTTTACCTCCCTCTTTGTCTTTCTTTTTTTTTTGACTTGTGGATAATTTGTTTTGTTTGCATTTGATGACAAATGGCTTTATTTGTGGTAGGGTGAGACCCACCTTTTGTGTGACTTTTTGTGAATATTGATGTTTTCTTTATATATTTGGGGTTTTGAGCCATAATTATATTTTTACACTGCTTTTGTGGATGGTTGAGCTTGTGGCTCCTTGTTTTTAATTGTAAATGATTTTTACCCTTCCGAAAAATTTGCCACCTCTTCTTTGTGATTAAATGTGGCTGTTCTTTTGCAAATTTGAATATCGGTTTTGATCTATATCGATGACTTGAATAGTGTTTATAGTCGAACAAAAATGAATGCGTGGCTACGATGAGGCCAAATGTAGTTACATAGTCAATATGTGAACACTTTGCATCTCGTTGTGACTAGAAAAGTATCGAATTGAGTCTCTTGTGAGGAACATTGCACACTAGCGAAAGTGTGGAGTCTTGTTTGACTTTGGTGTCAATGCCTTGTGTGATGAGCTTACCGTGAACTCTGTGTGATGACACCTAGAATTTGCCCCGTTGGTCCAGTTGACTAACTGATGTGAACACTTGAGATGATCTTAGGCAAATTTAAAAAGTGTGAAACAATTTGACATTATACCTCTTTTTATGGCCTACCTTGTGAGTCTGTGAACCTCTTTTTAACACCCTTTGAGCCTTGACCTTTTCTTGGAAGAAACTTGATGAAACCATAACCTTTCTTGATCCATTACCCATAATCCTCATGATTTGTGGTCTGTTTGAATAGCCAACTTTGGCCAAAAGCCTAAGTTGGGGGGTTTGGTAAAAAGAAAAGGTGAATCAAGAAAATGCAAAGAAGTCCGTTGTGCCCATGTTTTGAGAAAAATGGAACCCTCCATACAAAAAAAAAAGAATAAGAAGAAAGGAATGAAAAAGAAATGAAAGAGAAAAAGTTGTGGAATAAAGTGGGAAAATGCAAAAAGAAATGGGGTTCCCAACAATCCATGGAAAGTGAATAATTGGATGACTTGTGAGAACAATTAAAAATGATGAATAAAAGCAAAGGAAATGTTGTTCACACCACATTTCATGAGGACTATAGCCATTGAACCTAAATGATCATACACTTGCACTCAGCCCCATTACAAGCCTTGAAAAGACCTTTTTGATCTTGAGTGAGTTGAAGCAAGTGTTGATTGGAAAATATGGGCAAACCTATGGGTGAAATCATGCATTGTGTTCATCATTGTGAGTGTGAGAGTTGCATTTGATTTCAGAACTTTAAATTGTTGAACCATTGTGTGTGAATATGGAATCGTTCTTTGTGTGAGGGCATTTGAGTACCTTTGTTGAGCTTGAACTTGCATTTGAAGCAAGTATTGTGAGCTTGAGATTCTTTTATACTGGTGAGTCACAACTTGAGTCTTTGAGTGCACAGTAGACCCTTGTATGAGTAATTTGAGTCTTTTTGTGTGCATTCATGATTGAATCTTGTGTAGCACTGTTTGAGACATCCTTTTTGAACTGTTGAACTTGAGTTTTACTTGAGGACAAGCAAAAGTTTAAGTTGAGGGTGTTGATGAATCCACGATTTGGACTCATTTAGGGCTTCATTTTAATAGATTTAGTGTCCTCAAATGCATATTTTGTACCAATAACTGATGTAAATCCTCAAATTTCAGGTATTTGGATGGAGGAACAAAGCATGGACACTAATAAAAAAAAGGAACAAGGAAGCTGAAAGAACGAAGAAAAAAAGGCATGAGGATATCCTAAACCATTGGGCGAATCGCCAAAGGACCTTGGCTTCGCCTAATGTTCCAATGTGTCAAGCCCTGAAGGAGAAAATCAAGTCGGTAATAGAAAGGAGCAGTTAGCGAGTAGCTGAACGGTTCCGTGAAGCAGTGCTTCATCGCCCAAAGATATAGAACTTGAAGATGCTGAAAGCAAAAGAAAAACGACAATGAAAATGACCAAAGGGCGGATCGCCGATTGGATCGGCGATCCCGACTAACTACACCAACTGGGCCTTCGCACCACAACTTTTTGACAACTATAAATACTTGTTTAAATTCTTAGTTTAAAAGAAGAATTCAGTTTTGATCGGTGTTATTATTCAGTTTTCAAGCCTAGAGCTTAGAAGTAAATTTTTGGGGACATTTTCCTTAGCTTTGAAGATTTGAATATTTCCAATTTGATCTTCGAGAGAAACCAATTTAATTCGGGGTAAATTGTTCGAGAAAAAGTTTATCCCCACTAAAGTCTAGCTTATTCACTGATTCGCAATTGTTTACTATTAATTGCAATTACCCAATTGTTTACCTTGGCTCATAATCCTATCACATCCTAAGAATCCCGTCACCATATTCGTATTTTTGTGTTATTTGCTGTTTTAGTTGATAATTGAAAACAAAACCACTCTTTGATATTTGACACTTGTGTCACCCCAAACTTGAATTATGTTTTTCTTCGTAAATATTTTAGCTATGATTGACTTGAACATATTTATATTTTTCTATTGATTCTTGAATACGAACCACTCCCTTGGGACTCGACCCCAACTCACTTAGTTGGGTTATATTACTATTGAACAATCGAAGATGCATAGTATTGGATGAAGTATCTTTGATAGCGTTAATCAAAAATCAGCGCAACGCACTAGACCTCCAAGTACTCGGGGTTAGTTCGGCACACTGCAGGCGCAGGGCGCCAGCCCTCTTGGCGCCTTGGGGGTGGCATTGCCCACCCCAAACCCAGAACTTTGACGAATTGTTTTTGCTAAATTCAAGACCTAACTCATCTAGAATCAAATGATTTCCTCCCATACTGTTTTGGATTCATAAACCCAACAAATTAATCGAAAACTCACTTTAATCCATCAATAACAGCACTCATTCGCAAGACCCTCACCTCAAGAATTTTTCAAAAACTTCAAATCAATCAACCTCAAGGAAGAATTATGAATAAAAATACATGATTAGCGTAAGGGTGAATAATTCAGCACTATGAGAGGTTACATACCTCGAAAAAACCAAGTTCTTGGCGAAATTTTCATGTTCTTGAAGAATGCTTGAATCCTTTTTTTCTTTTCTTATGTTGAACTTCTTACTAAAAACCCTACGAACTTTTGGAATGAATGAGAACTGATCTCAATTAGTTTAGACCCCTATTTGGGAGAAGAAAATTTTTTAAAAAATGTGCTAGGCTAGTGGGGGTAAGGAAAAGACCAAAATACCCCTTCTTAAAATGGATGAAAATGCCTTAACTAGAGAGGTTGCACTCAAACGTGCATAACTCCTTCAGCCGAACTCGGAATTTAGCAAACTCAGCGGTGTTGGAAACAGGACACAGAGACCTTCGAATTGATACCTCATGGGTCACCTAATTCATCGTGTGCCGAAAGTTATGGTCGTTGAAGTTGATCCATAACTTAAAAATTGACCAAAGTTCAAGGTATTACAAACAGTTTGGGTTGTCGAAATTTTCACGGTCCACTAAAGCAATTCGTATGAGGAATATTTAATATGGTAGTCTTTGGTAAAATAGTCATAACTATTTACTCTGAACTCTAAATGAGGAGAAGTTGGTAGCATTAGAAAGAGGTCTCAAAGACCTTCAATTTTATAGTTCATCTGCTACCTAATTAATTATATGTGGAGATATATAATCATTTGAAGTTGACCTAGATACAATATTATGTCAAAACCTAATCGGTAAGGAAGCTTTGAACTGAACTTTGTGCTAGGGGTTCTTGTGACCTTAATTCATATCCTAATCCATTCCCACAGTACATAATTGACCTTTATTATAACACCCCGTATCCAAAAATAGAGATTTCAGATTTCTGGTGTTACAGGTGGGACTCACGAACACCATCCACGGACCGTAGATGGACTCACGGTCCGTCCTGCAGGTCCGTGGTTCGTGACAGAAAACTTCCCCAGAACTCAGTCAAAAAATTTGGCTAAATCCCGACTCACGGTCCGTGGTTTGTGTCCGTGGATCGAGTCTTCCCTTACCCAGCCTCTGACACAAACTATGGTTGACCAGCACGGACCGTCAATCGATCCACGGTCCGTAGGTCTAACCGTAGATGAGGATTAGCAGCCAGTTAGCTGAAAATTGTTGATGGGTCAACTTCAGATGCTCAAAACTCTTAGCAGAAAATGAATTATGTGTCCCATGACCTATGGTTAGATATATAATTGAATTATCTTTCCAACGCCACTGAGTTTGCTAAATTCCAACCTCCGAGTAAAAAGTTATGCTTGTTTTAGTGAAGCCCTATCGGGCAGACTCGACGTACGGATCCAATAGACGGACCGTCAATTGAATGACGGCCCGTCAGTCCACTCCGTCAGTTACTCCGACAACAGTTAATTCAGGGGTCTTTTGGTCTTTTCCTATTTTATTTAACCCCTTAGATACATCGTTTAAACCCTAAATCATGAGGTTTTAATCAGTTTAAGCCTAGAAACATAACTAGAACTTACCTTAGTCAAAATCATTAATCAAAACATAGAAAATTAGAATCAAGAGAGGAGAAAAACGTCAAGAACCCTAGTTCAAGAACGCTACAAGGTTCCTTCAGTTCCAGCCCCAAAATCGAAAGATTTCTCTGTGGAATTCGTCACTAGGTATATGGGATTTCACTAGTGGGTTCCTTTCGCCCAATTGGGTTCCTAAAATTCAGTCAGATTCTTGATTTCGTGATTATGAACAGACCTAGGGTTTCTAGAATTTGAACAAATCATCATGAATTAATTATTTAAATGTTCCAAATCAGATTAACATGTTATTGCTCAGTTTATCGCATGAACTTCAGAACCCTAGCTATGTATTTCTTTAGTTCTTGAATTACACATGCTAGGTCAGATATTTCAATATTATACATACCTCAGTTTATGAATGCATCGTTATCAGATTAATTGTTGCATCCTCAGTTTGCATGTTCAGTTCGAGCTATCCAGTATTTACAAAAATTCAGTCATAACCAGTTAACTACTTAATTCATTGGGAGTAGCATAATACCGAGTTGCACTAGGGTTCAGCGTACCCATATAGTCCAAGAACTACGAGCCACATAGGTGTAATCCCCTCGGTGGGCAACATCAGTTTAGTGATCACACCAGCATGCCTCTATACCTCTGGCAGGGTATATTGGGTCCTCTCGATGGGGCGTATACATCGGATTCCACATTTAGCTCATGTGGTTTTATGTCGGTTATTAGTAGCTCCCACAGTTCAGTCAGACTCTTTTGCATTGACCATATTTCAGTACAGTCAGTATTCAGTCTCAGCATGTTATAAATTTGGTCATTGCATCAGTTAGCTCAGTATTCAGTATTTCGGTATCTGTATCATGTTCAGATGATTTCATTGCTTTATTGCTTTGTTCAGTTATATGTTATTTCAGTTTTACTCTATCTTGCATGCTCAGTACCTCTCAAGTACTGACGCATACGTGCGCTACATTTTATCGTGATGTAGGTTCAAGTTCTGAGCATCCAGATCACGCTTAGATCGATTCCCAATCTCCAGTTTAGTAGCATCAGTGGTGAGTCCTCATTCTTCGAGGACTAGTGACATGTTTATCTTTATCACTTTTAGTCTTTAGTTTCATTTTTTGCTAGACCTAGTTGGGGCATGTCCCAACATTTCTAGTCAGTTTAGAGGCTTATTTCAGACATAGTTAGATTCAGCTTAGTATTTTGAGTTTGATATCTCTTTTGTATTAAACTCTCAGATTTGATATATTTAGTTATAGTATATGGGTATTCCCCATCTTTTCAGATTTATTTATGAATTAACTTCCGCATCAGTTTATTATCTTTAGTATGCTCATGATCATGCCAGCAGGGTTAGCTTGGGATCACTTCTGATCCTAGGTCCCGTGTCCGCGTCTCGGGGGTAGCTCAGGGCGTGACAAATTTGGTATCAGAGCATTAGGTTTAAGTGTCCTAGGATGTCTAAAAAGCCGCACTAAGTAGAGTTTTTTCATGGGTGTGAAGTGCACCACATTTAATGAGAGGGAGGCTACAAAGTGATTTTAGAAAAACTTCACTTTCTTGTTACTCTTATCGTGCGTAACGTATGATCTAATTCCATTCTAACTCGACGTTCTACGTTTCAGTGATCATGCCTCCTCGTAGAGCTTATGCCAAGAATGCAAATGCCAGGAATGCAAACTCAGCTCCTCTAGTTCCGGATCAGGAAGTCTCAAATGCTGAATTCAGGAATGCCATTCAGATGTTGGCTCAGAGTGTCGCTAACCAGAACAATCAGCGGGTTCAAGCTCATGTGAATGCAAATGGAGGATCAGCAGCAGCAATCACTACAAGAAAAACTGTTATTTAAGACCAACATTTGTGGACGAGTTAATAATCTCGTCTCAAAAAGTACATGTATTAGGACGAGATTATATTCTCGTCCCTAATTCTATATGTTATTGTGAAGGTACAAAATCTAGTCCCTAAAGAAAGTTCTAACTGGTCCCAAAATCAAAATTTGGTGAGAAGCGGGAAAAAGTGTATTTTTAATTTTCATAGAAACTCATCAGGCGCAAAAAATTTACCCAAATATTTAGAACTTTGTTTAAAAAAAAAAAAACCCTCTATTTTGGCAATAGAAAACACTTAATTAAGTCGCTTCATATATTTCAATACACTGAAGCCCTAAATTGACTTCATCACATATCGATGTAGCTGCTCTTCAAATCGCAATTCACAATAATCTAACTTATCTTCCTTCCATCCAGATTCCTGCAGAAGAATCAAAGTGCATTTTTCCTGTTGACATACCATTATGCAGGCGATTCTGGTGTGGATGTCATGAATGAGGAAAACTGAGTCAAAACCTTTCTTGTTCAATACTTTCAATTTTCATCTGCACATTCTCAAAATAGAGAAAGCACAGATTGTAGGTCATCAAATTCGACCCTCTTCAGCGAGTTGATATATATCTAATCAGTTCTTAGGTATGCCTCCTCAACAACATTGAATTTTGTTCTTTTCTTGATTCCCTTTTGTATTTGTTTTGTTCAAGTTTCTCTTTATATTCTTCTTCACTATGTGATTGTTTTCTGTATATATATAATTAGCCAAAGATTACTAAGTTGGGATTCTGAGTTAATAAACTTTTTTTTAAGTATATGCTAGTTTGTAGCCCAAATATTGTTCATTGAATTGTAGATTAGAAACATGTTGATATCTGTTCATAAACAATTGGAATTCTATAGAATATATTGGCTTTAATACCAAATTATCCTCAATAAAGTAACGAATGTCATCTATTCAGATGCAAACATCTAGTTGAATCAATTGTCATAGAAGGCATAACAGTTTAATATTTTAAGAAAACTATTATAAGTAGCATACTGTAGAAAGAAGATATGCATCTTACGTCTTGCCAAAATACTATTTAATAAATACCCTGTATATGCAATAAGTCACAATTATTTGATCAAATATGTGAGCTAATGTAAAGAATGAAAAATACATGTACTCTGTTGTTCCCTGAAAGTGACACCAATTTCTAAAGACTGAGATCACACTTAGATTTTATTGCAATATTGAGAATAAGATAGAAGGTATATAAATCAACTAGAGATTTGTTATCTAATTAAGCCAAACGAGAGAGATAACTCAATTTGTGATTGTAATATGAGTTCATTGGAAGTATAATCGTGGAGTGATATTAAGCAACAAAAACTGGATCACATGTGGGTAGTTGTTGAGGTAACAAATGTAGTGTGGGCACTTGGCCCTTTTGTCGTGGTTCTTAACTGCCATCCAAGTCTAAAAAACTATCCGCTCTACATTCAAAGGCTGAATTATTATCCACTCTACGTTCAACATGAGAGGAAAATAAATTTATGAATGATCGCTTGTCTATCATAGGAACGAGATAGAAAAAAAAGACAAATGCAAGAATTCTTCACTGCTCAAAAATAACATATCTCGCATATGACATTGTTTGTTTAAACTGAAGAACCATTGTTTTGTTTTACTGACCAAGTAAGTAATATTATACTGCAATTTTTAATTTATTTTATTGATTTGTGTATAATCATTTTAGAAGTTGCTCAACTTCAACCATGTATAGTCACTGCTTCACATACTCTTCTTGCTCTACTTTAAATACACTTCATTGCATAGCTGCTAAGCATGTTGTTGTTGTTGTTTCTTGCACTTGTAATTTTACAAGAATCAGTTGCTTAATAGAGGAACAATTATTTAACAATACTTCTTTCCACTGCTGCACATTTTGTTTTTGCTTAACGGAGAAACAATTAGTTAACTATCAGATATTTTGTTATTGTTTCTTGTACTTGCAATTTAACAAACACCAATTTCTTAATAGAGGAACCATAAGTTAACTAGACTTTTGTCAATGTTGGACATCTTCTTCTTTATTTATTTTCACACTTTTCTGCACAGCTACGTGACACTAGACTTCCTCTGTTCATTATCTTCTTGGTTTGAAATAATTGATAAGTAAATGAATACAATCCCAACTTTATGAGTGCTAGCTAGCATGTTTTCTTCTTCTTGTAGATCATTTTAGTTGGAACTTGTATGCATCTCAACCTTGTAGGTTCTTCTAATCATCAGATCCCAATGTACCCATCTATAATATCTCCTAAATATCTACTCTCTATAACCATTTCCCTCCCTCGATATTTTTTATATGTTGTAGAAAATTATCCTCAAGAAGTTATCTCCAGTCATTTGTGACCCCAAAAGCTGATAAAAATTAATTCTTCCGCCATCTTGTTTGTGTAGCACTGTCGCTGAAGTCTTAGGGCTGCAGGATATTTTTCCACCGTTTATGGTGATGAGAATTGGTGGTTCTTAACCAAAGAGTTGTGTGATGTCCCATATCCTCCATCACTCATCAAATCCTAGTAGTCATGGCACATAGCCAAGCAAAATGTTTATTATTAGTATGCTTAGAATACCTTTACCATGACAGAACTTCATACTACGGAGTTAAATTCAATATCACACTGCCTATAATAGCACATTCCGAATATAGTACACGATAACAACTACATCTACTTCAAACTATCTGAACATAGAATGTATGTCACACATGGAGCTTATTTATCGACGATTCTGTAAGTTTTGGTACAACTTAAGTAGTAAAGCATATAAATACCATCAGAACTGATGTCAATCTTTATTCATCTTTAGAACATCATAGGCTACTGTCTAGTTGTTACCTCGCTCTTCTCGATTTATTTTTGAATTACCTGGCAATCATCACCTCCTGCTGAAGTTACTAGACGACTCACAAAACAATAATTCAACTCTTCAAAATTTAGATTTTCCTCACTTCCTAAAGTTAGTTCATATTGATAGTATGTTCTTTGATGTCTTCCTACCAACTTTACCATCATTGCCCCATCCAATATTGGCTACTCAAAAATTATCAGCAGCTTAACCATCATCTTTAGCAAATAACTTCAGCCCCGATCAACTATCAATGCTTCTTTAACAACTGTCAATTTGCCAGCAGCTTGTTTTAATGCTACAGAGATAGCTAAATTCAATTTCACACTTGTAACACCTCTATTTTGAGGTAATCTTAATACCATCATTGACCCCACAAAAATATGTTGAGCTTTTGGTCAAGTTAGAAATGAATCCAGAAGCTTGTGAAAACTCCCTGAAAGATTAAAATAGCAATTGCACAGACCTGATCTCACCTTTGCAGAAGAAGAAAAATCCATGAGCAAAACAAATCTCTGTGACCATTGTAGACATGTTTTTGGAAAACGGAAATTTGTAGTTTCAAGTGCATTTTTGGTTAGTTGTAATTGCGGTTTCAATCAAGTGCTTCTTGTAGTTCAATATGAAAAATCCATGGCGTGGTTATTGCATCTGAAAGCTTTTTTACTAATTTTCTCTTGTTAGTGCAGCTTGTTGATGTTTCTATCGAATTGATAAATTTTACACTACTTTTGTGGTGAGCACTTTAACTAATTCTAGTGTAAATTCATATATATTATTATATACCAATGCATATTTATCATCTTTGCAAAATTTTGTTCTTACAGATTTTCGAAGATTGAAGTTACAAGTCAAGATTAAAGTTTAGAAGATGCACAAGTTCACTATTATTTTGCTAGTGGCGACGTGTAAAACATGATAACACACTCTAGCTTGGGATGTTAATTGATAAAGTTTTTTTGAGCAAATATTCGAATTATATCTATAATCCTTTTGTATAGAATTTTTTATCTGTAGAAATATTATATTTAGTGATGAAAAGAGTTTGTATAGTTGGTGGTAAATTAGAGGACGAACTAGTTGCTTGTCTCTAAAGGTTAAATCTAGGAAGAGATAGTTGCTCATTTCTAAAGGTTAATCTAGGACAAGGAAATTTCTAGTCTCTAAAGATTACTCTAGGACGAGGTTTTCAGTTTTTGAGTTAGAGTTTTTTAGGACCAGATAGTTACTCAACGCAAAAAGATATAATGGTCGCAGATAGCTACTTTCAGAATATGAAAATTGCCTAATTGGGACGAGATTCACGGTCTCTAGAAGTACATTAAGGACCGTATAAAATGTCGTCTCTAATAACATTTAGCGACCAGCTATGGCAACCCGTCGCAATTAACCTTTAGCGAAGAAGCCTATTAGGACGGGTGGCGACCAACATTTTGTCGTCGTGATTGGCCATCTGCGACCATATATGGACATTTAGGGACGAGATTTCCCTTCCTTATAGGCAGTTTTTCTTGTAGTGAATGGTCTGTGACTTTGTTAGGATGAATCCGCCTGAGTTCTTAGGATCACAGACTGGTGAAGATCCGCAGAATTTCTTGGATGAGATCAAGAAGATCTTTGAGGTAATGCAGGTCACTGGGAATGATCGGGTTGAATTAGCATCTTACCAACTTAAGGATATGGCTCATATCTGGTATACTCAGTGGAAGGAGAACAGTGGTACAGATGCCGCTCCTATTACTTGGGATTGTTTCAGCGAAACCTTTCTGGACAAATTTTTCCCCATAGAGTTGAGAGAAGCAAGAGCCCAGGAATTTATGAACTTGAGGCAGGGTAACATGATTGTCCAAGAGTATGGGCTCAAGTTTAACCAACTCTCCAGGTATGCTCCTCACATGGCTGTTGATTCCAGGGCTCAGAAGAATAAGTTTCTCTATGGAGTGTCAGACTTAGTGAAAACAGAGTGCATGAATGCTATGCTGTTGGGAGACATGAACATCTCTAGGCTCATGACTTATGCTCAGCAGGTTGAGGGTGATAAGCTTAGGGAACAGGTTAAGGAGACTAAGAAAGCAAGAACAGGTAACTACGAGTATTCCCACCAGAAATCGGGTGGTGGAAATCGCTCGCATTTTCAGCAGATGTCTTCGCCTCCAGCCCCTTCATCAGCTAGTGTTCCATCCCCCAAGTTTCGTAATTATCAAAAAGGTAAGGCGTTAGGCTCTAAGTCTCAAGGTAGTGTTTCAGGCACCAAAATCTACCCAACTTGCCCAAAATGTAGTAAGAACCATCCGGGCGAGTGCCTTGCAGGTAAGGAAGGATGCTTTGGGTGTGGTCAGTCTGGTCATAGATTGAAGGACTGTCCTTCTAGACAGGGTCAAGGAGGAAATAATGGTAGAGCTCAGTCTACAACTTCAGCAGCACCAGCAGGTCGCCCGACTCAACAGGGTAACTCTTCTGGTACTGGTGGCGGACAGCGCCAAAACAGGCTCTATGCTCTTCAGGCTCGTCAAGATCAGGAAGATTCTCCTGATGTAGTCACTGGTATGTTACGAGTCTTTGATCTTGATGTTTATGCATTGTTAGATCCAGGGGCTACTTTGTTTTTTGCAACTCCTTACATAGCAGTCCAATTCAGTGTTAGCCTAGAAACTCTTTCAGAACCCTTCTCAGTCTCTACTCCAGTCGGTGACCCAGTTATAGCAAGATGGGTATACAGAAATTGCCCTGTCATAGTCTCTCAGAAAGTCACCTCAGCAGATCTTGTAGAGTTAGAAATGGTAGACTTCGATATCATTCTAGCCATGGATTGGTTACATTCATGTTATGCCTCAGTTGATTGTAGAACTAGGATTGTTCGTTTCCAGTTTCCAGACGAACCAATCTTAGAATGGAAGGGTAGTAGCCTAGCGCCTATGGGTCGATTCATTTCTTACCTTAAGGCCAGAAAGATGATCTCTAAGGGTTATCTCTGTCATCTAGCTCAGGTTAAGGATTCTAGTACCGAATCCCCAACTCTTGAGTCAGTTCCTGTAGTCAGTGAGTTTTCAGAAGTGTTCCAAGAAGATCTTCTCGGAGTTCCTCCCGTAAGGAAATCAACTTTGGAATAGATCTCCTTCCAGATACCCAGCCTATCTCTATCCCTCCTTACATAATGGCTCCAGCTGAGCTTAAGGAATTGAAAGAGCAATTGAAAGACCTTCTAGATAAGAGCTTCATCAGACCCAGTATTTTGCCATGGGGTGCTCCAGTGTTGTTCGTGAAGAAGAATGATGGTTCTCTCAGAATGTGTTTGGCTATAGGCAGTTGAACAAAGTCACAATCAAGAATAAGTATCATATCCCCAGGATTGATGACTTGTTCGACCAACTTCAGGGTGCTAGTCATTTCTCAAAGATAGACCTCAGATCAGGTTATCATCGGCTTAGAGTCAAAGATAGTGACATTCCGAAGACAGCCTTCAGAACTTGGTATGGTCATTATGAATTTGTAGTCATGTCATTTGGACTAACCAATGCTCCTGCAGCTTTCATGGATTTGATGAACAGAGTGTTCAAGCAGTACTTGGACTTGTTTGTTATCGTCTTTATTGATGACATCCTCATTTATTCTAGGAATAAGGAAGAATATGCAAGTCATTTGAGAGTTGTTCTGCAAACTCTCAAAGATCGCCAGTTATTTGCAAAATTTAACAAGTGCGAATTTTGGTTACAATCAGTTGCCTTCCTTGGGCATATTATGTCTAGTGAAGGAATTCGAGTAGATTCCCAGAAGATAGAAGGAGTGAAACAATGGCCCAGACCTACCTCTGCTACAGATATCAGAAGTTTCTTGGGTCTAGCAGGCTATTACAGACGGTTTGTGGAAGGATTTTCATCCATAGCCTCTCCATTGACTAAGTTAACTCAGAAAAAGGTTAAGTTCCAATGGTCAGATGATTGTGAAAAAAGCTTTGCAGAACTGAAAACTAGGTTGACTACAGCTCCTGTCTTGACTCTACCAGAAGGTTCAGATGGTTATGTGAACTGTTGTGATGCATCCAGGGTCGGCCTAGGTTGTGTGTTGATGCAATGAGGTAAGGTTATAGCTTATGCTTCCAGACAACTTAAGGTACATGAGAAGAATTATCCAACTTATGACCTCGAGCTTGCAGCAGTGGTGTTTGCACTCAAGATTTGGAGACACTACTTGTATGGTGCTCACGTAGATGTGTTCACCCAAAAAGAGTTGAATCTTCGCCAGAGAAGATGGCTTGAGTTCCTCAAAGATTATGATTTGAGTGTGCATTACCATCCGAGTAAGGCGAATGTAGTAGCAGATGCTCTTAGCAGATTATCCATGGGTAGTGTAGCACATGTTGAGGAAGAAAGAAAAGAGCTAGCAAAGGGTGTTCACAGACTTGCTCGCCTAGGAGTTTGTCTTATGAGCATATTAGATGGTGGTGTAACGGTTCAGAATGGAGCAGAATCTTCTTTAGTAGTAGAAGTTAAGGAAAAGCATGACAGTGATCCAATATTGCTAGAGCTTAAGGGTGCAGTCCAGAAGCAGACAGTGGAGGTATTCTCCCAAAGGGGAGATGGTGTGCTTCGCTATCAAGGTCGATTATGTGTTCCTAATGTGGGTGAGTTGAGACAACATATTCTTACAGAGGCCCATAACTCCAGCTATTCTGTTCATCCAGGTGCCACTAAGATGTACCGCGATCTGCGGGAAGTCTATTGGTGGAATGGTATGAAAAGAGATATAGCAGATTTTGTGGCTAAGTGCCCCAATTGCCAGCAAGTCAGGGTAGAACATCAGAAACCAGGAGGTATGACTCAAGAGATTGACATTCCTACTTGGAAGTGGGAAGTGATCAACATGGACTTCATCACAGGTTTACCTCGTACTCGCAGACAACATGACTCCATTTGGGTGATTGTTGATAGGGTTACTAAGTCTTATCGCTTTTTGGCGGTCAGGACTACAGATTCGGTGGAGGATTACGCCAAGCTTTACATTAATGATATTATGAGGTTGCATGGCGTTCCTTTGTATATCATCTCAGATAGAGGTCCTCAGTTTACCTCTCATTTCTGGAAGTCATTTCAAAAAGGTCTTGGTACTCAGGTTAATCTTAGCACAGCATTTCATCCGCAGACAAATGGTCAGGCAAAGCGTACCATTCAGACTTTAGAGGAAATGTTGAGAGTTTGTGTGATCGACTTCAAGGGTTGTTGGGTTGATCACCTTCCTTTTATAGAGTTCGCCTACAATAATAGCAACCATTCCAGCATTCAGATGGCCTCTTATGAAGCATTGTTTGAGCGTAGATGTAGATCTCCTTTTGGTTGGTTTGAAGTAGGTGAAGCAGCCTTGATAGGGCCAGATTCGGTCCTTAATGCTATGGAAAAAGTGTAACTCATTAGAGAGAGACTTAAGACTGCTCAGAGTCGCCAGAAGTCTTATACAGATGTGAGAAGAAGGGAACTAGAGTTCCAAGTTGATGATTGGGTTTTCCTGAAAGTGTCACCCATGAAGGGGGTGATGAGACTTGGCAAGAA
Source organism: Solanum stenotomum (assembly GCF_019186545.1). NCBI lineage: Eukaryota > Viridiplantae > Streptophyta > Magnoliopsida > Solanales > Solanaceae > Solanum > Solanum stenotomum. The sequence continues at coordinate 49,340,706 of NC_064289.1, read as the reverse complement.
AGGGAAGCTCAGTCCCAAATATGTAGGACCTTACCGGATCTTGAAAAAGATTGGTAAAGTGGCTTATGAGTTAGAGTTGCCAGCAGACTTAGCAGCAGTACATCCAGTCTTTAACATTTCTCTTTTGAAGAAGTGTATGGGTGATTCAGCATCCATAGTACCATTAGAGAGTGTGGCCGTGAAAGATAGCCTTTCATATGAGGATGTACCAGTTGAGATTCTCGATCGTCAGGTTAAAAGGTTGAGAAACAAAGAAGTCGCTTCAGTCAAGGTTTTGTGGAGGAGTCAGTCTATAGAGGGAGCTACTTGGAACGCAGAAACAACCATGAAGTCCAAGTATCCTCACTTCTTTCCTTCCGATTACATTCCAGCTTGAGGTAATAGTTCCTATTTAGTTTTTCAGTCATTCATGCGTAAATTCAGTCTTAGAATCATGTTCCTCCAGTTTGTACTTGCATTTTCAGCGTATTTGCATGTTCTTGGAACTCAATTCAGTTAGAAATCTAGTTCTCAGTGTTTAATGGTAGGGATTGCATCCCTCTCCCTCTATTTCAGTTAGATTAGTCTTTAATCGAGGACGAATGGTCCCAAGGGGGAGATAATGTAACACTCCGTATCCAAAAATAGAGATTTCAGATTTCTGGTGTTACAGGTGGCACTCACGGACACCATCCACGGACCGTAGATGGACTCACGGTCCATCCTGCAGGTTCGTGGTTCGTGACAAAAAACTTCCCCAGAACTCAGTCAGAAAATTTGGCTAAGTCCCGACTCACGGACAGACCCACGGTCCGTAGATCAGACCACGGTTCGTGGTCTGTGTCCGTGGATCGAGACTTCCCTTACCCAGCCTCTGACACAACCTACGGTCGACCATCACGGACCGTCAATCAATCCACAGTCCGTAGGTCTGACCGTAGATGAGGATTAGCAGCCAGTTAGCTGAAAATTGTTGTTGGGTCAACTTCAGATGGTCATAACTCTTAGAACAAAATGAATTATATGTCCCATGACCTAAGGTTAGATATATAATTGAATTATCTTTCCAACGCCATCGAGTTTGCTAAATTCTGACCTCCGAGTAAAAAGTTATGCTCGTTTTACTGAAGCCCTATCGGGCAGACTCGACCTACGGATCCTATCGACGGACCGTCGATTGAATGACGGCCCGTCAGTCCATTCCGTCAGTCACTCTGACAGCAATAAATTCAGGGGTCTTTTGGTCTTTTCCTATTTTATTTAACCCCTTAGATACGTCGTTTAAACCCTAAATCATGAGGTTTTAATCAATTTAAGCCTAGAAACATAACTAGAACTTACCTTAGTCAAAATCATTAATCAAAACTTAGAAAATTAGAATCAAGAGAGGAGAAAAAGGTCAAGAACCCTAGTTCAAGAACGCAGCAAGGTTCCTTCAGTTCCAGCCCCAAAATCAAAAGATTTCTCTGTGGAATTCGTCACCAGGTATGTGGGATTTCACTAGTGGGTTCCTTTCGCCCATTAGGTTCCTNACGCAGCAAGGTTCCTTCAGTTCCAGCCCCAAAATCAAAAGATTTCTCTGTGGAATTCGTCACCAGGTATGTGGGATTTCACTAGTGGGTTCCTTTCGCCCATTAGGCTCCTAGAATTTAGTCAGATTCTTGATTCCATGATTATGAACAAACCTAGGGTTTCTAGAATTTGAACAGATCATCATGAATTAATTATTTAAATGTTCCAAATCAGACTATCATGTTATTGCTCAGTTTATCGCATGAATTTCGGAACCCTAGGTATGTATTTCTTTAGTTCTTGAATTACACATGCTAGGTCAGATATTTTAGTATTCAGTTATACATGCCTCAGTTTATGAATGCATCATTATCAGATTAATTGTTGCATTCTCAGTTTGCATGTTCAGTTCAAGCTATCTAGTATTTACAAAAATTCAGTCATAACCAGTTAACTACTTAATTCATTGGGAGTAGCATAATACTGAGTTGGACTAGGGTTCAGCGTACCCATATAGTCCCAGAACTACGAGCCACGAAGGTGTACGTCCCCTCGGTGGGCAACATCAGTTTAGTGATCACGCCAGCATGCCTCTATACCTCTGGCAGGGTATATTGGGTCCTCTCGATGGGGCGTATACATCGGACTCCACATTTAGCTCATGTGGTTTTATGTCGGTTATTAGTAGCTCCCACAGTTCAGTCAGACTCTTTTGAATTAACCATATTTCAGTACAATCAGTATTCAGTCTCAGCATGTTATAAATTTGGTCATTGCATCAGTTAGCTCAGTATTCAGTATTTCAAAATCTATATCATGTTCAGATGATTTCATTGTTTTATTGCTTTGTTCAGTTATATGTTATTGCAGCTTTACTCTATCCTGCATGCTTAGTACCTCTCAAGTACTGACGCATACGTGCGCTACATCTTCTCGTGATGTAGGTTCAGGTTCTCAGCATCCAGATCACGCTTAGATCGATTTCCGATCTCCAGTTCAGATGCATCAGTGGTGAGTCCTCATTCTTCGAGGACTAGTGACATGTTTATCTTTATCGCTTTTAGTCTTTAGTTTCATTTTTTGCTAGACCTAGTTGGGGCATGTCCCAACATTTCTAGTCAGTTTAGAGGCTTATTTCAGACATAGTTAGATTCAGCTTAGTAGTTTGAGTTTGATATCTCTTTTGAATTAAACTCTCAGATTTGATATATTTAGTTACAGTGTATGGGTATTCCCCATCTTTTCAGATTTATTTCTGAATTAGCTTCCGCATCAATTTATTATCTTTAGTATGCTCATGATCATGCCAACAGGGTTAGCTTGGGATCACTTGTGATCCTAGGTCCTGTGTCCGCGTCTCGGGGGTAGCTCGGGGCGTGACATTTATACCGATGAGAAATTTGAAAATTACTTGATACAATCTTGCACGTAAATAAAGAATGGTTAGGACCTTAGCTTAGAAATTTTGGGGGTATTACAGTCCAAACAATTTTGCAAAGTCCAAATTGTGAGATGACAATATTAAGACATGAGACCATCTCAAAGAAGCATCTATTAGGATCATAAAGAATTTAAACGACCCACTAGGTGGATGAATAGGTCCACAAATATCCTCATGTATATGTTCCAAGAACGTAGGGGACTCTATCACAATTTTTATTGGTGATTTCTCACAATTTACTTGTCTTGATAACAAATTGTACAAGAAAACTCACAATTAAAAAGAATCTTCAAGTTCTTTAATGAATGTCCGATTAACTTGTTATAATTCATATTATCGTTATAAATCCAGGATGTCACATACAATCATGTCAACGTATGACAGTATTGAGATTAGTAAATTTCTGGTTTACTATAGAATGTGTCTCAATTACACTAATCTTTGTAGAATACAAGCTAAAAGTTAAAGCATGAAACTTATATATAACACATGTTTGTCCAGAAACATTCTTGGTGATACCAAGATATTCATGATTAATTTCATCCATTGTCTTGATATGATAATAATGTTCACAAATATCTTAAACTCAACAAGTTTCTCCGAAACATAGGAGAAAATATAGCATTATCTATGATGAGTTTATCTCTCTTAGGCAAAATTATAATGACTCTTCGGAAGCCCTCTATCAAATTAGTACTACCAAAAATTATGGTAACATTTATCTTTCCCATACTTAAATGAGAAAAATACTTTTCGTTTTTGAATATAATATGTGTTGTAGCAAAATCAATCAAACAAATGCCTTCATAATTGGATAACTTTCTTGAGAAATATCATATCTTAGTCTTCAATATTTAGATGGTAGTCTCATGCTGATAGTGTATTGTAAAACTATAAAATAAGAAGAAAATCCCCCTTTTATTTATAGTAAAAAATTGACTTGGTCCAAAAGTTAGGATTCCTAATTTTCTCTAAAAGATAAACATTCACTATATTTATAACAAAATGACAATTTTGTCTTTCAATAAAGGGGGAAAAGTCCAATCAACATGTAAAACAATTTTATTATATTTACGATTATTAATATAAACAATAATATTGGGACAAAAATAGTACTATAAATTTTTCTAAACAAAATTGTTAGTCTTAGAAATGGGAAAACGAAAACTTTAAGCATAATGCACATTACGATACAGTCATAATTTTATATTTTTCATAAATAATCTAAGACAAATAACTTTCTTCAATATTCAGTTGAAAAACTAATACAATTACAAATTTTCTAGGAAAGATTTTCATTGTGTGCCTCGGGTATGAGCTCAAAATCCCAAAGGTAAAGAAAAGAGTGTACGGGAGTACTTAATGCAGCATCTCCTGAGTTGCCACGTGTTTCATCATCTCCCAAGTTCACCTGGTGATGCCCATATAAATCTTCGTTTTCTCTTTTTCTCTTTTTTTCTGGCCATAAAAAATAAAAATTATAAGAATTAACTAGGGCAAGGACAATGAACGTGAAAATACAAACAATAATAATAAAAACAATATATAGAGGAACAATATATGTTTTATTGTGACTTTCTTAACTTTGCTTACCAATGTTTGAAGGGATGTCACGTTCGGATAAGTAGTTAGCTTCTCCCCGATTTTTAATGTAAATCCCGTTGCAAGATTCGATACATGTTCCAACTACATATTTTTTTATCAATTTTTTACCGCGCACATGTGGTTTACGTCTCGGTGTCACCTGCAAATTAAATCATTTTAATGATCATGCATAAAGAGTCGATCTCACTATTAATTCTAATATAATATTTTTGAGCTAACCTGCAATGGTTCTTCATTTTCTCTTAATCTCTTCGTTATTTCAGGAACTTCCCCATATACAAGAAATTTGTAAACCTCTATCAAAGATAGAAACTTTTTGTTTGTCTCCAAATGATGGTAGACCTGTTTGCCGACAATTATAGAATATTTATTTTGTCATAATTTCATCAAATAAAAAATATAATCGATTTTTGTTGGTAGGTTTTGTTGGCAGGAAAACATGTATATTAATCAAAAGAAAACTTACATAATCAATTATTAAACCACCTGGGCGAGAAATATTCTTGATGATCCAATTTCGCTTTCTATGTTCAAATGTATGTGTATGAATGTAATGCATATTTTTTGGTAGCATTTCATTCTGCAATCAAAACATTAGTTATGGAATTCAAATTTATCAAATATCCATTCTCAAAAGGTAATTATCTGGACAAAGTGGGGAGAATCAACATTTTGTCATCAAGTAATACACAAAATATTGAAGCATCCACATTTTATATTCTAAAGGATCATGGCATGGACAGCACAATACAATGAAGTATGTTTCTTCTATTTTTGTCTAGAAGGTTAGGTCAGGCCTATAATTGTTTCCGACGTATTTGTACGATTAATTTTGAATGAAACTCTAGAATTAGCTTGTTAGATGACCTTTAAAAGTATTATTATTGTTACTATTATATATATATATATATACTGCTTTGGACTATTTTTTCTTTGAGCTAAGGGTTTATCAGAAACAACTACTCTACTTCCAAGGTAATGGTAAGGTATGTGTAAACTTTATTCTTCGCAAACCCCATTTCATCGGATTACACTGGGTTTATTGTTGTTTTTTATTATTATTATCGATATGGCATATTTAAATGTTGTTGTTGTAATACAATTCATATCTTTTAGCTTTAGAGAAGAACATTTCTACTGTTTTCATAAAATTATTAATATTAAAAAGTTGTTCAAGAATTCATCAAAAGATTTCTGTACATGTTTTAAAAGGAAAAAAAAGCAAATCTATAATTGGAAGAACCTTTCAAAACTAAAAGAAAAGAACTTTTCAAAAGTGTACCTGCAAAACATCAACATTTGCTTTTTCCAGTGCGATAAAAGATATAGGAACTTCTGTTAATGTTGCATCCTCATCACCATCATTTTGGTCCTGCTTATCCATATTCTAGTATGGAAAAAATAATTAGATATTTTATAAACTGAAAAATTGTGTGAAGTAATTGAGAACCCCATTTCATGAGATTACACTTGATTTGTTGTTGTTTTTTATTATTATTATTATCGATATAGCTTATTTAAATGTTGTTGTTATAATACAATTCATACCATTTAGCTTTAGAGAAGAACATTTCTCGTGTTTTCATAAAACCATTATTATTAAAAAATTGTTCAAGAATTCATCAAAAGATTTGTGTACATGTCATAAAAGGAAAAAAACAATCAACTTATAATTGGAAGAACCTTTCAAAACAAAAAAGAGAAGAACTTTTCAAAAGTGTACCTGTAAAACATCAACCTTTGCTTTTTCCAGTGCGATAAAAGATATAGGAACTTCTGTTAATGTTGCATCCTCATCACCATCCATTCGATCCAGCTTATTCATATTTTAGTATGAAAAAAATAATTAGATATTTTATAAACTGAAAAATTGTGTGAAGTAATTAAGAAGGTTCTCAAAAAAACACCAAAATCGCTTGTTTGCTAGTAAGATATATATATATATATATATATATACACACACAAAGTGCTAGAATGCCCTAAAAAATACTTGTCCATCAATCTTATGCATTTTGTAACAACATCAATGATGGTTGTGGCTATGCATCTCTAAAGTTTCACTAAATAATTGAATGTTAGATGAAAAGTTCCATCCAAAATCAGAATTTCATTCTAACCAAATTAATATTTTGGGTGAAAATTAATTTTAAAGGCTTCTATTTCTAAGGAAATTCTTAAACTAAAAGATGTACAGTAATAAGCAGACATATTTTTTAGCATTCAGATCTTAATGCATTCTCTTAATATTGAGATGTCTATTCAAAGATTCATGCACTTCTATCATTCAGATATGCATTCAGATTTTGACGTCTTATATATAATCATAAAAAAATGAGGATTTAAACTTGCTAGAAAACTTCTAATACACTACAACTATTACTATTACTTATATGTATTCAAATTATTGTTTTACTTTTTTTTTATTTATGTCACTATAGCATGATCAGTTTAGTTTAAATAGAGAAATGAGGATTCATATAGCCAAATTCATTTTTTTTGAATTGAGATATAGTTAAATGTTATTGTTATGTGACTTAGATGTGCTAGCTCTAGAAAAAAATTATCTTTCTTCCGTAAGATTACTAATACTAGAAAAGTTCTTATCGAATAGAACAAAAGATTTGTATACCTGTCTTAATAGAAGAAGAACTAAATACCTTATAATAAGTATGTTAAACAATAAAGAATTTTTTTAAAGCTTACCAATGACACACCAGCTTGTGGTGCAACAGAAGATATCGGAATTGCCATTATTGCATCTCTACGATCAACTTTGTGGTGCTTATCCATTTTCTGGTAGAAAATAAATACTTAGTTATATATTATGTAAAATTAAAAATTGTGTGAAGTAATATTGGAGGAAACAATAAAAAAGATATCATCTAACGAAATAATGATGAAATTGCTAGTATGCTAGTAATTTATATATATATATATATATATACATTAATTAATATTTTAATACTTAATAAAGTTCTAGAATATCACAAAATAGAAAGAAATAGATGTTTTTTCGTAAATCTTATGCTTTCAATAACAAATGCAATGATATTCTTGAAAAAACTCAAGTTTAATTTCTTTGTAACTCTTATAGCATTCTCACATAAAAAAGGTTACTTTCTATTCTTGTTAAAAGAAATTATAGTTTCAATAGTTAATTACACAAACTAATTTGTATTTTAATATATTTATCTATAGCATAGTTTAAGAGGAGTAATGATAGTAAGTCAAGTGCTCTATGTTAATTTAATTTTGTTCAATTTTCATCAAAATTATGATGCTTAATTTGTAGGCATTTGGATATGTGATTTCATCTTGTGATTTGAAATCATGAGATGAAAATCAGTATTTGGACAAGTGATTTCATCTCATGATTTCAAATTATCAGATGAAATCCCAAATTCTCCAAAAAATATTTGATTTGGAAATTTTATATCATGATGTCACATTTTCAACTACAAAAATTGACGCACAAGTTTATACTTTATATAAAAAAAAATCATGTATCTACATAATATTGTGCAAGAATACCAAAGGAGTAATAAAATATTTACGAAATATGAACATGATGATATAATTACTAAAGATATTGACAATGTTCAATTATATTAAAGAGTACTACACTACAACTCATGTTTAATGTTACCATTTTATTGAACTAAATTAAAGTTCAATCAATAAATGTTGTATTTTTTTTTTTAGAAAAACTTTTTTATAGTGTATTATACTTTTGTTATGAACTTTTTCTTATTTGATAAGATTGTAACAAATAATTTGGGGTATTTTGATAGTTTAATAACTTATGGAGATTTTATTTTTATGAGCCAAAATACAACTTAAAAATTTAAATTACATGTCCACATAAAACTTAACTTAATTTTATATCACGATTTCATCTCACATGGATGTTTATTAATCTAACTTTTTTATATGGGTATAAATGGCTCAAAAGACTTTTGTATATGGTGAGTTTAATCACGGGTAGATGTTTGATTTTTTTTCATTATCTCACATATTTTATACTGAGGTGAAAAAATAGTAATTTTCTAAGTCATGTATGATTTCGATTTGGAAAAAAAAATATTTATATGTTTTTAATACTTGAAAAAAATAGTCACTAAAAATAAAAATGTTCTTCATGCATCATAGCCACCATCATCTATTATTTACAATTATTATTGGCACCAATCATAATTGGGATAAAAATCATCGAACTTTATCGGCAATCACTATGATAAGTCACAATTATATTGTTAGCCACCATCATCTATCACCACAATCATTAGTTATCACTATTGTGCAACTATCAACCACCACCAAACTACTACATTCAACTTCTACCACCATCACTATCAATAGCTTCTATCAACAACACCATCATTAGTCAATACACCATCCTCAGTTGACATCCACCACCAATGTAGCTAGTTAGCACAACCATCAACCATCATATAATTTTTAAAAAATATATTTTTGTAGTTTTAAATTAATTTTAGTTTCTTAAATTTTAGATTAAATGGTTTATAAGACACATTTACTATGACCGATTTTTTTATAACACACTCATATTTTATGGCGGTCCTATGACCCTCCCCCCGAATATTTTTTAAAGAACTTATTTGGCATTATCGGGTGGGATAAATAAAAAAATAAAAGTTTTGTTATTTCGTTTGTACACACTTGTTGATCAAAAGGTACAAACAAAGGGGTTTGATCATTTTCACTTACTTACACTCTTCGAACAAAGTAAAAATGGAGATCCTTTCATTCACACTTCAATTTTTTCTCGAAGTAATCAAATGAATCTTTTGAAATTTAATCTCATGAATCATTATATGCTTCCATAATTAAGTTTTATCTTGTATCACAATTGATAAATGTCAAACGGATGCTTAAAAAATACTCAAGTGGATACTATGTCCTCCATAAAGTATGAGTACATTACTACTAATTTGGTCATAGATTGTATCATTTTTTTCATTTTCCCTAAACTTTGTGCTTCTTAAACTTTAAATAAATAACCATTTTAAATATTTTATGTTCAATAATGAGTAACCTTATTATTTAGCATTCATATTTTAATACATTGTCTTAATATTGAATAGTCTATAAAGAGATTGCTAATGCACATCTTATCAGTCAAATATACATTCAGATTTAGACATCTTCAATATACACTTAAAACAAATATGAGGCCTTAGCCTTGTTAGAGAAATTCTCAAACTACTATTATCATTATTACTATTACTTATATGCATTTAACATATTTTTTACTTCTACTTTTATTTGTATGACTATGTCGTGATTAATTTTGCTTAAATGGAGAAATGAGGATTCATATAATCAATTTTAACTTGTTTGGGATTGATAAATAGTTAAATTTTGTTGTTGTTATGCGATTCAAGTGTTTTAGCTTTAGAAAGAAAATCCTTATCTTTCTTCCATTAGACGACTAACATTAAGAAAGTTGTTTCCAAATGAATAAAAAATATTTACATATGTTTATGCTTAAAAAAATCTCTCTAAAAATAAAAACTCTCTTCATACATTATACCCATTAATTTTATAATAGTGAATAATACCGTATGGACGAAAGTTGTCTTGAAAGACCTATCATTTTTTGGCATGAATGTAGGACGTAACTAAAAACAATAAAATTAGAAAATAGAATTTAGACTTATATTTATCTATATGAAATATTCAAACATTGATGTTGTGATGTAATCCTTATGTCTTAGTTCTAGAGAAGATTATTTTTCCTTCTTTCATAACACAATTAACATTAACAAGTTGTTCAAGAATCCATCAAAAGTTTTTTATACACATCTCAAAAGGACAAAAACTAACACCTTATAATTGGAGGAACTTTTAAAAAGCTTACCTCAACAACATCATCTTTTGATTCTTGAGGTGCGAAAAAAGATATGGGAACTTCCCTTAATGTTGCATCTTCATCACCAACTTTGTTGTGCTTATTCATATCCAAGTAAAAAATATGAAAAAATTAGTTAGATCTCTTGTAAAATGAAAACTTGTATGAAGTGATGGAGAAGGCTTTCAAAAGAGATATAAATAGCTCACTTACTATATTTCAAGTAATATTTTAAGAACTTAATCAAAGTTCTACAATACCCAAATAAAAAATATTTGTCCATCGATATTATACATTCTATAACAAGATCATTGATGTTTGTGGTCTTGCATCTTTTAAATTTCATTAAATTCATTGAATGTGTTACAAAAAAAAAATTCATCCTAAATCCAAATCTTTTTCTAAGAAAGTTATATTTTTGGATAAAATCAATTTTAAAAGCTTCTTTTTATAATGAAATTGTTAAAAGTTGTCACAACATCTATCACATACTAAATTAATCCTCACCACAATAGCAATTATTTCTCTTTTAATTTGGCCAAAACTACGAGGATTGATCTCTTCTATTCTGACCTAGATTTACTAGTGGTTATGATAAATTTCCAAATTGAAAAACTACTATATTATCCATTATCATGATATGTGAAATGAATCTACCTAGTTATTATTGATATAATTATCCTCCCTATTCAAAAAAATTGTATACATTTTTTCAGAAATGTTAAAATATGAAAAGATCATTTGAGATAGTTTGGTCATATCATGGGTTGTTCTATAGATGAATCGATCTATTCGTGTGAAAATGTGGTAAGTAGAAGTATTAAATATCATATGAAAGAAGGTTTTCTCTGAAGACTTATCAGCTTTTGACATAATGCATACTTAACTAAGAATATCGCACAACGGAAAAAAAAATGTGTATGGGTGATATCTACTAGTAAATAGTAGAATTTAGGTCTCTTTTGTTTGCATTAATTAAGATTTAATTTTAATCATTCAAATCTCATCCATTAAATATGTATGTTTTTTAGGTTTGAACCTCAATCATCAAGTACATTTTGTTATGATGCGGCCATTTGTTGGATCTGGATAGGTATAAATGATTAGATCTATAACAAAGTCTAATATCATTGATATGTCTATTCAAAGGTTTCTAAATACATTACAGTTCACTAATTCTATCCATTCATTGCTAGCTCCATACTCCATCATTATCAATCATCATCATAATTGTCCATCATTATCAACTACTACCATCAACCGCCCACAACTGCCATCATCAACGACCACCACTACCATCCCTAAATCAACTACAACACCACTAGCTATCATTTACAATTATTATTTTCATCAATCATCATTATAATAAAATCATCGAGCATTATCGACAATCACCATCATAAGTAACCACTCACAACTATATATATTTCCAACCACCGTCATCATTCATCACTATCATTAACTATTAACCACCCCGGTAATACTACCATAAACTACTACAACCATCATTACCAATAAGTACTATCCATAACGCCAATATTAGTTAGCACACCATCATCAATTGACATTCACTATTACCACCGCTAGTCGTCACAACCATAAAGTAGCATATAATGTTTTAAAATATTTAGTTGGAGTCCCCATAGTGACTTATCTAATAAGACGCCAAAGATAGGGAGGGTATAAAAACTTATATCTCTTGTTTAATCTATATGGTTTGTGTTGTGATGTAATGTTATGTCGTGTTATGTTAGGAGGTGACCTAGTCATATAGACCTCTAGAAGAGACTCTGAGAGTGATTAAAAGTATGAACCAAGTATTCTTCATGCTTGTTGCATTCATTTTCTGTTGATGAGTTAAGTCTTGTTCATGATGTAGTGAGAACCTACAGTCCCATAAAAATGAATTAATTTAGCATATAAAGTTCTTTAAAGGGGTTAATTAATAGAGTATAAACTCTATGAATTAGGCTATTGTGATCATGGAAAACTATTGTATCATGAAATAACCCTTAGGTTATATATTAGACCTTGAGAAAGGGTAGAAAGAAGTGGGTTTGAAAATTTTCAAGGCCACTGTTTGAATAGTAGATAATTAAATACTTTTAAATTTATTTGTTTTAGACTTTGAGGAAATGAATGGCTCAAAGTGAATTAGCTTGCTCAATTAAAGTTCTTCAGTTGATGTTAGGTTATGATTTACCTTGAATTAGACTTTGATTAGTTACTTGTGTGTATTGTAAGTCTGTGAAGAACAGATAACATACTAAGATATATATATATATATAGACACTATTCTGATGATGAGTGACTCAATTTCGATGTGAGCTTATGAATAAGCAGTTGTGGGTGATGAATACCATTTCAATATGATTTATGATTGTGTAATGGATCGAGTACCACACAGGTATGGTACATGAATAGATAGGGGCTCATGAATAGTTGGAAAAGATTAAAGTCTTTTAGTATGTATGATTGAGTGAGTCACAGATGAGACTAATGAGATGCAGAAACTTTTTCGATATAACTCAGTGTGGATGTAATTGCATATTTGTGTGTGAACGCTTATATTATTTTGAGTTTGTAATTTTATTGTTTCTTTTCTGGTGACTTATATATCTAGTGATGTGTCGACATTAATATATCGGAAGTGAGATTATCGACCTGGTGGATGTCGACTACTTGACTTGATATTATGTCTACCTTCTTGTTGGATTTACATGTCTACTTGTTTGTTGGATTTAAATGCCTATGATACTTACTAGTATATTGGTGTTTGTACTAATGTTACTATTGCAATTTTGTTTGAGCGCAGACTATGATCTAGAATCTTTCACGAGGCCCCACATTCGAAGCAGTTGCACTTCTTATGTGATGATGAGTTACTCCTTTTCAGGCTGCCACAGATTTTCTTGGGGACTGGTGTTTATCTCTTTCAAAAAATATTTTATTTATTTATTTATTACTCTTCTCAAGTATTTTAGTTGAACTCATATATGATGACTTTTGGATTCTGAAGTTATAATAATTTATACATTCACATTTCTTAATCTATTATTCTTGAGACTTAATGTCTTGTCTTAATATTTTTAAATGAGTCGGTTATAGTATTGCTTAGTTGGTAAAATATGGTTCGCCCACTGTGGAGTTAGTGTGTCTTAGATTGTGACAAAATTGGGATCAAATCTTTAGGTTCTTTGATCGTGTTATTACTTTATCCATGGTGATCCAAATTGGTATATAACATTCACTTTTTCTCTCACAAATGATGTGGATACGTTCAGGAGAAGCTATAGTTGAGGCACTTGAGCCGGCAGTTACTATTGTGATGCGTGATAGTGGAGATAATAAGGGCAGCAACACCAGCCAAGGCTAACACCCCAGCTGTTGACCAGGTTAGAGACAAGTCCAAGTCCCCACACTTCTAAATAATCTTTAATATGGTAGAAAAGAAAGAAATGGCACTAGTTTAGGAGATTGTTGCGCTAGCTCTGACTTCATCAGATGTAGTCATTCAAGTATTAACTTTGTTGAGGGGTTTGGTAGGGACTGGAGTGGCACCCGAAATATTGACAGGGCAACACGGGAGTAAGTCCTGTTCTCTTTATAAGAAAGGCATATGCAAATGTTGAAAGAACTTTCATTTAACTAAGCTTTCTTACTTTCAACTTTCAGTANCTAGTTTAGGAGATTGTTGCGCTTGCTCTGACTTCATCAAATGTAGTCATTCAAGTATTGACTTTGTTGAGGGGTTTGGTAGGGATTGGAGTGGCACCCGAAATTTTGACAGGGCATTATTTATGGGTCCAGTATGTTGTTGATATGGCTTCATGGATGGACAAGGTTTATGAGATAGGGCTATTTTCATGAACAATGACTGGACCGGTGATGACGAGAGATGAGCATGATCTATTTTGGAGAGTTACTAAGATGAATCCTCGATGGTTCTATGTTTTTGAGTCTGAGGATGTTAACGAGTACAATAACAAACGTATTATTTATTATTCAGATCTTAATACACCATCTTAACATTGAGATGTTAATTCAGATATTCTTAATACATGTCTTATCATTTACATATGCATCCATATTTAGACGCCTTATACTCTTAAAACGACAAATGAAGCTTAGACTTGTTAGAGAACTTCTAATACTATAGTTAAATGTTGTTGGTTTTATGTGCCTCAGATGCTTTGGCTCTAGAAAGAAAAATGTTTTTCTTTATTCTTTAAGACAACTAACATTAAAAAACTTATTCCCAAATGCATCAAAATATTATTTTTACATGTATTAAAAGGAACAGAACTAAGCACCTTAAAATATGTAAGCTAAACAGTGAAGAAACTTTTCAAAAGCTTACCTCTAAAACATCATCTTGAGGTGCGACAGATGATATGGAAATCGCCACTATTGCATCTTCAACATCTACTTTGAAGAGCGTATCCATATTCTAGTAGAAAATATAAAATAATTTGTTATTTATTTCGTAAAATCAAAAATTGTGTGAACTAATTATATTGGAGGAGACTATCAAAAAGTTTTCCTTTAAATAAAATAAAGATCAAAATTCTAACTTGATTGTAATTTATATGTGTGTTATAACATTTTAAAACCTTAATAAGAGTTTCGGAATACTCCCCACAAAATAAAAAAAAAGGTGATTTTCCATTGGTCTTAGGTTTTCAATAATAGAAACAATGATTTCCTTGGGAAGTTCAAATTTCTTTATCATTTTTCAAGCATCTTCACATTATAAGAAAGTTTTACTTTCTTTTCTTGTTAAAAGAAACAGTAGTTTCAACGGTAATACAAATTAATTTATCTTTTTAATATATGTATTTATTAAAAAAAATAAGAGTAGTAGCGATTTAAGTCAGATTCTCAACGTTAATTCAATGTTATTTCAATGTTCATGTGGGTATAAATGGATCAAAACACTTTCATCTATTATGTGTTTAAACAAGGGTAGAAGTTTGAGATTTTCTCATTACTTGATTTTGTAGCAAGGTGATGTCAAACATTTAATTTATTTTTATTTATAGAACTATTTAGATGTTATTGTTATGATACGATTCAAATGTATTCTTTTCTTTCATAACACAATTAACATCAAAAAGTTGTTCAAGTACCCATCAAAAAAATAGTGTACATGGCTTATAAGGAAAAAAAATAAGCACCTTATAATTAGAGGAACTTTTTAAGGCTTACCTCTAAATCATCAACTTTTGATTTTTGAGGTGTGATAACAGATATGGGAACATCCATTAACATTGCGTCTTCATCACCATGAATTTTGCTTTGGTTATCCATACTCTAGTAAAAAAACAAAAAAGCTTAGTTAGATCTTTTGTAAGACAAAATATTTTGTGAAGTAATAGAAAAAAAAATTCAAAAAATGATGAAAATTGCTAGATTGCTAGTAATTTATATATACGTGTCAAGTAACATCTTAACAACTTAATCAAAATGCTAGATCACCCACAGAAAAAAGAGTCAAAGTAAAAGATGCTTGTCCATCAATGTATACATACTGTAACAAGATCAAGATCAATTATTGTTCTGGTCATACATCTCAAACGATTTACTAAATATATTGGATGTATGATAAAAATAAATCATTCTTTATCAAAAATTCTTCCTAAAAAAAGTTTTAAAATTTGGAAAATATCAAATTTAAAATTTCTCTTAAAAAAAAAAAAAATTAAAGGCGCCCACAACTTCTACATCTATCACAAATTAAATTAATCTCCACTCAAAGCAACAATCATTTATCTTTTGATGGTCAAACCTAAGATGATCTATCTACTTTATTAGAACTTGCATCCTTGAAATAAAAATAAATGCTTAGATAAATAGAGAAGGGGGGCTTAGATCCGTCATAAGAAAAATTATAGATTTCGATCTATTGCAAGCATGCATCTCTCAAGATTCATTGGATTAGTGATAAAAAAAATAGCTTCTTATATTTAAATTTATTTCAAAAAAAATTATGAATTTTGAGAAAAATCAATTTTAAAGACTTCTTTGTACAAGGAAATTGCTAAAGTGGTTGCTACCTTTAGATCTATCACAAGTTAAATTTATTTTCACCATGTCAATAATTTTATTTTTTTTAATTTGGTCAAACCCAAAGTGATCGATCTGCTCTCTTTCCTTCTAGATGTACTAGAACTTTCATCCATAAAATAGTAAGAAAATAATAATAATAATAATAATAATAATAATAATAATAATAATAGAAAAAAAGAATCAAGAACCTAGATAATTTAATAATAGAAGATATATAGATAGATCAATGAAATTAAGAAGGCATAAGTCTAAACCTCAAACTTATTTGTAGTAGCTGAGCTGGATTAAGAATCTTCTTCTAATAGAATGAACTCAGCAGGCGGAGAAGACAAAGTGAGAGTAAAAAGAAATTGTTTAGATATATACTAGTCTATTTCAGAGTTGGTAAGAAAATTAACTTTGTTTCTTTTAAATGCTTTTTTGGGAGGTAGAATTGAAGGCAAATTCGTGTAATCTTTCTTTTGAATAGTTTTGGTGTGTGTTTGATATAATTTCCTTAAAAGTCATTCAAATATTGAAAAGATTTCACTAAAATTATTTTAAATTTTTTTCCTATAAAGTAATTCAACTATAACTTTATGTCCTAAAATAAAAAAATTATTCCTCTCAATAGGTTTCTTAGTTGATATACCATGTTTTATTAATTTCTTATCCTCATATCATGTACGATACAACATAAGTTAAATTTGAATACAAAAATATTAAATTTAACAATTTAATTTTACATATACGTCAATTTAAGTCCTTAATTATTTTGAAATTAAATATTATCTCCTAACGAGGATGATATCTGATGCACTTATTAATTAATATGTTTTGTAAAAACTAGAAAGGTAATTTTTGGAAATTTTTATAAAAGTAGCATTTTATCCTTTTCTATAGTGACCCTGAATTATTTTTGAATGAATTTTAAAATTGATTTTGAGCTTTGAGTACAAAGTTGTGAATTTTCAAAGTTTTCTATTTCAAACGGCTAAAGTTGTTAAAATGTAGTTATTGAAGTTTTGAGTGTCAGAATAAATTTTTTATCAATTTCATCAGTTCTAGAATGTGGAGATTGGTCGAAGAGTGTTGTCACATTCAAATTCAGAGTCTTTTTTTAGGATTTGAGGTCTTATGCTGGAACTTTGTGAAATTTTAGGTTTTGGGTTTATTTTAGTAAACATTCAGGGTTCAGATGCTCGAATAAGAATTTTGAGAGTTATGTTGGATTCGAAGGATGATTTTAGGCCTAAATGAGGTCTTGATTGAAGTTTCAGAGGTCCAGAGCTTGATTAAGCATTTAGGCCTCGTCACAGATCTCTCATCTATTCGGACCGAGTTGGACAGCCTCCAAGCCAACCTTGATTCCATCATAACCCCTCCCACAAATAAGCCAGAGTATGCACCTACTACATTGGCTAATGACACAGTTCTTGATGCCTTATTCAACGATGACATAGCACAGCCCGAGCCTACCCGTGCTCGAGGGAAGAGGCACCGCTCTAGTCACATTTCTGACACCATTGAGGATGCTCGAGCTAGGAAGTGGGAATGCCAGCAGAATGAGCAGGCTAGGAGAGCCTCCATTATAGATGAGGAGTTGCGCCAGTAGAGGGCTCGTGAGAGTATTATTGGAGCCTCAAGTTCTAGGCCCACCACTGAGACCATGATTGTCGTGGGAGATGATGTTAGCACCACTGATGGTGCAGTTAGCGTGACTAATAGAACTACTAATGGTGTTGTGATAGATGATGTGGGCACTACTGAGGGTGATCCAAGTGTTGTTTAAGCGGGCTCCGGGAAATCGAACCCACCCGCTTGTTGAGGTTTTCGGCGCATTTGCGCCACAGGTTTGCTTCACCTTGACCCTACTCTTTATTGGTTATTTTTGTGCACTAGGGACAATTGCACTCTATTTTGTTGGGGGTGGGGTAAATGGATTGTGAGTGATAGGCTGAAGTCTGAGTAACCCAACTCATAATCCTCTCTTGGGATTTTCTTGCCTGTGTTTTTTTTCCCCAAGAGACTGTTTAATTTCTACTGAACTGGCATGTTTTAGGATTGTATGTGTAGAACAATGAGAAATAATGAAGCATGCTGGCATAATTAAGAATTTTGTAGCCTAAACTCATTCTAGCTTAAACTCTGTAGGCTAGAATGAGTTGAATGTGTTGGCTCTGAGTATGACATGATAAAGAACAACCTTGATCTCATAACTTAAGCTAAAAACTTGAACTGGGTAATCTGATAATAAAACTATGTGCCAAGAGTGTGTGAGAATGGTTGATTGTTCAGACAATTTTGTGCCAATCTAGAACTTGACCCGTTGGTCCTGCTAAGATAATCTAGGCTAGAAGTTAGGAAATGATCATAGGCCATTGTTCAAATTAGTCCACTTAAACCTAAAATGATCTAACCAAATGATAGCATTATTCCCTTTTGATCCAAATATTTGAGCCTAAAATTGACCAATTCTTTTGATTCACCTAACTCACCTTCCCTTAAAAACATTGTCTTGGCCCCAGTCCCTCCTTGGACATGTGCACCTTGACTTAGGCCAAAAGCCTAAGTTGAGGGTGGCTAAGCCCAAAAGTTACCTTGCTCTTGGCCCTGGTCTGACATCGGACATTGTGCACCTCAACTAATGCAAAATGCATAAGTTGAGGGTGGCTATGATAAAGGAAACCAAATGAAAAAAAAGGGGATGAAAAGAGTTTGGTGTTGAAGAGAGAAAAAGTATGAAAGAGGATGTGACTTTGTGCAAAAGAAGCAAAAGAAAAGTGTTGAAAGAAATAAAAGAAAAAGAAGAAAGTGAAAAATAGGAGTAAAAAAAAAAGTCAAAAGTCACATCCATGTTGCAAAGAAAGAAGGGAAAGAAAGTTAGATGAAAAGTCGCCAACCTTCATCACGAGAAGATGTACCCATTCTTATTTCATGATTCTAACCTAGAATTGATATAGTTGGGTTGATGCCATGAAAGGGAACTTTGTGGGTTTAAATGTATCCTTATAGTATTGATGAATTATGATTACAATATCTTGAGAATAAAGCTTAATTAATGATAATGAAATCTAGGGCTTTGAGAGCAAAGCTTAGGATGTTGGTAATTAATGTTATTGTAGAGGAAGGGATACTTCCCCCATGAATCGACTAAGTATGAATGTATGAATGTGAAAGGCATTCTCACATGAATGATTCTAGGTTGAAAGGATTGCTCACCTAAAATGAATCAAGACTAAAAGTTGATGTAATTGATGAGGCTAGAGGCGATTACCCTTGATCTCTATATGAAAAGATATGAGGTGATTCCCATACTCCTTAGAATTGAACAAGAGGTGAGTCCCCACGTTCTTACTATGATGAATGGACATGGAGGCGAGTACCCATAATCCATATGAAATAATGTGGAGGCGAGTACTCGCATTATATGATAAATGGTGTGGAGGCGAGTACCCACATCATATGATGAGATTGTGAAGGCGAGTACCCAAGATCTAAAAGTAATTAAGGTAAGAAGAGAATACCCATTAGCCTTTGTAAGTTAGGCAAATAGGTGAATCCCCATGTCTTTAAAAGTAAGTTTGAATGTTGTAGATAATGTTGTGAAGAATGAATAGCTTGGATTGTTTCTTGATATGCCTTCCATGAGGTAAGTTGACTAGAGGCGGATGACCCAAGTCTTGACTAAGGATGAGTAAGGTTACTTGAGAAGTATTTCTTTCTTATTATGATGATTATTTATGTGCATTTAATATGCTAATGCTTTGTATTGACAAACTATTATGTTTATGTCTAGCCATCATATTTAATACTTGATTGTATTAACGCATAATTTTCCTACATTCTTATCAAATGTAGGGTCCGGCGATGTCGACACTCATTCTCGTGGCTAGGATCATAATAACTCAAGGAAGTGAAGATTTGGTGAGTCTTCATTGGATTCAAGGATGTGATCACCACTCTCTTTTATGTCTTGGACTATTGTATGGGTTGTGTCCCAAGACTTTACTCATGATGTTCAGATGGTTTAAGACAATTGTTTAGACTTCCGCTTCGTTTTATAAAGACTTCGATTGTATTTAAATGTTTTAAATTTCCACTTATTTCTTTTACTTTATGTTATGATATTCTAAATGGCTTGTATGAGGCCTCTCCGGGTCTTATACGCCTTGTTACGTCTAGGGGGTACCCATGGGTCGTGACATAGACTGAGCCCTATTGTTGTTACCTCATTGCCCCTCCTGGCAGAAGGACAATCCTTCAACCTATGGCCAGACTGACCACACCCAAAGCTCTCTTCATTGCCAGCAAGACACTTACTCGGATGGTTCTTACCACACTTTGGACAAGCACTCCCCTGAGACTTAGAGCTTTATGCCCTACCTTTATGATACTGTCGAAGCATGGGGGTGGAGCACTAGCTGATGAAGGTGATGAGGTTGTCCTTAGCCATCCCCTAGTATATAGGTGTGCGAGCGTAGCCAAGGGGCCACCGAGGAGGTGACAGCCTTAAAGGCCACTATAGTTGTGTTACGGAGTGATGTGGATCAGCAAAAGTCCCCCAACATGTCAATGATCTTCCAGACGGTGGATATCCCATATGAGCGAGATATGCCTCCGGCTACCACCGGAGATAAGGTTACAGTTGAGCAGACAGCTGATCCCAAATTTGAGGCAGAGACTAATGAGGAGTTGCTTGAGGTGGCTTAGGAAGCTTCATATGAGGGCCTAACTGAGACTGAAGAGGCCATGGTAGATGTTGTTGTGCACGCTTCCTTAGCAGATACTCTATTGGCTGCTCCTAGTGCAACTATTTTTCCTTCTGAGGTG
Source organism: Solanum stenotomum (assembly GCF_019186545.1). Classification (NCBI taxonomy): domain Eukaryota; kingdom Viridiplantae; phylum Streptophyta; class Magnoliopsida; order Solanales; family Solanaceae; genus Solanum; species Solanum stenotomum. The sequence continues at coordinate 49,319,416 of NC_064289.1, read as the reverse complement.
ACTCAGAGCACTGATGCCCAAGTCCAGATTGATGAACTGGGCAGTGATGCCCAGAAAGATGGAGCGACTGTGTAGATAGGATCCTCTTTTTACCTCCCTCTTTGTCTTTCTTTATTTTTGACTTGTGGATAATTTGTTTTGTATGCATTTGAGGACAAATGACTTTATTTGTGGTAGGGTGAGACCCACCTTTTGTGTGACTTTTTGTGAATATTGATGTTTTGTTTATATATTTGGGTTTTTGAGCAATAATTATATTTTTAAACTGCTTTTGTGGATGGTTGAGCTTGTGGCTCCTTGTTTTTAATTGTAAATGATTGTTTACCCTTCCGAAAAATTTGCCACCTCTTCTTTGTGATTAAATGTGGTTGTTCTTTTGTAAATTTGAGTATCGGTTTTGATCTATATCGATGACTTGAATAGTGCTCATAATCGAACAAAAATGAATATGTGGCTACGATGAGGCCAAATGTAGTTGCATAGTCAATATGTGAACACTTTGCATCTCATTGTGACTAGAAAAGTATCGAATTGAGTCTCTTGTGAGGAACATTGCACACTAGCGAAAGTGTGGAGTCTTGTTTGACTTTGGTGTCAATGCCTTGTGTGATGAGCTTACCGTGAACTATGTGTGATGACACCTAGAATTTGCCCCGTTGGTCCAGTTGACTAAATGATGTGAACTCTTGAGATGATCTTAGGCAAATTTAAAGAGTGTGAAACAATTTGACATTATACCTCTTTTTATGGCCTAATTTGTGAGTGTGTGAACCTCTTTTGAACACCCTTTGAGCCTTAACCTTTTCTTGGAGGAAACTTGATGAAACCATAACTTTTCTTGATCCATTACCCATAATCCTCATGATATGGTCTGTTTGAATAGCCAACTTAGGCCAAAAGCCTAAGTTGGGGGTGTGGTAAAAAGAAAAGGTGAATCAAGAAAATGCAAAGAAGTCCGTTATGCCCATGTTTTGAGAAAAATGGAACCCTCCATACAAAAAAAAAGAATAAGAAGAAAAGAATGAAAAAGAAATGAAAAAGAAAAAGTTGTGGAATAAAGTGTGAAAATGCAAAAAGAAATGGGGTTCCCAACAATCCATGGAAAGTGAATAATTGGATGACTTGTGAGAACGATTAAAAATGATGAAGAAAAGGAAAGGAAATGTTGTTCACACCACATTTCATGAGAACTATAGCCATTGAACCTAAATGACCAGACCTTTGCACTCAGCCCCATTACAAGCCTTGAAAAGACCTTTTTGATCTTGAGTGAGCTGAAGCAAGTGTTGATTGGAAAATATGGGCAAACCTATGGGTGAAATCATGCATTGTGTTCATCTTTGTGAGTGTGAGCGTTGCATTTGATTTCGGAACTTTAAATTGTTGAACCATTGTGTGTGAATATGGAATCATTCTTTGTGTGAGGGTATTTGAGTACCTTTGTTGAGCTTGAACTTGCATTTGAAGCAAGTATTGTGAGATTGAGATTCTTTTATACTGGTAAGTCACAACTTGAGTCTTTGAGTGCACAGTAGACCCTTGTGTGAGTAATTTGAGTCTTTTTGTGTGCATTCATGATTGAATCTTGTGTAGCACTGTTTAAGACATCCTTTTTGAACTGCTGAACTTGAGTTTTACTTGAGGACAAGCAAAAGTTTAAGTTGAGGGTGTTGATGAATCCACGATTTGGACTCATTTAGGGCTTCATTTTAATAGATTTAGTGTCCTCAAATGCATATTTTGTACCAATAACTGATGTAAATCCTTGAATTTCAGGTATTTAGATTGAGAAACAAAGCATGGATACTAATAATAAAAAAAGGAACAAGGAAGTTGAAAGAACGAAGAAAAGAAGGCATGAGGATCTCCTAAACCATTGGGCGAATAGCCAAAGGACCTTGGCCTTGCCTAATGTTCCAATGTGCCAGCCCTGAAGGAGAAAATCAAGTCGGCAATAGAAAGGAGCAGTCGATGAGTAGCCAAACGGTTCCGTGAAGAGGTGCTTCATCACCCAAAGATATAGAACTTGAAGATGCTGAAAGCAAAAGCAAAATGACAATGAAAATGACCAAAGGGCGGATCACCGATTGGATCGGCGATCCCGACTAACTACGCCAACAGGACCTTCACACCACAAATTTTTGACAACTATAAATACTTGTTTAAATTGTTAGTTTAAAATAAGAATTTAGTTTTGATCAGTGTTATTATTCAATTTTCAAGCCTAGAGCTTAGAAGTGAGTTTTTGGAGACATTTTCCTTAGCTTTGAAGATTTGAAGATTTCCATTTCTAAGAAATTGGAAGTGGGTGTTAAAGACTCTTCATCTTAGACCTTTATAAAGACTATATCAATCCTACCCAGTTGATGGAAACACAACTTGGTAACGATTTTTACCTTTTTACTATTTCTAGCGAAAACCCCAATTCTTGGGGTGTGATTATGTGATTATGGGTTAATTTAACTGTTGGGTATTGCTAATTGATAGTTTATTTGTTGTTTAAAGGTGATTTCGTTCAGTAATTCTGGTTGAACTTAATGGGGTTGTAATTGCAAATACAATCTTAACTTCGTGTTTTTTGCTTGCTTGAGAGAGAGGTTTTAAAACCAAAATTACTGAATCGATGGTCTATGGATATTGGAATGTCATGTGTTCAGCTCGAGAGAGTGAATCCTAAACCCTTTTCCACACATTCAGCTCGAGAGAGAAAATGGTCTAAAGCAAAGGTTGTGCTTAATTGCTGCTTATTGGTGTTCGAGATAAACCAATTTGATTAGGGGTAAATTGTTCGAGAGAAAGTGTATCCCACTAAAGTCTAGCTTATTCACTGATTGCAATTGTTTACTATTAATTGCATTTACCCGGTTGTTTACCTTGGCCCATAATCCTATCACATCCCAAGAATCCCGTCTCCATATTCGTATTTTTGTGTTATTTATTGTTTTAGTTAATAATTGAATATAAAATCCCCCTTTGATATTTGACACTTGTGTCACCCCAAACTTGAATTATGTTTTTCTTCGTAAATATTTTAGCTATGATTGACTTGAACATATTTATGTTTTCTATTGATTCTTGAGTACGAACCACTCCCTTGGGACTCGACCCCAACTCACTTAGTTGGGTTATATTACTATTGAACAATCGCTGATGCTTAGTATTGGATGAAGTATCTTTGATAGCGTTAATCAAAAATCAGCGCGCCGCACTAGGCCTCCAAGTACTCGGGGTTAGTTCGGCACACTGCAGGCGCAGGGCGCCAACCCTCTTGGTGCCTTGGGGATGCCATTCCCCAACCCAAACCCAAAACTTTGACGAATTGTTTTTGCTAAATTCAAGACCTAACTCATCTAGAATCGAATGATTTCCTCCCATACTGTTTTGGATTGATAAACCCAACAAATTAATCGAAAACTCACTTTAATCCATCAATAACAGCACTCATTCGCAAGACCCTCACCTCAAGAACTCAACAAGACTCCATTCTTAAAGAATGAGGCTAAAACCTCAAGAATTTCTCAAAAATTTCAAATCAACCAACCTCAAGGAAGAATTATGAATAAAAATACATGATTGGCGTGAGAGTGAATAATTCAACACTATAAGAGGTTACATACCTCGAAAAAACCAAGTTCTTGGCGAAATTTTCATGTTCTTGAAAGAATGCTTGAATCCTCTTTTTCTTTTCTCATGTTGAACTTCTTACTAAAAACCCTACGCACTTTTGGAATGAATGAGAACTGATCTCAATTAGTTTAGACCCCTATTTGAGAGAAGAAAGTTTTTTAAAAAATGTGCTAGGCTAGTGGGGTAAGGAAAAGACCAAAATACCCCTCCTTAAAATGGATGAAAATGCCTTAACTAGAGAGGCTGCACTCAAACGTGCATAACTCTTTCAGCCAAACTCGGAATTTAGCAAACTCAGGGGCGTTGGAAACAGGACACAGAGACCTTCGAATTGATACCTCATGGGTCACCTAATTCATCCTGTGCCGAAAGTTATGGTCGTTGAAGTTGATCCATAACTTAAAAATTGACCAAAGTTCAAGGTATTACAAACAGTTTGGGTGGTCGAAATTTTCACGGTCCACTAAAGCAATTCGTATGAGGAATATTTAATATGGTAGTCTTTGGTAAAATAGTCATAACTATTTACTCTGAACTCTAAATAAGGAGAAGTTGGTAGCATTAGAAAGAGGTCTCAAAGACCTTCAATTTTATAGTTCATCTGCTACCTAATTAATTATGTGTGGAGATATATGATCATTTGAAGTTGACCTAAATACAATATTATGTCAAAACCTAATCGGTAAGAAAGCTTTGAACTCAACTTTGTGCTAGGGGGTTCTTGTGACCTTAATTCATATTCTAATCCATTCCCACAGTACATAATTGACCTTTATACCGATGAGAAATTTAAAAATTACTTGATACAATCTTGCATGTTAATAAAGAATGGTTAGGACCTTAGCTTAGAAATTTTGGGGGTATTACAGTCCAAACAATTTTGCAAAGTCCAAATTGTGAGATGACAATATTAAGACATGAGACCATCTCAAAGAAGCATCTATTAGGATCATAAAGAATTTAAACGACCCACTAGGTGGATGAATAGGTCCACAAATATCCTCATGTATATGTTCCAAGAACGTAGGGGACTCTATCACAATTTTTATTGGTGATTTCTCACAATTTACTTGTCTTGATAACAAATTGTACAAGAAAACTCACAATTAAAAAGAATCTTCAAGTTCTTTAATGAATGTCCGATTAACTTGTTATAATTCATATTATCGTTATAAATCCAGGATGTCACATACAATCATGTCAACGTATGACAGTATTGAGATTAGTAAATTTCTGGTTTACTATAGAATGTGTCTCAATTGCACTAGTCTTTGTAGAATACAAGCTAAAAGTTAAAGCATGAAACTTATATATAACACATGTTTGT
>NC_064289.1:49201539-49310740 GCF_019186545.1 Solanum stenotomum | reverse complement strand
GGTCATTTATTCAACAACGAGAATAGTGCTTGTGTGACTTATACGACGGAAGTGGCTAGACAATGAAGAATGGTGTAAGTAAGAGAATGACTATGTTGAGAGTGCTGCGACTTTGGAAACTACAGTTTGTGAAGTTCGTCATAAGGGAATGGATTGTGTAGTATATTATGATGATGAAGTTACACCAACCAAAATCAGAAGTTCTACGGTGGTTTTATAGTGTGGGTGTATATCATTACAGGGTCATTGTACGGCAACTACGACGGTACTCGTGTTATCTTGGTTAGGGTTATGGGCTATGTTGTTTCTGCCATCGATCGGGCTTACGAAATTGTGCATATCATTTTCGATCAGAGACTGAAGTGCTTTGGTAATGTTTTGCAATTATTTAATGAGTGTAAATGAACATGTTGTTTGAGTACGACCTTCTCAATGGATCTGATGTCTTATAGTGGTGGATTTAGCGGTTGTTCATGATGTGGTACTAGTGATATATGGAAGCGGAGAAATCTGAGTTGTCAGTTGTTTCACCTAATCGGGTCAGAAGGTTGATGTTGCATTCTCGATTGAGAAATCAAGTGGTTGCTACTATGAACGCTTGAGTTAAACATTAATTATAAGGAAAGTTATAGTGGTGGATCGAGTTAATCGATCTTGTCTTGTTTCTAGGACAAGGTACGACCCTTGGGTGGTCATGATTATATTGGGAACTAATGACTTCATGATGAGTCAAAAGAAATGGGCAACAATAAGCCATGGATGAAGAAAGTTTTAACAAGTATACTCGTGTAAAGGCAATTAAGGATTTTAGCGAGAAGGTACGATTAAAAAGGAATCGGGTTGGTTTTGTCAAGATGTGGGTTGGCAAGGTAAGAGATGATTGGTTGTATCAACTTTTTAGCCATTGGAAGGACTTTTGCATGGTTTGAGTTATAGTAGTTAAATACTTGTGATTGTAAAAGAGTTCGATGAAGTTTCATTTGAGAAGTTTGACTTAAGGTAAAAGGTAATATGCGGTGGATGTTTGGCCAAGAAACTATAACGATAAATGATTTACGGGAAGAACAAGAGTCTTGCGCGATGGATATAAGTTAAGAGATGTGAAGGAATAAGACATCACGTGTAGATCCTTAGTTTGAAGTTGAGGATTGTGTAAATTTCTGCTTTTATGTTAGATATGACAATGCAAGGTGGATTGGTTCAACACAAATGTATGATGTGTTATAAGCTACTTTTTGAACACTTGGTATTGGTGTTGGTGGTAAACGTTGATGTATGAGAAATTCTGCAGTTTTTGAATTGGTTTGAATTGTTCAGCTTATGGTAGGTGGCTTACGAGTGTCCAACTAGAAGGACTTATAGCTCTACATGGTTATTGAGGATTTTGAACTAGGTTGATAACTCTATTTATGGAATTATCCAAACTGTTGTAACGCGTTACATAGATCCTTGATGGTAAATAGAGGTTGTGTGCTCATAGTATACGGAATTATTGGAGTGACCAAGAACTGCTTCAAGTTTCGGCATGAGATATATGATGGTTTGAATAATAGTTGAAGCTGGGTAAGTAAAGGATCGCGTGTAATCGATATTAGTCGTGATTCAATAGTTCTATCTCAATGAAAAGGTACTATGAGATTTAGAACTTGGATTATTAGAGATTGGGTGAGACCCATATCGATTGTGGAATGCTTCAATGGAAGGAGGAAGGACCATAATTCAAAATTTTGGAAGCAACGATGTGTTTCTAAGAATGACTGGATACTAGTGGCCGTCTGAGGGTAAAGTAATTGGCCGGTGTGACTATGATGTTCTGGTAGTATTGATATTGTTGGCTTTAATGGATTATTGTAAAAAGTATGAGAAAATGGATAAATTGAGTATGTCAATGATTGTTATGAGGCGGGACTGGCTGATTGTGAAGTCAGACGAATGAGAAGGTGTGTTATGGACATCGTGGAAGGGATATCTTGGGTTGTTCAATTTCGGTTTTGTATATTCTTATGTGACCACCTACCTCATTTCAGACATGGTTTTGGATTATGATTCTCTGTCTATGTTCAGACATGTTTTTACTTTTGTGGGTGGATGCCTAGTGGTGAATCGGATGGTCGATTCATGCTCTCTTGGCAGAATAGAATACTTGTGTGGGTGGGCCGATTCAGAGATAGTGGGTTCGATGTGGTATTAGGGTGGTGGAAGGTTTTCGAAAGTTGTACTAGTGTCATCTTGCTTTTGGAAAGGTATAGAGAGGCTACCGTATGTGGCTACAATTTTTGGCTATTTTGGTATTTATCTTGCCCCTGTATGCATGGTTCAGCTAGGTGTGGTTCGATGCTTAGGTGGCCCGTGGGCCTAGTTCTTCCATTGCTGGAATTGTCTACAATTACGGATCCTACTTCAGTGTTTTGGTGGCATCCTTAGAGGTTTTATATGCTTGGATGGGTCGATCATCAGTTGGATACTTGATCATTTTTATCTGTGGGTTAGATAAGCGTGATTATTCCAAGATGGGTGCTCGATGGATATGCATCAGATTAGTATGACTCAGACTTGTGGAAATGTGGTAATGAGAATAGAATTTTTTCTAGAGTCGGTGATGGTTTGTGTGTTGTGAGAGCTTGGTGACTGATTTAGGTTCATCCTTTATTTTTCTATGGTTATTGATTCCGAAATTTCTCTCGTGGTTACATGATTGAGGGCTTGTCATGGTAAATACGTTGTGGTTGTGAGATCTTAGATTCAGATTCAGTCTTTAAGTTAGTCGGTGGTTTGAAATAACCCTTTGAGGGTTAAGTTGTCAAGATTCATTTAGGAATCCTTATATGGATTTTTGGGATAAGGTTTAAGAATGGGTTCGTTTGGAGTAGTAATTATTGAGTTCGGAAATTTCACCTCGGGGTTGATAGCGTCTAGTATTTTTTGCCTTCTTCTACTTTATGTTCGAGGACGAACATGATTTTTAGTGGTGAATAATGTAATGCCCCTAAAGGTCATTTTTGGAAATTTTCATAAAGTGACCGTTTTAGCCCTCCCGATAATTGTCCCGAGTCCTAATTGTTGTATTTTCGAAGTTGGTTTGAAGGAAAATTGATGAAAAGTTGAGTTTTTGGAAAGTTGAGTTTTTAAGAGTTAAAGTTTGGCTAAAAGTGCTATTTCGAGTCATTTGGAGTTTCGAGACTCGAATCTGATTTTCGTCGATTCCAGCAGTTTTAGAATGTCGAAACGGGTCTATGAGAATTTACGGAATCGAATTTAGAGTTAAAACGAAGATTTGAGGTCCTAAGTTGCTAAAATTGTGAAATTTTGATCAAGAGTTCACTTTGGTCAACAAACGAGGTTCTGGTGCTCGAAATGGAATTCCGAGGGGACCATTGGATTCAGGGGGTGATTCTAAGTCTAGAATGAGTCTTGGTTGAATTTTCAGAGGCCCCGAGTGCGTTTTGAATTTTTGAGCCAAATGTTAGTTTCTTGACGCCTTATCGGATACCGGGTCAAGGAGACCTCGAATTCAAATTTCGACGATTTCATTGAGTCCGAAATGTCATTTTCAAGCTAGTAGCATATTTGGTTGTGTTCGGGAAGTGCCAAATGAGTTTTGGGTGAGCTTTTAAGCTTCTTGGATGCTTTGACACTATTTCAGCAAATTGTCGCAACTAAAGGGTTCATTATTAGTTTTAAAGGTCGAAAAATTATTCCGAAGGTTCTGAAATTTTGAGAATGAATTATAGGACTTATCTGCAAATTTTGGTGCATTTTCGCTAACCCGAGATTGGACTTTTATCGCAATAAGAAATAATTGTTTATCGAGTAGAAATGATATTTGACTGGGCAAACGAGCATGAAATTAAGCTCTGATTGAACGAGCAGGTCCGTATCATTATTTAAGACATTTACAAAAAGAATCGAGTCATTTCACTATCGTATGAGGAAATTACGGCCTTTTTAGTGAAAGATTAACTGCTGTTTTTCTAGTGCATAACAGTCATGTACTGTTATAAAAATCTCATACTGTGTTCATTTGGTATTTTGAGCATATCGGGAGTTCTAGAGATCGGAATGGAGTGATTCTTATGGGTTTCTTCTTGAATTAATATGAGGGTTAGTATTCAATCTTCAATTCGACATTTTCTCGTAATTTCTTTATATGGTTTTTCTTCCTATCCGTAAATCTCTTGGAAAAAATTGAGGTTTTATCAATTTGGACTCCCTTTTTTATGAAAAAGGTATATTTACGATCCTTATGTTATGGGTAAAATTATTTTAACATAAAATTATTGATTCATCAATTATTTTCATCATATTAACCGCGTACAATTTGGACTTTTCCGGTAAAGTTAAAGTTTGATAAATTGAGAATTTCAAGGTCGATCTTAACTCCGTTTTTGATGAAATTTCATATTTGAACTTATCTAAGCATGGATAAGATGTTTTTCAAGAGATATTTCATTTTCTAGTCGGAGTTTCGGATCCGAATATTTTAGGCTTCTTCAAGAACGTGGATTTTCCTTCAAATTGAGTTTGTGAATTGATTTCAACTCCATTTTCAAATTGATTTTCACCATTAGCTTCCAAATTATTTAAGGATCATTTCACATCAAAAATTTCTAGATTTGGGTATCGTTTTCCGGTATGAAACTTTTGGACCGTTTTGCCCTTTTTCCCTAAATTTCTTGATTTTGGTATCATTGGACTCGAATTGTGATTGTGATTAATTGTTTGAATAGATTATCGTGATCTGGATTATACTCGGAAAGGAAAGGCTCAAGTCAAGTAACTTTTGGAGTTCGTTTTAAGGCAAGTGGCTTCCAAACTTTGTAAAACTCTTAGACTACGCATGACTACTTTCCTAATTGTGTTGGGGAGTAATGGGGATTGAGGATGGGTTTTATTTGTTGATTGAAATTGTTGTAAATGAAAGATGGGGAATAAAACGAGCTAAATGTGTTATATGTGACTTGAATTTGTTGAATAAGTCATGTGATAACTGATATTGAGGGGATAGAAGAGCATGAGTAGGCTATGATTGATACAGACATTGATGTTGAGACAGATGATGTGTAATACTATGATGTGGTCGTGATATGGTTGTGATTGAGACAGATGATGTGTAATACTATGATGTGATCGTGATATGGTTGTGATTGAGACAGATGATGTGTAATACTATGATGTGGTCTTGATATGGTTGTGATTGAGACAGGTGATGTGTAATACTATGATGTGGTCGTGATATGGTTGTGATTGAGACAGATGATGTGTAATACTATGATGTGATCGTGATATGGTTGTGATTGAGACAGATGATGTGTAATACTATGATGTGGTCTTGATATGGTTGTGATTGAGACAGGTGATGTGTAATACTATGATGTGGTCGTGATATGGTTGTGATTGAGACAGATGATGTGTAATACTATGATGTGATCATGATATGATTGTGATTGATGACATATGCATATTCATTATTCATCCCATGTGTGAACTATCTGTTGTATGAGTTCTGAGACACTGATATGAGGATGGATGGATATGAGACACAGTTGAGACTAGCTCCAGCTAGAGATATATGAGATGGACTAGCTCCGGCTAGCGATTTGGATGTCGATTGGATCTGGTTCCGGCGGTGATACATGGTCCATGTGTGGCCCCCATGGGTTCTGATTTGAGTATTCAGCGCGGACAATGAACGTGAAAACACAAACAATAATAATAAAAACAATATATAGAGGAACAATATATGTTTTATTGTGACTTTCTTAACTTTGCTTACCAATGTTTGAAGGGATGTCACGTTCGGATAAGTAGTTAGCTTCTCCCCGATTTTTAATGTAAATTCCGTTGCAAGATTCGATACATGTTCCAACTATATATTTTTTTATCAATTTTTTACCGCGCACATGTGGTTTACGTCTCGGTGTCACCTGCAAATTAAATCATTTAATGATCATGCATAAAGAGTCGATCTCACTATAAATTCTAATATAGTATTTTTGAGCTAACCTGCAATGGTTCTTCATTTTCTCTTAATTTCTTCGTTATTTTAGGAACTTCCCTATATACAAGAAATTTGTAAACCTCTATCAAAGATCGAAACTTTTTGTTTGTCTCCAAATGATGGTAGACCTGTTTGCCGACAATTATAGAATATCTATTTTGTCATAATTTCATCAAATAAAAGATATAATCGATTTTTGTTGGCAGGTTTTGTTGGCAGGAAAACATGTATATTAATCAAAAGAAAACTTACATAATCAATTATTAAACCACCTGGGCGAGAAATATTCTTGATGATCCAATTTCGCTTTCTATGTTCAAATGTATGTGTATGCATGTAATGCATATTATTTGGTAGCATTTCATTCTGCAATCAAAACATTAGTTATGGAATTCAAATTTATCAAATATCCATTCTCAAAAGGTAATTATCTGGACAAAGTGGGGAGAATCAACACTTTGTCATCAAGTAATACACAAAATATTGAAGCATCCACATTTTATATTTTAAAGGATCATGGCATGGACAGCACAATACAATGAAGTATGTTTCTTCTATTTTTGTCTAGAAGGTTAGGTCAGGCCTATAATTGTTTCCGACGTATTTGTACGATTAATTTTGAATGAAACTCTAGACTTAGCTTGTTAGATGACCTTTAAAAAAATAATTAGATATTTTATAAACTGAAAAATTGTGTGAAGTAATTAAGAAGGTTCTCAAAAAAACAGCAAAATCGCTTGTTTGCTAGTAAGATATATATATATATATACACACAAAGTGCTAGAATGCCCAAAAAAATATTTGTCCATCAATCGTATGCATTTTGTAACAACATCAATGATGGTTGTGGTTATGCATCTCTAAAGTTTCACTAAATAATTGAATGTGAGATGAAAAGTTCCATCCAAAATCAGAATTTCATTCTAACCAAATTAATATTTTGGGTGAAAATTAATTTTAAAGGCATCTATTTCTAAGGAAATTCTTAAACTAAAAGATGTACAGTAATAAGCAGACATATTTTTTAGTATTCAGATCTTAATACATTCACTTAATATTGAGATGTCTATTCAAAGATTCATGCACTTCTATCATTCAGATATGCATTCAGATTTTGACGTCTTATATATAATCATAAAAAAAAAATGAGGATTTAAACTTGCTAGAAAACATCTAATACACTACAACTATTACTATTATTTATATGTATTCAAATTATTGTTTTACTTTTTTTTATTTATGTCACTATAGCATGATCAGTTTAGTTTAAATAGAAATATGAGGCTTCATATAGCCAAATTCATTTATTTTTTTGAATTGAGATATAGTTAAATGTTATTGTTATGTGACTTAGATGTGCTAGCTCTAGAAAAAAATTATCTTTCTTCCGTAAGATTACTAATACTAGAAAAGTTCTTATCGAATAGAACAAAAGATTTGTATACCTGTCTTAATAGAAGAAGAACTAAATACCTTATAATAAGTATGTTAAACAATAAAGAATTTTTTTAAAGCTTACCAATGACACACCAGCTTGTGGTGCAACAGAAGATATCGGAATTGCCATTATTGCATCTCTACGATCAACTTTGTGGTGCTTATCCATTTTCTGGTAGAAAATAAATACTTAGTTATATATTATGTAAAATTAAAAATTGTGTGAAGTAATATTGGAGGAAACAATAAAAAAGATATCATCTAACAAAATAATGATGAAATTGCTAGTATGCTAGTAATTGTTTTATATATATATATATACATTAATTAATATTTAAATAGTTAATAAAGTTCTAGAATATCACAAAATAGAAACAAATAGATGTTTTTTCGTAAATCTTATGCTTTCAATAACAAATGCAATGATATTCTTGAAAAAACTCAAGTTTCTTTGTAACTCTTATAGCATCTTCACATAAAAAAGGTTACTTTCTATTCTTATTAAAAGAAATTATAGTTTCAATAGTTAATTACACAAACTAATTTGTATTTTAATATATTTATCTATAGCATAATTTAAGAGGAGTGATGATAGTAAAGTCAAGTGCTCTATGTTAATTTAATGTTTGTTCAATTTTCATCAAAATTGTGATGCTTAATTTGTAGGCGTTTGGACAAGTGATTTCATCTTGTGATTTGAAATCATGAGATGAAAATCAGTATTTGGACAAGTGATTTCATCTCATGATTTCAAATTATTAGATGAAATCCCAAATTCTCCAAAAAATATTTGATTTGGAAATTTTATATCATGATGTCACATTTTCAACTACAAAAATTGACGCACAAGTTTATATTTTATATAAAAAAAATCATATATCTACATAATATTGTGCAAGAATACCTAAGGAGTAATAAAATATTTACGAAATATGAACATGATGATATAATTACTAAAGGTATTGACCATGTTCAATTATATTAAAGAGTACTACACTACAACTCATGTTTAATGTTACCATTTTATTGAACTAAATTAAAGTTCAATCAATAAATGTTGTATTTTTTTTTAGAAAAATTTTTGATAGTGTATTATACTTTTGTTATGAACTTTTTCTTATTTGGTAAGATTGTAAAAAATAATTTGGGGTATTTTGATAGTTTTAATAACTTCTGGAGATTTTATTTTTATGAGCCAAAAATACAACTTAAAAATTTAAATTACATGTCCACATAAAACTTAATTTTATATCACGATTTCATCTCACATGGATGTTTATTAAACTAACTTTTTTATATGGGTATAAATAGCTCAAAAGACTTTTGTATATGGTGAGTTTTATCACGGGTAGATGTTTGATTTTTTTTCATTATCTCACATATTTTATATTGAGGTGATACAATAGTAATTTTCTAAGTCATGTATGATTTCGATTTGAAAAAAAAAATATTTATATGTTTTTAATATTTGAAAAAAATCAGTCACTAAAAATAAAAATGTTCTTCATGCATCATAGCCACCATCATCTATTATTTACAATTATTATTGGCACCAATCATAATTGGGATAAAAATCATCGAACTATATCGGCAATCACTATGATAAGTCACAATTATATTGTTAGCCACCATCATCTATCACCACAATCATTAGTTATCACTATTGTCCAACTATCAACCACCACCAAACTATTACATTCAACTTCTACCACCATCACTATCAATAGCTTATATCAACAACACCATCATTAGTCAATACACCATCCTCAATTGACATCCACCACCAATGTAGCTAGTCATCACAACCATCAACCATCATATAATTTTTTTTAAAAATATTTTTGTAGTTTTAAATTAATTTTAGTTTCTTAAATTTTAGATTAAATGGTTTATAAGACACATTTACTATGACCGATTTTTTTATAACACACTCATATTTTATGGCGGTCCTATGACCCTCCCCCCGAATATTTTTTAAAGCACTTATTTGGCATTATCGGGTGGGATAAATAAAAAAATAAAAGCTTTGTTATTTCGTTTGTACACACTTGTTGATCAAAAGGTACAAACAAAGGGGTTTGATCATTTTCACTTACTTACACTCTTCGAACAAAGTAAAAATGGAGATCCTTTCATTCACACTTCAATTTTTTCTCGAAGTAATCAAATGAATCTTTTGAAATTTAATCTCATGAATCATTATATTCTTCCATAATTAAGTTTTATCTTGTGTCACAATTGATAAATGTCAAATGAATGCTTAAAAAATATTCAAGTGGATACTATGTCCTCCATAAAGTATGAGTACATTACTACTAATTTGGTCATAGATTGTATCATTTTTTTCATTTTCCCTAAACTTTGTGCTTATTAAACTTTAAATAAATAACCATTTTACATATTTTATGTTCAATAATGAGTAACCTTATTATTTAGTATTCATATTTTAATACATCGTCTTAATATTGAATAGTCTATAAAGAGATTGCTAATGCACATCTTATCAGTCAAATATACATTCAGATTTAGACATCTTCAATATACTCTTAAAACAAATATGAGGCCTTAGCCTTGTTAGAGAAACTCTCAAACTACTATTATCATTATTACTATTACTTATATGCATTTAACATATTTTTTACTTCTATTTTTATTTGTATGACTATGGCGTGATTAATTTTGCTTAAATGGAGAAATGAGGATTCATATAATCAATTTTAACTTGTTTGGGATTGATAAATAGCTAAATATTGTTGTTGTTATGTGATTCAAATGTTTTAGCTTTAGAAAGAAAATCCTTCTCTTTCTTCCATTAGACGACTAACTTTAAGAAAGTTATTTCCAAATGAATAAAAAATATTTACATATGTTTATGCTTAAAAAAATCTCTCTAAAAATAAAAACTCTCTTCATACATTATAGCCATTAATTTTATAATAGTGAATAATACCGTATGGACGAAAGTTGTCTTGAAAGACCTATCATTTTTTGACATGAATGTAGGACAAAACTAAAAACAACAAAATTAGAAAATATAATTTAGACTTATATTTATCTATATGAAATATTCAAACATTGATGTTGTGATGTAATCCTTATGTCTTAGTTCTAGAGAAGAATATTTTTCTTTCTTTCATAACACAATTAACATTAACAAGTTGTTCAAGAATCCATCAAAAGTTTTTTGTACACATCTCAAAAGGACAAAAACTAACACCTTATAATTGGAGGAACTTTTTAAAAGCTTACCTCAACAACATCATCTTTTGATTCTTGAGGTGCAAAAAAAGATATGGGAACTTCCCTTAATGTTGCATCTTCATCACCAACTTTGTTCTGCTTATTCATATCCAAGTAAAAAATATGAAAAAAATAGTTAGATCTTTTTTAAAATGAAAACTTGTATGAAGTGATGGAGAAGGCTTTCAAAAGAGATGTAAATAGCTTACTTACTATATTTCAAGTAATATTTTAAGAACTTAATCAAAGTTCTACAATACCCAAATAAAAAATATTTGTCCATTGATATTATACATTCTGTAACAAGATCATTAATGTTTGTGGTCTTGCATCTTTTAAATTTCACTAAATTCATTGAATGTGTTACAAAAAAAAATTCATCCTAAATCCAAATCTTTTTCTAAGAAAGTTATATTTTTGGGTAAAATCAATTTTAAAAGCTTCTTTTTATAATGAAATTGTTAAAAGTTGTCACAACATCTATCACATACTAAATTAATCCTCACCACAGTAGCAATTATTTCTCTTTTAATTTGGCCAAATCTACGAGGATTGATCTCCTCTATTCTGACCTAGATTTACTAAAACGTGAATCCTTAAAATGGAAAAATGGAAAGAAATGGCTAGATAACGAGGAAAAATTATGAAAAGCTTAGATCCATCTGACTAGTGGTTATGATAAATTTCCAAATTGAAAAACTACTATATTATCCATTATCATGATATGTGAAATGAATCTACTTAGTTATTATTGATATAATTATCCTCCCTAATCAATAAAAATTGTATACATTTTTTCAGAAATGTTAAAATATGAAAAGATCATTTGAGATAGTTTGGTCATATCATAGGTTGTTCTATAGATGAATCGATCTATTCGTGTGAAAATATGATAAGTAGAAGTATTAAATATCATATGAAAGAAGGTTTTCTCTGAAGACTTATCAGTTTTTGACATAATGCATACTTAACTATGAATATCGCACAACGGAGAAAAAATGTGTATGGGTGATATCTACTAGTAAATATTAGAATTTAGGTCTCTTTTGTTTGCATTAATTAAGATTTAATTTTAATCATTCAAATCTCATCCATTAAATATTTATGTTTTTTAGGTTAGAATCTCAATCATTAAGTACATTTTGTTATGATGCGGGCATTTGTTGGGTCTGGATAGGTATAAATGATTAGATCTATAACAAAGTCTTATCATTGATATGTCTACTCAAAGGTTTCTAAATACATTACAGTTCACTAATTCTATCCATTCATTGCTAGCTCCATACTCCATCATTATCAATCATCATCATAATTGTCCATCATTATCAACTACTACCATCAACCGCCCACAACTGCCATCATCAACGACCACCACTACCATCCCTAAATCAACTACAACACCACTAGCTATCATTTACAATTATTATTTTCATCAATCATCATTATAATAAAATCATCGAGCATTATCGACAATCACCATCATAAGTAACCACTCACAACTATATATATTTCCAACCACCGTCATCATTCATCACTATCATTAACTATTAACCACCCCGGTAATACTACCATAAACTGCTACAACCATCATTACCAATAAGTACTATCCATAACGCCAATATTAGTTACCACACCATCATCAATTGACATTCACTATTACCTCCGCTAGTCATCACAACCATAAACTAGCATATAATGTTTTAAAATATTTTGTTGATATATAAAGTGTTAGATTAGTCTCTTATTTTATTAAATTTTTGGGGGAAATGCTAAAATGACACCTATACTATGGACAGATTTGAAGTAATAACACTTGTAATAGTTGTTTAAAGTATTTCTTTGATAATTATCATGTGAGTTGTATAACAAATTAAAGCTTTATTATTTTATTTTCACATTTGCACTAATTAAAAGGCAAAAAAAAGTTGTTCTATGTTTATCACTTAGTTACACTCTTCGAACAAAATAAATAATGATAACCCTCTATATGACACTACAATTTTTCGTCAAAAAATCTGTAGAATCTTCTAAAATTTAATCTCTTGAATAACTATGTTCTTTCATAATCAATTTTTTTCTTGAGTCACATCACATAAATTACCAAAAATCACCTTTAAAAATATCCAAGGGGTACTAGGTTTCCAAAAAAGGTACAATTGTTTAGGCGTTATCTTAACAATTTTTCCAAAAATTTATATTTATTAATTTTTTTCATACTCATGTGTATAACGACTAATTCGATCATTTGAGTGGCTAAAGCCACAGTACCCTGGTTGGAGTCCCCATAGTGAATTATCTAATAAGACCTCAAAGATAGGGAGGGTATAAAAACTTATATCTCTTGTTTAATCATTGTGTTGTGATGTAATGTTATGTCGTGTTATGTTAGGAGGTGACCTAGTCATATAGACCTCTAGAAGAGACTCTGAGAATGATTAAAAGTATGAACCAAGTATTCTTCATGCTTGTTGCATTCATTTTATGTTGATGAGTTAAGCCTTGTTCATGATGTAGTGAGAACCTACAGTCCATAAAAATGAATTAATTTAGCATATAAAGTTCTTTAAAGGGGTTAATTAATAGAGTAGAAACTCCATGAATTAGGCTATTGTGATCATAGAAAACTATTGTATGATGAAATAACCCTTAGGTTATAAATTAGACCTTGAGAAAGGGTAGAAAGAAATGGGTTTGAAAATTTTAAAAGCCATTGTTTGAATAGTAGATGATTAAATATTTTTAAATTTATTTGTTTTAGACTTTGAGGAAATGAATGGCTCAAAGTGAATTAGCTTGCTCAATTAAAGTTCTTCAGTTGATGTTAGGTTATGATTTACCTTGAGTTAGACTTTGATTAGTTACTTGTGTGTATTGTAAGTCTGTAAAGAACAAATAACTACTAAGATATATATAGACAGACACTATTCTGATGATGAGTGACTCGATTTCGATGTGAGCTTATTCATAAGCAGTTGTGGGTGATGAATACCATTTCAATATGATATATGAGTGTGTAATGGATCGAGTACCACACAGGTACGGTACATGAATAGATAGGGGCTCATGAATAGTTGGAAAAGATTAAAGTCTTTTAGTATGTGTGATTGAGTGAGTCACAGATGAGACTAATGAGATGCAGAAACTTTTCCTATATAACTCAGTGTGGATGTAATTGCATATTTGTGTGTGAACGCTTATATTATTTAGAGTTTGTGATTTTATTATTTCTGTTGTGGTGACTTATATAACTGATGATGTGTCGACATTAATACATCGAAAGTGAGATTATCTACTTGGTGGATGTTGACTACTTGACTTGATGAGTTATTGATTATGTCTACCTTCTTGTTGGATTTACATGTCTACTTATTTGTTGGATTTAAATGACTATGATTCCTACTAGTACATTGGTGTTTGTACTAATGCTACTATTGCAATTTTGTTTGAGCGCAGACTATGATCTAGAATCTTTCACGAGGCCCCACATTCGAAGCAATTGCACTTCTTATGTGACGATGAGTTACTCCTTTTCAGGCTGCCACAGATCTTCTAGGGGACTGGTGTTTATCTCTTTCAGAAATTGTTTTATTTATTTATTTATTACTCTTCTCAAGTATTTTAATTGAACTCATGTATGATGACTTTTGGATTCTGAAGTTATAATAATTTATACATTCACATTTCTTAATCTATTATACTTGAGACTTTATGTCTTGTCTTAATGTTTTTAAATGAGTCGGTTATAGTATTGCTTAGTTGGTAAAATATGGTGTGCCCACTGTGGAGTTAGTGTGTGTCTTAGATTGTGACAAAATTGGGATCAAATCTTTAGGTTCTTTGATCGTGTTATTACTTTATCCTTGGTGATCCAAATTGGTATATAACATTCACTTTTTCTCTCACAAATGATGTGGATACGTTCAGGAGAAGCTATAGTTGAGGCACTTGAGCCGGCAGTTACTATTGTGATGCGTGATAGTGGAGATAATCAGGGCAGCAACACCAGCCAAGGCTAACGCCCCAGTTGTTGACCAGGTTAGAGACAAGTCCAAGTCCCCACACTTCTAAATAATCTTTAATATGGTAGAAGAGAAAGCAATGGCACTAGTTTAGGAGATTGTTGCGCTAGCTCTGACTTTATCAGATGTAGTCATTCAAGTATTGACTTTGTTGAGGGGTTTGGTAGGGACTGGAGTGGCACCCGAAATTTTGACAGGGCATTATTTATGGGTCTAGTATGTTGTTGATATGGCTTCGTGGATGGACAAGGTTTTTGAGATAGGGCTATTTTCATGAACAATGACTGGACCGGTGATGACGAGAGATCAGCATGATCTATTTTGGAGAGTCACTAAGATGAATCCTCGAAGGTTCTATGTTTTTGAGTCTGAGGATGTTAACGAGTTCAATAACAAACGTATTATTTATTTTTCATATCTTAATACACCATCTTAACATTGAGATGTCAATTCAGATATTCTTAATACATGTCTTATCATTTACATATGCATCCATATTTAGACGCCTTATACTCTTAAAACGACAAATGAAGCCTTAGACTTGTTAGAGAACTTCTAATACTATAGTTAAATGTTGTTGGTTTTATGTGCCTCAGATGCTTTGGCTCTAGAAAGAAAAATGTTTATCTTTATTCTTTAAGACAACTAACATTAAAAAACTTATTCCCAAATGCATCAAAATATTATTTTTACATCTATTAAAAGGAACAGAACTAAGAACCTTAAAATATGTAAGCTAAACAATGAAGAAACTTTTCAAAAGCTTACCTCTAAAACATCATCTTGAGGTGCAACAGATGATATGGAAATCGCCACTATTGCATCTTCAACGTCTACTTTGAAGAGCGTATCCATATTCTAGTAGAAAATATAAAATAATTTGTTATTTATTTCGTAAAATCAAAAATTGTGTGAACTAATTATATTGGAGGAGACTATCAAAAAGTTTTCCTTTAAATAAAATAAAGATCAAAATTGCTAACTTGATTGTAATTTATATGTCTGTTATAACATTTTAAAACCTTAATAAGAGTTTCGGAATACCCCCAACAGAATAAAAAAAAAAAGGTGATTTTCCATTGGTCTTAGGTTTTCAATAATAGAAACAATGATTTCCTTGGGAAGTTCAAATTTCTTTATCATTTTTCAAGCATCTTCACATTATAAGATTGTTTTACTTTCTATTCTTGTTAAAAGAAACAGTAGTTTCAACGGTAATACAAATTAATTTATCTTTTTAATATATGTATTTATTTTTTAAAAAAAAGAGTAGTAACAATTTAAGCCAGATTCTCAACGTTAATTCAATGTTATTTCAATGTTCATGTGGGTATAACTGGATCAAAACACTTTCATCTATTATGTGTTTAAACAAGGGTAGAAGTTTGAGATTTTCTCATTACTTGATTTTGTAGCAAGGTGATGTCAAACATTTAATTTATTTTTATTTATAAAACTATTTAGATGTTATTGTTATGATACGATTCAATTGTATTCTTTTCTTTCATAACACAATTAACATCAAAAAGTTGTTCAAGTACCCATCAAAAAAATAGTGTACATGGCTTATAAGGAAAAAAATAAGCACCTTATAATTAGAGGAACTTTTTAAGGCTTACCTCTAAATCATCAACTTTTGGTTTTTGAGGTGTGATAACAGATATGGGAACATCCATTAACATTGCGTCTTCATCACCATGAATTTTGCTTTGGTTATCCATATTCTAGTAAAAAAATAAGAAAGCTTAGTTAGATCTTTTGTAAGACAAAAATATTTTGTGAATTAATAGAAAAAAAATTCAAAAATGATGAAAATTGCTAGCTTGCTAGTAATTTATATATACGTGTCAAGTAACATCTTAACAACTTAATCAAAATGCTAGATCACCAACAGAAAAAAGAGTCAGAGTAAAAGATGCTTGTCCATCAATGTATACAAACTGTAACAAGATCAAGATCAATTATTGTTCTGGTCATACATCTCAAACGATTTACTAAATATATTGGATGTATGATAAAAATAAATCATTCTTTATCAAAAATTCTTCCTAAAAACGTTTTAAAATTTGGAAAATATCAATTTTAAAATTTCTCTTTAAAAAAAAAATTAAAGGCGCACACAACCTCTAGATCTATCACAAATTAAATTAATCTCCACTCAAAGCAACAATCATTTATCTTTTAATGGTCAAACCTAAGATGATCTATCTACTTTATTAGAACTTGCATCCTTGAAATAAAAATAAATGCTTAGATAAATAGAGAAGGGGGACTTAGATCCGTCATAAGAAAAATTATAAATTTCGATCTATTGCGAGCATGCATCTCTCAAGATTCATTGGATTAGTGATAAAAAAAAATAATTTCTTATATTTAAATTTATTTCAAAAAAAATTATGAATTTTGAGAAAAATCAACTTTAAAGACTTCTTTGTACAAGGAAATTGTTAAAGTGGTTGCTACCTTTAGATCTATCACAAGTTAAATTTATTTTCACCATGTCAATAATTTTTATTTTTTTTAATTTGGTCAAACCCAAAGTGATCGATCTGCTCTCTTTCCTTCTAGATGTACTAGAACTTTCATCCATAAAATATTAAGAAAATAATAATAATAATAATAGAAAAAAAGAATCAAGAACCTAGATAATTTAATAATAGAAGATATATAGATAGATCAATGAAATTAAGAAGGCATAAGTCTAAACCTCAAACTTATTTGTAGCAGCTGAGCTGGATTAAGAATCTTCTTCTAATAGAATGAACTCAGCAGGCGGAGAAGACAAAGTGAGAGTAAAAAGAAATTGTTTAGATATATACTAGTCTATTTCAGAGTTGGTAAGAAAATTAACTTTGTTTCTTTTAAATGCTTTTTTGGGAGGTAGAATTGAAGGCAAATTCGTGTAATCTTTCTTTTGAATAGTTTTGGTGTGTGTTTGATATAATTTCCTTAAAAGTCATTCAAATATTGAAAAGATTTCACTAAAATTATTTTAAATTTTTTTTCCTATAAAGTAATTCAACTATAACTTTATGTCCTAAAATAAAAAAATTATTTCTCTCAATAGGTTTCTTAGCTGATATACCATGTCTTATTAATTTCTTATCCTCATATCATGTACGATACAACATAAGTTAAATTTGAATACAAAAACATTAAATTTAACAATTTAATTTTACATATACGTCAATTTAAGTCCTTAATTATTTTGAAATTAACTATTATCTCCTAACGAGGATGATATCTGATGCAGTTATTAATTAATATGTTTTGTAAAAACTAGAAAGGTAATTTTTGGAAATTTTTATAAAAGTAGCATTTTATCCTTTTCTATAGTGACCCTGAGTTATTTTTGAATGAATTTTAAAATTGTTTTTGAGCTTTGAGTACAAAGTTGTGAATTTTCAAAGTTTTTTATTTCAAACGGTTAAAGTTAGTAAAATGTAGTTATTGAAGTTTTGAGTGTCAGAATAAATTTTTTATCAATTTCATCAGTTCTAGAATGTGGAGATTGGTCGAAGAGTGTTGTCACATTCAAATTCAGAGTCTTTTTTTAGGATTTGAGGTCTTACGCTGGAACTTTGTGAAATTTTAGGTTTTGGGTTAATATTGGTCAATATTCAGGGTTCAGATGCTCGAATAAGAATTCTAAGAGTTATGTTGGATTCGAAGGATGATTTTAGGCCTAAATGAGGTCTTGATTGAAGTTTCAGAGGTCCAGAGCTTGATTAAGCATTTAGGCCCGTCACAGATCTCTCCTCTATCCGGACCAAGTTGGACAGCCTCCAGGCCAACCTTGATGCCATCATAACCCCTCCCACAAATAAGCCAGAGTATGCACCTACTGCATTGGCTAATGACATAGTGCTTGATTCTTTATTCAGACATTGTGCACCTCAACTAATGCAAAATGCATAAGCTGAGGGTGGCTATGATAAAGGAAACCAAATGAAAAAAAAGGGTATGAAAAGAGTTTAGTGTTGAAAAGAGAAAAAGTATGAAAGAGGATGTGACTTTGTGCAAAAGAAGCAAAAGAAAAGTGTCGAAAGAAATAAAAGAAAAAAAAGAAAGTGAAAAATAGGAGTAAAAAAAAGTCAAAAGTCACATCCATGTTGCAAAGAAAGAAGGGAAAGAAAGTTAGATGAAAAGTAGCCAACCTTCATCACGAGAAGATGTACCCATTCCTATTTCATGATTCTAACCTAGAATTGATATAGTTGGGTTGATGCCATGAAAGGGAACTTTGTGGGTTTAAATGTATCCTTATAGTATTGATGAATTATGATTAGAATAGCTTGAGAATAAAGCTTAATTAATGATAATGAAATCTAGGGCTTTGAGAGTAAAGCTTAGGATGTTGGTAATTGATGTTATTGTAGAGGAAGGAATACTTCCCCATGAATCGACTAAGTATGAATGTATGAATGTGAAAGGCATTCTCACATGAATGATTCTAGGTTGAAAGGATTGCTCACCTAAAATGAATCAATACTAAAAGTTGATGTAATTGATGAGGCTAGAGGCGATTACCCTTGATCTCTATATGAAAGGATATGAGGTGATTCCCATACTCCTTAGAATTGAACAAGAGGTGAGTCCCCACGTTCTTACTATGATGAATGGACATGGAGGCGAGTACCCATAATCCTTATGAAATAATGTGGAGGTGAGTACTCGCATTATATGATAAATGGTGTGGAGGCGAGTACCCACATCATATGATGAGATTGTGAAGGCGAGTACCCGAGATCTAAAAGTAATTAAGGTAAGAAGAGAATACCCATTAGCCTTTGTAAGTTAGGCAAAGAGGTGAATCCCCATGTCTTTAAAAGTAAGTGTGAATGATGTAGATAATGTTGTGAAGAATGAATAGCTTGGATTGTTTCTTGATATGCCTTCCATGAGGTAAGTTGACTAGAGGTGGATGACCCAAGTCTTGATTAAGGATGAGTAAGGTTACTTGAGAAGTATTTCTTTCTTATTATGATGATTATTTATGTGCATTTAATATGCTTATGGTTTGTATTGACAAACTATTATGTTTATGTTGTTTATGCTAGCCATCATATTTAGTACTTGATTGTATTAACGCATACTTTTGCCTACATTCTTATCAAATGTAGGGTCCGGCGACGTCGACACTCATTCTCGTGGCTAGGATCATAATAACTCAAGGAAGTGAAGATTTGGTGAGTCCTCATTGGATTCAAGGATGTGATCACCACTCTCTTTTATGTCTTGGACTATTGTATGGGTTGTGTCCCAAGACTTTACTCATGATGTTCAGATGGTTTAAGACAATTGTTTAGACTTCCGCTTCGTTTTATAAAGACTTCGATTGTATTTAAATGTTTTAAATTTCCACTTATTTCTTTTACTTTATGTTATGATATTCTAAATGGCTTGTATGAGGCCTCTCCGGGTCTTATACGCCTTGTTACGTCTAGGGGGTACCCATGGGTCGTGACATAGACTGAGCCCTATTGTTGTTACCTCATTGACCCTTCTGGCAGAAGGGCAATCCTTCAACCTATGGCCAGACTGACCACACCCAAAGCTCCCTTCCTTGCCAACAAGACACTTGCCCGGATGGTTCTTACCACACTTTCGACAAGCACTCCCCTGAGACTTAAAGCTTGATGCCCTACCTTTATGATACCGTCGAAACATGGGGGTGGAGCACTAGTTGATGAAGGTGATGGGGTTATAGACCTCTAGTGAAATTGCGATCGATTTCCAGTGTCTGACTTTTGCTGTGAGTACTCATAATTTATTGTTCTTGCCTTTTTGTTGTCCTTACTCATTTGTGCCCTTGAATCGGCAACCATATGTGGAGCATACCTAGAGAGCTGAGTGAACTTCAACCCATACTCTTAGACTGGCAGAGAACCCTGCCTCAAGTTCATAAACTCTTGCGCCTTAGCTTCTCTCAACTCTCTTGGGAAGAACCTGTCTAGGAAATCTCCAATAAAATAATCCCAAGTCACAAGAGCTACATCTGCTCCCCTGTTATCTTTCCACTAAGTGAACTAAGTATGAGCCACATCCTTAAGTTGGTAGGATGCTAACTCAACACTCTCAGATCCAGTTACTCGCATTACACCAAGGATTTTCTTAAGCTCATCAATGAAGTTTTGTGGGTCCTCACAAACCTCCGACTCGATAAACTCAGCCAGATTCACCCGAACAAAGTCTCGAACCCTAGCTATAGTTGATCCACCATTTATGTTAGCAGGAACTGGGACCTGTTGATTGTTCTGATTGGCTACACTCAAAGCCAAGAGACGGATAGCATTCTGAAATTCTGCATTCGTAACGTCATGGTTTGGGACTAGAGGAACTGCATTAGCATTGTGTCCATTAGCTCTATGAGGAGGCATGATCTGAAAAGCATAACGACGAATTAGAAAGGAGAATTTGGATCATACCCACACACGATAAGAATAGCAATGAAAATGAAGTTTTTCTTAAAACATTTCGCAGCCTCCCTCTCATAGATGTGGTGCACTTTTCACCCATGAAACAAACTCTACTTAGTGCGACTTTCAGACATCCTAGGACTCTTAAACCTAATGCTCTGATACCAAGTTTTTCACGCCCCGAGGCCACCCCATTGACGTAACACAAGACCTAGGATCATGAGTGACTGCAAGCTAACCTTGTGTCTGACATATCATAAGCATACTGAAAGATAACTAAATAAAAAAGAACTATGCGGAAGCTAAAAGAGTGGTTATTTATAAAAATGGGAAATACCCAACTAGTCTGAATGTATAAACCATATTAAGAGTTTAATAACAACTGAAAGATCAAACTCAATAAGTCAAGATAATACTACTACTATGTCTAAAAAGCCTTTAACTGAGTTGAGTTGCTAGGACAGACTCCCCAGCTAACTCTAACAAAGCTGAAAACTGAAAGTAAAGGCTAAATAAAAGCATGTCTATTGTCCTCGGAATATAAGGACTCGCCACTGAAGATGCTGAGTACGGATCGAGAGTCGATCTAAGTGTGATCTATATGTTGAGTACCTAAACCTACATCATTAAAGGATGTAGTGCATAGTATGCATTAGTACTTTGAATTTACTGAGCATGCAGGATGTAGATACTAAGTTGAACAAAGATATATAAGCTCATACAAGGCATAATTGAGCAATAATGTAAACTGAGCAAGAATGTAAATACTGAAAAATAAAACTTAAAGGCTAAATTGAATGCAATGACCAAGTGCTAATCATGAACATAACATGCTAAACTGAATACTGAAGTACATACTGAAAACCTGGTCAAATGCACTAAGGGTCTGACTGCGAGAGCTACTATTTACCGACATAAAACCATGTGAGCTAAACATGGATTTTGATGTATACGACCCATCGAAAGGGCCCAATATACCTTGTCAGGGGTATAAAGGCATGACTGGCATGATCACTAAATTTGATGCCCAATAGAGAGGACTTATACTCTTACTGGGGCACATAGTTCTGGACTATAAGGGTACGCTGAACCCTAGTCCAACTCGGTGTTAAGTCTACTCCCAACTGAATATGAATATGATAGGAATGTAACTGAAATACTGAGTAGCCCAAAATATTGACATGCTAACTAAAAATCCAACATTTATATACTAATAATGTAATATTAATTAACTGCAACATGATTATCTGTTTATCTGACCTAGCAAGTGTAATTTCTGAACTAAGAGAATATACACAACTAGGTTCTGAGTTTCATACAAGGAACTGAACAAACCTTCCAAGAAATATGCTATTTCGATTTAGGATACTACAACAGTTAAATCATAGTAAATATTCAAGGTTTTAGAAACCGTAAGTCTAAGCAAGATATAGAGAATCAAGGAACTGGCTGAATTCTAGGGACCTAGTTGATGAAAGGAACCCATTAGTTAAATCCCAAATACCTGGTGATGAAATCTATGGAGAAATCCTTTGATTTTGGGGTTGGAACTGAAGAGAACTTGATGTGTGTTCTTGAGGTGCTGGTCGACTCTTTCTTCTCTTTTTGATATAAGTTTTGATGATTTTTGGGAATAAATGTTTTTGATGGGTTTTGACTAGATTATTAGGCTTTAGCTAGAGCTACTGACGGTCCGTCGTTGGTACCACAGCCCGTTAAGGGGGTCGTGGTTATTGACCATGGTCCACTGGTTTTGAGGGGTCCATCCACGAACCCTACCATGGCATGTGTGAAGGACCACGGACCGTGAAGACCACTATGGTTCTTCACTTGGGCTGGGGTCTGCCGGCTCAGGACAACGGACCCTTCCATGACCCGTGGTGGGCTCTGTGGTCTTATGCCTGAGCCCTGCTTGCTTTGCCTTGCCTCCACAAGCCTTCCCACGGCTCGTGTGGTGGTCCACGGTCCATGAAGGGTTCCGTGGTCCACCACTTCTGGGTGTGTGTGAACCATGATGAGGGTGACGGACCGTGATCCTGATCACGGCCCGTGAACCCCTTCGTGGTTCACCTTTTTCTGCTATTTTTCTAGTGAAAGTACAAGTCTGATTTCTGAGGTGTTACATTGATCATACCTGTAACAACATATGGTGAATTCTCCTGCTCTTGGCGACTAGTGCTAGCATACAAATGTTTTGCTCCTCCGTCTGTCCCTGAAGTAGCTTCTCTTAGAGAAACTTTATCTACTGGAGTTGCTGAAGACGATTGGGCTCTATTTCCCCTATTACCATTTCCCTTCATGTTCTTAGGGCACTCTCTCATGAAGTGACCAGTTTGTCCACACTTGAAGAAAGCGTTGGAGCCATCACGACACGCTCTTGGGTGGTTTCTACCATACTGAGCACATGTAGGAGTCCAGTTAGCCCCTTGTGCCACACTACCCTAAGACTGAGTAGGTCGAGCTTTGAAGTTCTGCATATTCTAATTCTTGAAGTCACATCTATGCTTTGGTGCAGGTGCACTAGCTGATGATGGAGCGGGCCTACTTGGCCTTTGCTGAAAAGATGACCAGATCAAATTTCTAGCCTTTTCCTGACCGAACTCATTACCTGTTGTCTTGGCCCTCTTATTGCGGAACTTTTCTCTATCTTTCAACTTGTCTTCCTCAACCTAGTGCACATGGATCATAAGCCTTGCTATGTCCATTTCCCCTATCAACATAGCAGTCTTACCCTCTTTGCTTGACAAGAGGTATATTCCAGCCACAAATAGACTCATCCTGCTCCTCACATCAACAACCATCTCCGGAGCTAGATGGATAGTTGAGTGAACTTGAGGTTGTACTCATGCACACTCATGGTTTCCTATTTCAAGTTTAGAAATTCTCTCGTCTTTGCTTCCCTTAGATCGCGAGGAAAGAAACGCCTCATGAAGGAACTTTCAAACACAGTCCAGCTCACAATTGGTGCCCCTTCATCCCTACCCAGGGCACTCTTTCATGAAGTGACTGGTCTACCAACACTTGAAGCAACCATTGGAGCCATCGCGACACGCTCGTGGTTGGTTTCTACCACACTTAGCACATGTAGGAGTCCAATTACCCCCTTGTGCCACACTACCCTGAGACTGAGTAGGTTGAGCTATGAAGTTCTACAAATTCTAATTTCTGAAGTCACCTCTATGCTTTGGTGAGTGCATTAACCGATGATGGAGAAAGAACTAGTTGGCCTTTGCTAAAAAGATGACCGATTCACATTTTCGGCCTTTTGCTAACCGGACTCATTACCTGTTGTCTTGGCCCTCTTATTGAGGAACTCTTCTCTATCTTTCAACTTGTCTTCCTCAACCTGCTACACATGGATCATAAGCCTTGCTATGACCATTTCCTCTATCAAAATAGCAGTCTTACCCTCTTTTCTTGTCAAGCGGGTCATTCTAGACACAAAAAGACTCATCTTGCTCCTCACATCAGCAACCACCTCCAGAGCATAAAGGGACAGTTGAGTGAACTTGAAGTTGTACTCATGCACACTCATGGTTTCCCATTTCAAGTTGAGAAATTCCCTCGCCTTTTCTTCCCTTAGCTCACAAGGAAAGAAACGCCCTATGAAGGCACTTTCAAACACATTCCAGCTCACAATTGGTGCCCCTTCAGCCCTGCTCTTTTTCCATTGGTCGTACCAGATCCTAGCAACACCCTTGAGTTCTCTGAATCCTCAGTGAAATTTTGGTCCTGTGAATTCAAAAGTATTCATTCTCAAGAAATAACAGATACTAGATATATCAGCCACATCCGGACTAACCCCTCTTGGTTGACTAGCATAGTTGGCCACA
The DNA here is from genome assembly GCF_019186545.1 of Solanum stenotomum. Taxonomy (NCBI): domain Eukaryota; kingdom Viridiplantae; phylum Streptophyta; class Magnoliopsida; order Solanales; family Solanaceae; genus Solanum; species Solanum stenotomum. The sequence goes on along the minus strand of NC_064289.1, from coordinate 49,285,794 downwards.
ACGTGACTCAACATCCGGATGGCATCCCGGAACTCAACATTAGTGACCTCTCCTTAAGGGGTTGCACTTCTAGTTCATTGGGTACCTCTTGATCCTGACGGTCAACATTCCTCTTGTAGGACGACCTCATAAATCTCTTCGTGGAGGTGTGATCTCAAAAGATACGCCCAAGCACGAATTAGAAAGAAACTTTTATAGAGTTGAACTCTATCGCACTAAAGAGAGTAAAAAGGAAGGGAAATGTTTCCTAAATGTTGTAGGCTCCTAATTATAGATGTGGCACGCTTCACACCGATAACTAGAACTCTACATACACGACTTCATAGACACCCTAGGACTCTTCAAATTTGTGCTTTGATACCAAAATTGTCACACCCGATCCTACACCCTGGGCGTAACTGTCACTTGAGAACCATCCCTGGTCCCTAAGTGACCCTTGGCCTAGCTCAATACTCAGCGAAAGACATACTTAACAACTATGGAAACTCAAATGCAACGATTAACTCATAAGATCTTATTACTATGATAGCTTAACTCAATATAGTCTGAAATACTCAATAAACATAATTGTTCAACTCAAAGTCTTTAAAATATCAACAAGACAGTGAAAGACTCCTCATACTACTATTGACTATGAAGCCTCTAATAACTATGATAAATATTGAGACAAGACCCACGACATTTTAAACAAATAGAACCATCATGTGAATCCCTTCGGAAAGCAAAGAGGCTCACCAAAGCTAGCTAGAATGCGACGGGATCAATAAATCATCGGTTGATGATCCTGAATATATGTATCTGCATCATGAAATGATACAGGCCACATGGCGTCAGTACATTGAATGTACGATCATGTAAGGGGAAAACTGAACATAGGGATACATAGTTGATCTGATAGAAAGGGAAAACATACTCACCTCAACTAACTCAACTTAACGCAACTCAACATGAAAGCAATAATAAATGGTTTAAGATGTATAAAGCTTTTAAAACAGTAGATAATAACTCAAATATATATATATAAATACAATAATAAACTATTTACTCTAATTTGAGAGATTCTCTAATCGACAACCATTACTATGAGCTAGGTGAGATACATTGTCTCACCCACGCAACTAGAACTATCCTATACCTTGTCGGAGTATAGAACATCCTTAACTAAGTGGATCCACTAAGTTATGGATAAAATCAATAAGGACTCATCTAAAAAGTATAATCCTTTACCCATATTGGCAAACATGGTTTATGAGGATTTTGATGAGTTGTCTGAACTCATCCCCATATTGGTGCTCATTACTACTCCCAATAATATGTATAACTCATGCTCATATATTTAAAAACATAACTCTTCCTCAATTTGAGATAATTACTAAAAAGATTCTCTTAAAAGAGATAATGCTCAAAAACTCCTCATGAACTCATTTAGAAATCAAGGATTCCACTCATTTTAAATGTAAAAGTGTTTATACTTTGAATACTTAGTTCCCTTAAACTCATTTTGAAACATGAAACTTAACTCTCCTTATTCTCTTACTCATCCACTCAAGTCTTTAAACAAGTTTTCAAAGATTGTAAAAGACTTCTCAAAATGACTCAAAAATATTTCTCGAACTTTACTCTTAATCTTTACTTTAATTTGAAATGAAGATTTAAGAATCAAGATTAGGATATATATATATATATATATATATATATTATCTCTCAATTATTAATGAAGGCTTAGATAGTTGGTATTAAGAAGAGAATGAAAACTCGACTCAAAGAACAAGTACGGAGCAAGAATGAAGAAGAAAGTGGTCTAACGCTCATGCGCCTTGGTGGCGCATGATGACTCATTTAGGATTCGTCTTAATAGATTTAGTGTCCTCAAATGCATATTTTGTACCAATAACTAATGTAAATCCTTGAATTTCAGGTATTTCGATTGAGGAACAAAGCATGGACACTAATAAGAAAAAAGGAACAAGGTAGCTGAAAGAACATAGAAAAGAAGGCTTGAGCATCGCCTAAATCATTGGGCGAGTCGCCGAATGACCTTGGCTTCGCCTAATGTTCAAGTGTGCCAAGCCCTGAAGGAGAAAATCAAGCCGGCGATAAAAAGGAGCAGTCGGTGAGTCGCCGAACGGTTCCGCGAAACAGTGCTTCATCGCCCAAAGATACAGAACTTGAAGATGTTGAAGGCGAAAACAAAATGGCGATGAAAATGACCAAAGGGCAGATTGCCGATTGGATCGGCAATCCCGACTAACTGTGCCGACTGGACCTTCACAGCACAACTTTTTGACAACTATAAATACTTGTTTAAATTCTTGGTTTAAAAGAAGAATTCAGTTTTTATCAGTGTTATTATTCAGTTTTCAAGACTAGAGCTTAGAAGTGAGTTTTTGGAGACATTTTCCATAGCTTTGAAGATTTCCATTTCTAAGAAATTGGAAGTGGGTGTTGAGGATTCTTCATCTTAGACCTTTGTAAACACTATATCAATCCTACCCAGTTGATGGAAACATAACTTGGTAACAAATTTTACCTTTTTGTTATGTCTAGCTAAAACCCTAATTTTTGGGGTGCGATTATGTGATTATGGGTTGATTTAACTGTTGGGTATTGCTAATATTTGTTGTTTAAAGGTGATTTCGTTCAGTAATTGTGGTTGAACTTAATGGGGTTGTAGTTACAAATACAATCTTAACTTCATGTTTTTAGCTTGCTCGAGGGAGGTTTCAAAACAAAAATTACTGAATCGATAGTCTGTGGGTATTGGGTTGTCACGTGTTCAGCTCAAGAGAGAGAATCTTAAACCCTTTTCCACACATTCAACTTTAGAGAGTGAATGGACTAAAGCAAAGGTTGTGCTTAATTGTTGTTTATTGGTGTTCGAGAGAAACCAATTTGATTCGGGGTAAATTGTTTGAGAGAAAGTTTATCCCCACTAAAGTCTAGCTTATTCACTAATATGTAGTTGTTTACTATTAATTTCAATTACCCGGTTGTTTACCTTGGCCCATAATCCTTTCACATCCCAAGAATCCCATCTCCATATTCGTATTTTCGTGTTATTTATTGTTTTAGTTGATAATTGAATACAACACCTCACTTTGATATTTGACACTTGTGTTACCCTAAACTTGAATTATGTTTTTCTTCGTAAATGTTTTTAGGTATGATTAACTTGAACATATTTATGCTTTTCTATTGATTCTTGAGTACGAACCACTCCCTTGGGACTCGACCCCAACTCACTTAGTTGGGTTATATTACTACTGAACGATCGCTGATGCTTAGTATTGGATGAAGTATCTTTGATAGCGTTAATCAAAAATTAAAATGGCGCCGCGCCGGGGAGTGGTGTTACTTGATAATTTTTAGTTAAGTTGAATTTCGTTCTTGTTAGTTATAGTAATACTTACTTAATTTTAGTTTTGTTTTGCGTGTTTGTGTGTTGAAACAAGAAGTATGAGTGTGAACGGCAGCAATGGCAACCAAGTAGACCATCAAGATGACATCGAAAACCTCAACGATGTCAATGAGCCTCATGCTATTGACCCCCATCTAATGGGAAGTATTGGTGCCATTCACTTGCCTCCGGCCGAAGGGAATGCTTGTTCACATCACGAGTACTATGTTGTAACTCTTGCAACTAAAGGGGTTTTTCAGTGTTTTGGCTCATGAGGATCCCCATGAGCATATTAGAAATTTCATGGATGTATGCGGATCGCTCTCCTTCAAGAACATCTCCCAAGAGTCAGTCCGATTGAGGTTGTTCCCATTCTCTTAGATGGGAGAGGCATGCAAGTGGCTGGCTAAATTGCCACGTGAATAAATCACTTCGTGGGAGGAGTTGGATACCGCATTTCAAGTGCGATTTTTCCCTCCCTCAAAGATGATGACTCTTCGGGACAGCATTCAGAGCTTCAAGCATCTAGAAGGCGAGCCTATTCATGAAACTTGGCTGCGATTCAAGAAGTTGGTGTTTCAATGCCCAACCCATGGCTTACCTGATAACGTGTTACTGCAATATTTTTATCGGAGTCTTGACTCGGTAAATAAGGGTGTTGCTTACCAACTTTCTTCGGAAGGTTTGATCCAGCAACCTTATGCAATAGCGGCTCAGCTCTTGGATGGCATGACTACCATAAACAGGGCGTGGTATACCCATGAAGACCAGGTCTCCCCTCTCACTTTTAAACTAACCAAAGAGCAAATGGAGAAAGACCAAGAGAGGGACCAGAACATGGCCAAGATCATGACACAACTTGACATTTTGTCTAAAAATTTCATGCGAGCTGGTGCTCGAAGTGTCAATGCAGTGGGTGTCGGGTGTGCTAATCCGGATAAGTCCAAGTTTGAGGCCTTGTATAATGAAGAGGTGAATTCCTAGCCAACCAAGGTGGTGGTTATCGTTCAAACTACCCAAGACAGAGTGGTAACCTAGGTTGGAATAGGGATGAAGGTTGGAAAGATCGAGATCGTGAATGGAGGGACCGTAATCCAAATTGGAAGGATGGGGAGAAGGATAGGTATGAGCCTCTCCACGAGTGCCAAAAGCCAAAGGATTCGGAAAGTGGTCGGGCTAAGGATATGCTTTCTCGTATCCTCAACAAAGTTGAAGGGTCAGACAAGATTTTGAAAGAAATGAAAGAAGATGTGTATCCTTAGCCAAAAGTCACCTTCCATTTGGTATTGATCAAGCAGTTGGAGACCCAAATTGGTCATATCTTGTCTCATCTTAACCCGGCACAGCAAGGGGGCTTGCCTAGTGACACTATGGCCAACCCCAAAAATAAGGTTTGAAGGTGGACTTGTGTTGTGCCATGACGTTAACTAAGGCGCTACTTGGGAGGCAACCCAAGTTTTTATCTCTTTTCTTTTTAAGTTTGAAATAATGGTGTGTTGATTGTGCAGGTCGAAGTGTGGAAAGTGTTTGAAAAGTGCAGGTTGGCGAGCTAAAGGTCCAGTTGGCGCATCGCCGAAAAGGTCGATGAGCCCGACCTAGAATGTCGTTGGACTCAAGACAATTTCAAATTGGAGTCTGTAAAACTTGGCGAGCCTAGGAAATTATTGTCGTTTGGACCCCTATGTTGACTGGAGGTCCTGTAAAACTCGACGAAGTAAGTGACCACTCAGCGTGTCACCAAGTGGTTCGACGAGCACGACTAACGTCGCTAATTGGCCGAAAACTGGATGGTTTTTAAAAGGTCAAAGGTTTCAACTTTCAAACTCTTTCACTTTTCCTCACTTTAGAACTTCCCAAACTCACACCCTCTTAGTATCTTCTATATTTCTTGCATTTTTACTGTATTTGAGTCATTGATCGTGTGTTCGGAGTAGATTACATTACCACCTAGCATTTCAGTCTTTATTATTCGGCATCTAAGGTCGATTTTCCGCACCCCTTATTTATTTTTGAGAATTTAAACTCTTATGCAAATAATTTTATCTTGTTGATGTGTGCCTCTCTGATAGTGTTAGGATGCTTGAATGCTTGTTTTAATTTGAATATCTTGCTCGTAATGTGTATATTGTTGAAATCCCGTAATTTTGTGCTTTAAAGCGAATCAAATTTTGTGGGGTTGTGCTTGCATGTGGTTTAAGTTAGTTGGGTGAAGTCTAAGTAGCCCGTATTTGTGCCGAAAGACGTAATGCACCCAATGATAGACCGAGTGACGTCACTCTTAAGGGCAAAACTCGTCAATCAGCCAAATTTGGCAAAACCGGGAGAATTATGAGTATCCCAGGGTAATGGGTGTTATGGGTCTAGTTTTAATTTGAGTTATACATGCTTTGATTTTGTTCTCGGGGGTTGCTGGGTTGATTTCGAGAAGTTGGGTTGAAAGTAGGCACGTTGGGTCGTTTGGCGAGCTAGGTCGAGCTCGCCGAACCACTCGATGGTTTGCTGAAGTTCTCCATCTAGCCTTTAATTTCATGCTTAATGTGTTGTTGGGCTCTACAACTTTTGGCGAGAAGCCTGAGGTCGCCGAAGGCACTCGGCAACTCGCCAAAAGACTTCTTGATCGGCTTTTGTCTGCACCCCTGTAGCCTTTTTCCATTGTAACTTTTGACAGGCTAGCCCTTGCTCGCCGAAAGCTATCGGCGATTCGCCAAAAGGCCTTTCCCATTGCCGACTTGCTAAAATTTAGAGCCAATCCTTTCGGCGAGCCCGATCTGGCTCGCCAAAGTGATTCGGCGACTCGCCGACTAGATCGGCGAGTCTGTCTGCAATTGTTTCTCTGTGAATTTGATTGAATTATTTCTAACTTTTTCCCGATGTTTTTCAGACATGGCCAGACCTAAATTTGCAGGAAGAAGCATGCCACCCCGAAAGAAAGTAAATTCGATTGTACACAATGAGGATGCCGGTGCATCCAAGGGAGAGGCCACAAAAGTTCCCACAACTAGTGGGAAAGGCAAAGGCAAAGAGAAGGCACCTGCGTCACCGGAGGTTAGTTCCGATAGTGACGGCATCTTTGCCACCCACCTCACTACTTCTGAAATTGAGAGTAAGCACCAGGAGCATCAGTCTGTAGCCTCTAATGATGATGAGCAAATAGCATCACAGAGGGCAGAGTTGCACTCCAAAAAGATGAATGATCCATCTAGGATCAGAAATCCTCAACCTACTACTCCTCCTCCTCCAACTCCAAAGTAGGTTGTAGTCCTAGCTCCTCCTGTGTAGGATCCTCATCTTAAGTCGATGAACAGATTAAAGACTGATGGGCTGAGGACAATCATTGAGGAAAAGCGTAAGTCCACAGATAAGGTGATTGATAGGTACCCCGAGATAATGAGATGTTTAAAGTCTCATAAGTTCCAGATCTTCACAAAGCCCTGTGGCCTATATATTCCAAGCTAGGTTAGGGAATTCTACAGTGCATACACTGCCATGATTCCATAAAGAAATAAGCAAATAGCTACATTCAAACCAGTCGACTATGTGGTAGTCCGGGGTAAGAAAGTGTTGTGTGACAGCACTACTATAAATGTGGTCTTGGAGTGCACGAACAACATTGCAGACCCTCACCAGTACAATATTAAAACTAATTCATTTGAGGGAATAAAAAGTTGGTAGGCTCCTCTTATCTGTGATGGCACTCCAAAGTGGTTAGAGGCAGGGGTCCCGATAGTAAAGAGAGATCTACATATAGGTGCGATGTATTGGTTTGGCTTTATTAGCAGTACTGTGATGCCATCCCAGAATGAGTCCATCCTTCACCACTCTAAGCCATCTTGTCTTGGCACGATCATTGCACGGGTGCGAATAAATTTGGGTATGATCGTTGTGTAGGAGATGGACATGAGCGCCAAACAACCCCAGACTTCCCTCCTATTTTCGATGCTAATCACCAAGCTATGCAGATGGGCTCGAGTTCCTAGAGATGCAAAGAAGGATGTGGAAGTGATTCCCACATCCTCAACTGATATCTGGAGGATCGAGGCTGAATACTTAAAGGATCAAGCAGAGATGAAGAAGGCACCACCGGTGGACTATTCCCCAGTTGTGGGCACACCACCTGCAGAGGCATCTTTGCCTACTCCGGCCCCTGGGCCTTCAGGTACTACTACTCCTTCTGACACTCTAGGTTCTTCTACTGCTGCACTGCCTCCTAGACCTGTTGTTGCTGCCGTCTCCCGGACTCCGATCACTCAGGCTTCATTACTCAGGATGGGGCAACTTGCCCATTCTGCTAATCGTCGCGCTGCCAGACTCAAAGCCTCCATTTCGGGCATGATTCAGACTGCCCTGGCTGATGTTGTGACACCATTGAGTGTTGCCATTGATGCCCTTGTGGCAAGGATATAGGTGTGCGAGCGTAGCCAATGGGCCACCGAGGAGCTGACAGCCTTAAAGGCCACGATAGTTGTGTTACGAAATGATGTGGATCTGTGAAAGTCCACCAACATGTCAATGATCTTCGAGATAGTGGATATCCCATATGAGCCAGATATGCCTCTGGCTACCACCGGAGATGAGGGTAGAGTTGAGCAGACAGCTGATCCCAAATTTGAGGTAGAGACTAATGAGGAGTTGCTTGAGGTGGCTTAAGAAGCTTCATATGAGGGCCTAACTGAGACTGAAAAGGCCATGGTAGATGTTGTTGTGCAGGCTTCCTTAGCAAATACTCTATTGGCTGCTCCTAGTGCAACTACTCTTCCTTCTGAGGTGACTCAGGGCACTGATGCCCAAGTCCAGATTGATGAACTGGGCAGTGATGCCCAGACAGATGGAGCGACTGTGTGGATAGGATCCTCTTTTTACCTCCCTCTTTGTCTTTCTTTATTTTTGACTTGTGGATAATTTGTTTTGTATGCATTTGAGGACAAATGACTTTATTTGTGGTAGGGTGAGACCCACCTTTTGTGTGACTTTTTGTGAATATTGATGTTTTGTTTATATATTTGGGTTTTTGAGCCATAATTATATTTTTTACACTGCTTTTGTGGATGGTTGAAATTGTGGCTCCTTGTTTTTAATTGTAAATGATTTTTTACCCTTCCAAAAAATTTGCCACCTCTTCTTTGTGATTAAATGTGGTTGTTCTTTTGCAAATTTGAATATCAGTTTTGATCAATATCGATGACTTGAATAGTGCTTATAATCGAACAAAAAAGAATGTGTGGCTATGATGAAGCCAAATGTAGTTGCATAGTCAATATGTGAATACTTTGCATTTCGTTGTGACTAGACAAGTATCGAATTGAGTCTCTTGTGAGGAACATTGCACACTAGCGAAAGTGTGGAGTCTTATTTGACTTTGGTGTCAATGCCTTGTGTGATGAGCTTACTGTGAACTATGTGTGATGACACCTAGAATTTGCCCCATTGGTCCAGTTAACTAAATGATATGAACTCTTGAGATGATCTTAGGCAAATTTAAAGAGTGTGAAATAATTTGACATTATACCTCTTTTTATGGCCTACCTTGTGACTGTGTGAACCTCTTTTGAACACCCTTTGAGCCTTAACCTTTTCTTGGAAAAAACTTGATGAAACCATAACCTTTCTTGATCCATTACCCATAATCCTCATGATTTGTGGTATGTTTGAATAGCCAACTTAGGCCAAAAGCCTAAGTTCGGGGGTTTGGTAAAAAGAAAAGGTGAATCAAGAAAATGCAAGAAGTTTGTTGTGCCCATGTTTTGAGAAAAATGGAACCCTCCATACAAAAAAAAAGAATAAGAAGAAAAGAATGAAAAGGAAATGAAAAAGAAAAAGTTGTGGAATAAAGTGTGAAAAAGCAAAAAGAAATGGGGTTCCCAACAATCCATGGAAAGTGAATAATTGGATGACTTGTGAGAACGATTAAAAATGATGAAGAAAAGAAAAGGAAATGTTGTTCACACCACATTTCATGAGGACTATAGCCATTGAAACTAAATGACCATACATTTGCACTCAGCCCCATTACAAGCCTTGAAAAGACCTTTTTGATCTTGAGTGAGCTGAAGCAAGTGTTGATTGGAAAATATGGGCAAACTTATGGGTGAAATCATGCATTGTGTTCATCTTTGTGAGTGTGAGCGTTGCATTTGATTTTGGAACTTTAAATTGTTGAACCACTATGTGTGAATATGGAATCATTCTTTGTGTGAGGGCATTTGAGTACCTTTGTTGAGCTTGAACTTGCATTTGAAGCAAGTATTGTGAGCTTGAGATTCTTTTATACTGGTGAGTCACAACTTGAGTCTTTGAGTGCACAGTAGACCCTTGTATGAGTAATTTGAGTCTTTTTGTGTGCATTCATGATTGAATCTTGTGAAGCACTGTTTAAGACATTCTTTTTGAACTGCTGAACTTGAGTTTTTACTTGAGGACAAGCAAAAGTTTAAGTTGAGGGTGTTGATGAATCCACGATTTGGACTCATTTAGGGCTTCATTTTAATAAATTGAGTGTCCTCAAATGCATATTTTGTACTAATAACTGATGTAAATCCTTAAATTTCAGGTATTTGGATTGAGGAACAAAGCATGGACACTAATAAAAAAAAAGGAACAAGGAAGCTGAAAGAACGAAGAAAAAAAGGCATGAGGATCTCCTAAACCATTTGGCGAATCGCCAAAGGACCTTGGCCTCGCCTAATGTTCCAATGTGCCAAGCCCTGAAGGAGAATATCAAGCCGGTAATAAAAAGGAGCAGTAGGCGAGTAGCCGAACAGTTCCGTGAAGCAATGCTTCATCGCCCAAAGATATAGAACTTGAAGATGCTGAAAGTAAAAGCAAAACGACAATGAAAATGACCAAAGGGCGGATCGCCGATTGGATCGTCGATCCCGACTAACTACGCCAACTGGACCTTTGCACCACAACTTTTTGACAACTATAAATACTTGTTTAAATTCTTAATTTAAAAGAAGAATTCAGTTTTGATCGGTGTTATTATTCAGTTTTCAAGCCTAGAGCTTAGAAGTGAGTTTTTGGAGACATTTTCCTTAGCTTAGAAGTGAGTTTTTGGAGACATTTTCCTTAGCTTAGAAGATTTGAAGATTTCCAATTTGATGTTCGAGAGCAACCAATTTGATTCGGGGTAAATTGTTCGAGAAAAAGTTTATCCCCACTAAAGTCTAGCTTATTCACTGATTTGGAATTGTTTACTATTAATTGCAATTACCCGGTTGTTTACCTTGGCCCATAATCCTATCACATCACAAGAATCCCGTCTCTATATTCGTATTTTTGTGTTATTTGTTGTTTAATTGATAGTTGAATACAAAAACCCCGTTTTGATATTTGACACTTGTGTCACCCCAAACTTGAATTATGTTTTTCTTCGTAATATTTTAGCTATGATTGAATTGAAAAAAAAAATTATATTTTTCTATTGATTCTTGAGTACGAACCACTCCCATGGGACTCGACCCCAACTCACTTAGTTTGGTTATATTACTATTGAACAATCGATGATGCATAGTATTGGATGAAGTATCTTTGATAGCGTTGATCAAAAATCAGCGCGCCGCACTAGACTTCCAAGTACTCGGGGTTAGTTCGGCACACTGCAGGCACAGGGTGCCAGCCCTCTTGGCGCCTTGGGGGTGCCATTCCCCACCCCAAACCCAGAACTTTGACGAATTGTTTTTGCTAAATTCAAGACCTAACTCATCTAGAATCGAATGATTTCCTCCCATACCGTTTTGGATTCATAAACCCAACAAATTAATCGAAAACTCACTTTAATCCATCAATAACAGCACTCATTTGCAAGACCCTCACCTCAAGAACTCAACAAGACTCCATTCTTAAAGAATGAAGCTAAAACCTCAAGAATTTCTCAAAAATTTCAAATCAACAAACTTCAAGGAAGAATTATGAATAAAAATACATGATTGGCGTGAGGGTGAATAATTCAACACTATGAGAGGTTACATACCTCGAAAAAACCAAGTTCTTGGCGGAATTTTCATGTTCTTGAAAGAATGCTTGAATCCTCTTTTTGTTTTCTCATGTTGAACTTCTCACTAAAAACCCTACGCACTTTTGGAATGAATGAGAACGGATCTCAATCAGTTTAGACCCCTATTTGGGAGAAGAAATTTTTTTTTAAAATGTGCTAGGCTAGTGGGGTAAGGAAAAGACCAAAATACCCCTTCTTAAAATGGATGAAAATGCCTTAACTAGAGAGGCTGCACTCAAACGTGCATAACTCCTTCAGCCGAACTCGGAATTTAGCAAACTCAGCGGCGTTGGAAACAGGACACAGAGACCTCCGAATTGATTCCTTATGGGTCACCTAATTCATCGTGTACCGAAACTTATGGTCGTTGAAGTTGATCCATAACTTAAAAATTGACCAAAGTTCAAGGTATTACAAACAGTTTGGGTGGTCGAAATTTTCACGGTCCACTAAAGCAATTTGTATGAGGAATATTTAATATGGTAGTCTTTGGTAAAATAGTCATAACTATTTACTCTGAACTCTAAATGAGGAGAAGTTGGTACCAATAGAAAGAGGTCTCAAAGACCTTCAATTTTATAGTTCATCTGCTACCTAATTAATTATGTATGGAGATATATGATCATTTGAAGTTGACCTAAATACAATATTATGTCAAAATTTAATTGGTAAGGAAGCTTTGAACTCAACTTTGTGCTAGGGGGTTCTTGTGACCTTAATTCATATCCTAATCCATTCCCACAGTACATAATTGACCTTTATACCGATGAGAAATTTAAAAATTACTTGATACAATCTTGCATGTAAATAAAGAATGGTTAGGACCTTAGCTTAGAAATTTTGGGGGTATTACCGTCCAAACAATTTTGCAAACTCCAAATTGTGAGATGACAATATTAAGACATGAGACCGTCTCAAAGAAGCATCTATTAGGATCATAAAGAATTTAAACGACCCACTAGGTGGATGAATAGGTCCACAAATATCCTCATATATATGTTCCAAGAACGTAGGGGACTCTATCACAATTTTTATTGGTGATTTCTCACAATTAACTTGTCTTGATAACAAATTGTACAAGAAAACTCACAATTAAAAAGAATCTTCAAGTTCTTTAATGAATGTCCTATTAACTTGTTATAATTCATATTATCGTTATAAATCCAGGATGTCACATACAATCATGTCAACGTATGACAGTATTGAGATTAGTAAATTTCTGGTTTACTATAGAATGTGTCTCAATTGCACTAATCTTTGTAGAATACAAGCTAAAAGTTAAAGCATGAAACTTATATATAACACATGTTTGTCCAGAGACATTCTTGGTGATACCAAGATATTCATGATTAATTTCATCCATTGTCTTGATATGATAATAATGTTCACAAATATCTTAAACTCAACAAGTTTCTCCGAAACATAGGAGAAAATATAGCATTATCTATGATGAGTTTATCTCTCTTAGGCAAAATTATAATGACTCTTCGGAAGCCCTCTATCAAATTAGTACTACCAAAAATTATGGTAACATTTATCTTTCCCATACTTAAATGAGAAAAATACTTTTCGTTTTTGAATATAATATGTGTTGTAGCAAAATCAATCAAACAAATGCCTTCATAATTGGATAACTTTCTTGAGAAATATCATATCTTAGTCTTCAATATTTAGATGGTAGTCTCATGCTGATAGTGTATTGTAAAACTATAAAATAAGAAGAAAATCCCCCTTTTATTTATAGTAAAAAATTGACTTGGTCCAAAAGTTAGGATTCCTAATTTTCTCTAAAAGATAAACATTCACTATATTTATAACAAAATGACAATTTTGTCTTTCAATAAAGGGGGAAAAGTCCAATCAACATGTAAAACAATTTTATTATATTTACGATTATTAATATAAACAATAATATTGGGACAAAAATAGTACTATAAATTTTTCTAAACAAAATTGTTAGTCTTAGAAATGGGAAAACGAAAACTTTAAGCATAATGCACATTACGATACAGTCATAATTTTATATTTTTCATAAATAATCTAAGACAAATAACTTTCTTCAATATTCAGTTGAAAAACTAATACAATTACAAATTTTCTAGGAAAGATTTTCATTGTGTGCCTCGGGTATGAGCTCAAAATCCCAAAGGTAAAGAAAAGAGTGTACGGGAGTACTTAATGCAGCATCTCCTGAGTTGCCACGTGTTTCATCATCTCCCAAGTTCACCTGGTGATGCCCATATAAATCTTCGTTTTCTCTTTTTCTCTTTTTTTCTGGCCATAAAAAATAAAAATTATAAGAATTAACTAGGGCAAGGACAATGAACGTGAAAATACAAACAATAATAATAAAAACAATATATAGAGGAACAATATATGTTTTATTGTGACTTTCTTAACTTTGCTTACCAATGTTTGAAGGGATGTCACGTTCGGATAAGTAGTTAGCTTCTCCCCGATTTTTAATGTAAATCCCGTTGCAAGATTCGATACATGTTCCAACTACATATTTTTTTATCAATTTTTTACCGCGCACATGTGGTTTACGTCTCGGTGTCACCTGCAAATTAAATCATTTTAATGATCATGCATAAAGAGTCGATCTCACTATTAATTCTAATATAATATTTTTGAGCTAACCTGCAATGGTTCTTCATTTTCTCTTAATCTCTTCGTTATTTCAGGAACTTCCCCATATACAAGAAATTTGTAAACCTCTATCAAAGATCGAAACTTTTTGTTTGTCTCCAAATGATGGTAGACCTGTTTGCCGACAATTATAGAATATTTATTTTGTCATAATTTCATCAAATAAAAAATATAATCGATTTTTGTTGGCAGGTTTTGTTGGCAGGAAAACATGTATATTAATCAAAAGAAAACTTACATAATCAATTATTAAACCACCTGGGCGAGAAATATTCTTGATGATCCAATTTCGCTTTCTATGTTCAAATGTATGTGTATGAATGTAATGCATATTTTTTGGTAGCATTTCATTCTGCAATCAAAACATTAGTTATGGAATTCAAATTTATCAAATATCCATTCTCAAAAGGTAATTATCTGGACAAAGTGGGGAGAATCAACATTTTGTCATCAAGTAATACACAAAATATTGAAGCATCCACATTTTATATTCTAAAGGATCATGGCATGGACAGCACAATACAATGAAGTATGTTTCTTCTATTTTTGTCTAGAAGGTTAGGTCAGGCCTATAATTGTTTCCGACGTATTTGTACGATTAATTTTGAATGAAACTCTAGAATTAGCTTGTTAGATGACCTTTAAAAGTATTATTATTGTTACTATTATATATATATATATATATTGCTTTGGACTATTTTTTCTTTGAGCTAAGGGTTTATCAGAAACAACTACTCTACTTCCAAGGTAATGGTAAGGTATGTGTAAACTTTATTCTTCGCAAACCCCATTTCATCGGATTACACTAGGTTTATTGTTGTTTTTTATTATTATTATCGATATGGCATATTTAAATGTTGTTGTTGTAATACAATTCATATCTTTTAGCTTTAGAGAAGAACATTTCTACTGTTTTCATAAAATTATTAATATTAAAAAGTTGTTCAAGAATTCATCAAAAGATTTCTGTACATGTTTTAAAAGGAAAAAAAAGCAAATCTATAATTGGAAGAACCTTTCAAAACTAAAAGAAAAGAACTTTTCAAAAGTGTACCTGCAAAACATCAACATTTGCTTTTTCCAGTGCGATAAAAGATATAGGAACTTCTGTTAATGTTGCATCCTCATCACCATCATTTTGGTCCTGCTTATCCATATTCTAGTATGGAAAAAATAATTAGATATTTTATAAACTGAAAAATTGTGTGAAGTAATTGAGAACCCCATTTCATGAGATTACACTTGATTTGTTGTTGTTTTTTATTATTATTATTATCGATATAGCTTATTTAAATGTTGTTGTTATAATACAATTCATACCATTTAGCTTTAGAGAAGAACATTTCTCGTGTTTTCATAAAACCATTATTATTAAAAAATTGTTCAAGAATTCATCAAAAGATTTGTGTACATGTCATAAAAGGAAAAAAACAATCAACTTATAATTGGAAGAACCTTTCAAAACAAAAAAGAGAAGAACTTTTCAAAAGTGTACCTGTAAAACATCAACCTTTGCTTTTTCCAGTGCGATAAAAGATATAGGAACTTCTGTTAATGTTGCATCCTCATCACCATCCATTCGATCCAGCTTATTCATATTTTAGTATGAAAAAAATAATTAGATATTTTATAAACTGAAAAATTGTGTGAAGTAATTAAGAAGGTTCTCAAAAAAACACCAAAATCGCTTGTTTGCTAGTAAGATATATATATATATATATATATATACACACACAAAGTGCTAGAATGCCCTAAAAAATACTTGTCCATCAATCTTATGCATTTTGTAACAACATCAATGATGGTTGTGGCTATGCATCTCTAAAGTTTCACTAAATAATTGAATGTTAGATGAAAAGTTCCATCCAAAATCAGAATTTCATTCTAACCAAATTAATATTTTGGGTGAAAATTAATTTTAAAGGCTTCTATTTCTAAGGAAATTCTTAAACTAAAAGATGTACAGTAATAAGCAGACATATTTTTTAGCATTCAGATCTTAATGCATTCTCTTAATATTGAGATGTCTATTCAAAGATTCATGCACTTCTATCATTCAGATATGCATTCAGATTTTGACGTCTTATATATAATCATAAAAAAATGAGGATTTAAACTTGCTAGAAAACTTCTAATACACTACAACTATTACTATTACTTATATGTATTCAAATTATTGTTTTACTTTTTTTTTATTTATGTCACTATAGCATGATCAGTTTAGTTTAAATAGAGAAATGAGGATTCATATAGCCAAATTCATTTTTTTTTGAATTGAGATATAGTTAAATGTTATTGTTATGTGACTTAGATGTGCTAGCTCTAGAAAAAAATTATCTTTCTTCCGTAAGATTACTAATACTAGAAAAGTTCTTATCGAATAGAACAAAAGATTTGTATACCTGTCTTAATAGAAGAAGAACTAAATACCTTATAATAAGTATGTTAAACAATAAAGAATTTTTTTAAAGCTTACCAATGACACACCAGCTTGTGGTGCAACAGAAGATATCGGAATTGCCATTATTGCATCTCTACGATCAACTTTGTGGTGGTTATCCATTTTCTGGTAGAAAATAAATACTTAGTTATATATTATGTAAAATTAAAAATTGTGTGAAGTAATATTGGAGGAAACAATAAAAAAGATATCATCTAACGAAATAATGATGAAATTGCTAGTATGATAGTAATTTATATATATATATATACACATTAATTAATATTTTAATACTTAATAAAGTTCTAGAATATCACAAAATAGAAAGAAATACTCCCTCCGTCCCATTTTATGTGGCAACATTTCCTTTTTGGTCAGTCCCAAAAAGAATGTCACATTTCCTTATATGGCAAGTTTATAAAAGTACAATTCCTCTTTTATCCTTGTTGGTCCCACTTAATCTTAAAATAATACTCCAATACAGTTATGAGGAGAGAGAAAAAAAGTCTACTTTTTAAAGGCCAATTTGGTAAACATTTCAAAGTCTTCATTTATTTCTTAAACTCCGTGTCCGGTCAAATGTTGCCGCATAAAATGGGACGGAGGGAGTAGATGTTTTTTCGTAAATCTTATGCTTTCAATAACAAATGCAATGATATTCTTGAAAAAACTCAAGTTTAATTTCTTTGCAACTCTTATAGCATCTTCACATAAAAAAAGGTTACTTTCTATTTTTGTTAAAAGAAATTATAGTTTCAATAGTTAATTACACAAACTAATTTGTATTTTAATATATTTATCTATAGCATAGTTTAAGAGGAGTAATGATAGTAAGTCAAGTGCTTTATGTTAATTTAATGTTTGTTCGATTTTCATCAAAATTATGTGCTTAATTTGTAGGCGTTTGGACATGTGATTTCATCTTGTGATTTGAAATCATGAGATGAAAATCAGTATTTGGACAAGTGCTTTCATCTCATGATTTCAAATTATGAGATGAAATCCCAAATTCTCCAAAAAATATTTGATTTGGAAATTTTATATCATGATGTCACATTTTCAACTACAAAAATTGACGCACAAGTTTATATTTTATATAAAAAAAAATCATATATCTACATAATATTGTGCAAGAATACCGAAGGAGTAATAAAATATTTACTAAATATGAACATGATGATATAATTACTAAAGATATTGACAATGTTCAATTATATTAAAGAGTACTACACTACAACTCATGCTTAATGTTACCATTTTATTGAACTAAATTAAAGTTCAATCAATAAATGTTGTATTTTTTTTTTAGAAAAACATTTTGATAGTGTATTATACTTTTGTTATGAACTTTTTCTTATTTGGTAAGATTGTAAAAAATAATTTGGGGTATTTTGATAGTTTTAATAACTTATGGAGATTTTAATTTTATGAGCCAAAAATACAACTTAAAAATTTAAATTACATGTCCACATAAAACTTAACTTAATTTTATATCACGATTTCATCTCACATGGATGTTTATTAATCTAACTTTTTTATATGGGTATAAATGGCTCAAAAGACTTTTGTATATGGTGAGTTTAATCACGGGTAGATGTTTGATTTTTTTTAATTATTTCACATATTTTATACTGAGGTGAAACAACAGTAATTTCCTAAGTCATGTATGATTTCGATTTGAAAAATAAATATTTATATGTTTTTAATACTTGAAAAAAATCAGTCACTAAAAATAAATATGTTCTTCATGCATCATAACCAGCATCATCTATTATTTACAATTATTATTGGCACCAATCATAATTGGAATAAAAATCATCGAACTTTATCGGCAATCACTATGATAAGTCACAATTATATTGTTAGCCACCATCATCTATCACCACAATCATTAATTATCACTATTGTCCAACTATCAACCACCACCAAACTACTACATTCAACTTCTACCACCATCACTATCAATAGCTTATATCAACAACACCATCATTAGTCAATACACCATCCTCAATTGACATCCACCACCAATGTAGCTAGTCATCACAACCATCAACCATCATATAATTTTTTAAAAAAATATTTTTGTAGTTTTAAATTAATTTTAGTTTCTTAAATTTTAGATTAAATGGTTTATAAGACACATTTACTATGACCGATTTTTTTATAACACACTCATATTTTATGGCGGTCCTATGACCCCCCCCCCGAATATTTTTTAAAGCACTTATTTGGCATTATCGGGTGGGATAAATAAAAAAATAAAAGCTTTGTTATTTCGTTTGTACACACTTGTTGATCAAAAGGTACAAACAAAGGGGTTTGATCATTTTCACTTACTTACACTCTTCGAACAAAGTAAAAATGGAGATCCTTTCATTCACACTTCAATTTTTTCTCGAAGCAATCAAATGAATCTTTTGAAATTTAATCTCATGAATCATTATATTCTTCCATAATTAAGTTTTATCTTGTGTCACAATTGATAAATGTCAAACGAATGCTTAAAAAATATTCAAGTGGATACTATGTCCTCCATAAAGTATGAGTACATTACTACTAATTTGGTCATAGATTGTATCATTTTTTTCATTTTCCCTAAACTTTGTGCTTATTAAACTTTAAATAAATAACCATTTTACATATTTTATGTTCAATAATGAGTAACCTTATTATTCAGTATTCATATTTTAATACATCGTCTTAATATTGAATAGTCTATAAAGAGATTGCTAATGCACATCTTATCAGTCAAATATACATTCAGATTTAGACATCTTCAATATACTCTTAAAACAAATATGAGGCCTTAGCCTTCTTAGAGAAATTCTCAAACTACTATTATCATTATTACTATTACTTATATGCATTTAACATATTTTTTACTTCTACTTTTATTTGTATGACTATGGCGTGATAAATTTTGCTTAAATGGAGAAATGAGGATTCATATAATCAATTTTAACTTGTTTGGGATTGATAAATAGTTAAATGTTGTTGTTGTTATGCGATTCAAATGTTTTAGCTTTAGAAAGAAAATCTTTCTCTTTCTTCCATTAGACAACTAACATTAAGAAAGTTGTTTCCAAATGAATAAAAAATATTTACATATGTTTATGCTTAAAAAAATCTCTCTAAAAATAAAAACTCTCTAAATACATTATAGCCATTAATTTTATAATAGTGAATAATACCGTATGGACAAAAGTTGTCTTGAAAGACCTATCATTTTTTGGCATATTGTAGGACGTAACTAAAAACAACAAAATTAGAAAATAGAATTTAGACTTATATTTATCTATATGAAATATTCAAATATTGATGTTGTGATGTAATCCTTATGTCTTAGTTCTAGAGAAGAATATTTTTCTTTCTTTCATAACACAATTAACATTAACAAGTTGTTCAAGAATCCATCAAAAGTTTTTTGTACACATCTCAAAAGGAAAAAAACTAACACCTTATAATTGGAGGAACTTTTAAAAAGCTTACCTCAACAACATCATCTTTTGATTCTTGAAGTGCGAAAAAAGATATGGGAACTTCCCTTAATGTTGCATCTTCATCACCAACTTTGTTCTGCTTATTCATATCCAAGTAAAAAATATGAAAAAAAATAGTTAGATCTTTTGTAAAATGAAAACTTGTATGAAGTGATGGAGAAGGCTTTCAAAAGAGATGTAAATAGCTTACTTACTATATTTCAAGTTATATTTTAAGAACTTAATCAAAGTTCTACAATACCCAAATAAAAAATATTTGTCCATCTATATTATACATTCTATAACAAGATCATTGATGTTTGTGGTCTTGCATCTTTTAAATTTCACTAAATTCATTGAATGTGTTACAAAAAAAAATTCATCCTAAATCCAAATCTTTTTCTAAGAAAGTTATATTTTTGGGTAAAATCAATTTTAAAAGCTTCTTTTTATAATGAAATTGTTAAAAGTTGTCACAACATCTATCACATACTAAATTAATCCTCACCACAGTAGCAATTATTTCTCTTTTAATTTGGCCAAATCTACGAGGATTGATCTCCTCTATTATGACCTAGATTTACTAAAACTTGAATCCTTAAAATGGAAAAATGGAAAGAAATGGCTAGATAAAGAGGAAAAATTATGAAAAGCTTAGATCCATCTGACTAGTGGTTATGATAAATTTCCAAATTGAAAAACTACTATATTATCCATTATCATGATATGTGAAATGAATCTACTTAGTTATTATTGATATAATTATCCTCCCTAATCAATAAAAATTGTATACATTTTTTCAGAAATGTTAAAATATGAAAAGATCATTTGAGATAGTTTGGTCATATCATAGGTTGTTCTATAGATGAATCGATCTATTCGTGTGAAAATATGATAAGTAGAAGTATTAAATATCATATGAAAGAAGGTTTTCTCTGAAGACTTATCAGTTTTTGACATAATGCATACTTAACTATGAATATCGCACAACGGAGAAAAAATGTGTATGGGTGATATCTACTAGTAAATATTAGAATTTAGGTCTCTTTTGTTTGCATTAATTAAGATTTAATTTTAATCATTCAAATCTCATCCATTAAATATTTATGTTTTTTAGGTTAGAATCTCAATCATTAAGTACATTTTGTTATGATGCGGGCATTTGTTGGGTCTGGATAGGTATAAATGATTAGATCTATAACAAAGTCTTATCATTGATATGTCTACTCAAAGGTTTCTAAATACATTACAGTTCACTAATTCTATCCATTCATTGCTAGCTCCATACTCCATCATTATCAATCATCATCATAATTGTCCATCATTATCAACTACTACCATCAACCGCCCACAACGGCCATCATCAACGACCACCACTACCATCCCTAAATCAACTACAACACCACTAGCTATCATTTACAATTATTATTTTCATCAATCATCATTATAATAAAATCATCGAGCATTATCGACAATCACCATCATAAGTAACCACTCACAACTATATATATTTCCAACCACCGTCATCATTCATCACTATCATTAACTATTAACCACCCCGGTAATACTACCATAAACTGCTACAACCATCATTACCAATAAGTACTATCCATAACGCCAATATTAGTTAGCACACCATCATCAATTGACATTCACTATTACCACCGCTAGTCATCACAACCATAAAGTAGCATATAATGTTTTAAAATATTTAGTTGGAGTCCCCATAGTGAATTATCTAATAAGACCTCAAAGATAGGGAGGGTATAAAAACTTATATCTCTTGTTTAATCTATATGGTTTGTGTTGTGATGTAATGTTATGTCGTGTTATGTTAGGAGGTGACCAAGTCACATAGACCTCTAGAAGAGACTCTGAGAGTGATTAAAAGTATGACCAAGTATTCTTCATGCTTGTTGCGTTCATTTTCTGTTGATGAGTTAAGTCTTGTTCATGATGTAGTGAGAACCTACAGTCCCATAAGAATGAATTAATTTAGCATATAAAGTGCTTTAAAGGGGTTAATTAATAGAGTAGAAACTCCATGAATTAGGCTATTGTGATCATGGAAAACTATTGTATGATGAAATAACCCTTAGGTTATAAATTAGACCTTGAGAAAGGGTAGAAAGAAGTGGGTTTGAAAATTTTCAAGGCCATTGTTTGAATAGTAGATGATTAAATACTTTTAAATTTATTTGTTTTAGACTTTGAGGAAATGAATGGCTCAAAGTGAATTAGCTTGCTCAATTAAAGTTCTTCAGTTGATGTTAGGTCATGATTTACCTTGAGTTAGACTTTGATTAGTTACTTGTGTGTATTGTAAGTCTGTAAAAAATAGATAACATACTAAGATATATATATATATATATATATATAGACACTATTCTGATGATAAGTGACTCGATTTCGATGTGAGCTTGTGAATAAGCAGTTGTGGGTGATGAATACCATTTCAATATGATATATGATTGTGTAATGGATCGAGTACCACACAGGTAAGGTACATGAATAGATAGGGGCTCATGAATAGTTGAAAAAGATTAGAGTCTTTTAGTATGTGTGATTGAGTGAGTCACAGATGAGCCTAATGAGATGCAGAAACTTTTCCGATATAACTCAGTGTGGATGTAATTGCATATTTGTGTGTGAACGCTTATATTATTTAGAGTTTGTGATTTTATTATTTCTGTTGTGGTGACTTATATAACTGATGATGTGTCGACATTAATACATCGAAAGTGAGATTATCTACTTGGTGGATGTTGACTACTTGACTTGATGAGTTATTGATTATGTCTACCTTCTTGTTGGATTTACATGTCTACTTATTTGTTGGATTTAAATGACTATGATTCCTACTAGTACATTGGTGTTTGTACTAATGCTACTATTGCAATTTTGTTTGAGCGCAGACTATGATCTAGAATCTTTCACGAGGCCCCACATTCGAAGCAATTGCACTTCTTATGTGACGATGAGTTACTCCTTTTCAGGCTGCCACAGATCTTCTAGGGGACTGGTGTTTATCTCTTTCAGAAATTGTTTTATTTATTTATTTATTACTCTTCTCAAGTATTTTAATTGAACTCATGTATGATGACTTTTGGATTCTGAAGTTATAATAATTTATACATTCACATTTCTTAATCTATTATACTTGAGACTTTATGTCTTGTCTTAATGTTTTTAAATGAGTCGGTTATAGTATTGCTTAGTTGGTAAAATATGGTGTGCCCACTGTGGAGTTAGTGTGTGTCTTAGATTGTGACAAAATTGGGATCAAATCTTTAGGTTCTTTGATCGTGTTATTACTTTATCCTTGGTGATCCAAATTGGTATATAACATTCACTTTTTCTCTCACAAATGATGTGGATACGTTCAGGAGAAGCTATAGTTGAGGCACTTGAGCCGGCAGTTACTATTGTGATGCGTGATAGTGGAGATAATCAGGGCAGCAACACCAGCCAAGGCTAACGCCCCAGTTGTTGACCAGGTTAGAGACAAGTCCAAGTCCCCACACTTCTAAATAATCTTTAATATGGTAGAAGAGAAAGCAATGGCACTAGTTTAGGAGATTGTTGCGCTAGCTCTGACTTTATCAGATGTAGTCATTCAAGTATTGACTTTGTTGAGGGGTTTGGTAGGGACTGGAGTGGCACCCGAAATTTTGACAGGGCATTATTTATGGGTCTAGTATGTTGTTGATATGGCTTCGTGGATGGACAAGGTTTTTGAGATAGGGCTATTTTCATGAACAATGACTGGACCGGTGATGACGAGAGATCAGCATGATCTATTTTGGAGAGTCACTAAGATGAATCCTCGATGGTTCTATGTTTTTGAGTCTGAGGATGTTAACGAGTTCAATAACAAACGTATTATTTATTTTTCATATCTTAATACACCATCTTAACATTGAGATGTCAATTCAGATATTCTTAATACATGTCTTATCATTTACATATGCATCCATATTTAGACGCCTTATACTCTTAAAACGACAAATGAAGCCTTAGACTTGTTAGAGAACTTCTAATACTATAGTTAAATGTTGTTGGTTTTATGTGCCTCAGATGCTTTGGCTCTAGAAAGAAAAATGTTTATCTTTATTCTTTAAGACAACTAACATTAAAAAACTTATTCCCAAATGCATCAAAATATTATTTTTACATGTATTAAAAGGAACAGAACTAAGCACCTTAAAATATGTAAGCTAAACAATGAAGAAACTTTTCAAAAGCTTACCTCTAAACCATCATCTTGAGGTGCGACAGATGATATGGAAATCGCCACTATTGCATCTTCAACATCTACTTTGAAGAGCGTATCCATATTCTAGTAGAAAATATAAAATAATTTGTTATTTATTTCGTAAAATCAAAAATTGTGTGAACTAATTATATTGGAGGAGACTATCAAAAAGTTTTCCTTTAAATAAAATAAAGATCAAAATTGCTAACTTGATTGTAATTTATATGTGTGTTATAACATTTTAAAACCTTAATAAGAGTTTCGGAATACCCCCAACGAAATAAAAAAAAAGTGATTTTCCATTGGTCTTAGGTTTTCAACAATAGAAACAATGATTTCCTTGGGAAGTTCAAATTTATTTATCATTTTTCAAGCATCTTCACATTATAAGAAAGTTTTACTTTCTATTCTTGTTAAAAGAAACAGTAGTTTCAACGGTAATACAAATTAATTTATCTTTTTAATATATGTATTTATTGAAAAAAAATAAGAGTAGTAACGATTTAAGTCAGATTCTCAACGTTAATTCAATGTTATTTCAATGTTCATGTGGGTATAAATGGATCAAAACACTTTCATCTATTATGTGTTTAAACAAGGGTAGAAGTTTGAGATTTTCTCATTACTTGATTTTGTAGCAAGGTGATGTCAAACATTTAATTTATTTTTATTTATAGAACTATTTAGATGTTATTGTTATGATACGATTCAATTGTATTCTTTTCTTTCATAACACAATTAACATCAAAAAGTTGTTCAAGTACCCATCAAAAAAATAGTGTACATGGCTTATAAGGAAAAAAATAAGCACCTTATAATTAGAGGAACTTTTTAAGGCTTACCTCTAAATCATCAACTTTTGATTTTTGAGGTGTGATAACAAATATGGGAACATCCATTAGCATTGCGTCTTCATCACCATGAATTTTGCTTTGGTTATCCATATTCTAGTAAAAAAACAAGAAAGCTTAGTTAGATCTTTTGTAAGACAAAAATATTTTGTGAAGTAATAGAAACAAATTTCAAAAAATGATGAAAATTGCTAGCTTGCTAGTAATTTATATATACGTGTCAAATAACATCTTAAGAACTTAATCAAAATGCTAGATCACCCACAAAAAAAAGAGTCAAAGTAAAAGATGCTTGTCCATCAATGTATACATACTGTAACAAGATCAAGATCAATTATTGTTCTGGTCATACATCTCAAATGATTTACTAAATATATTGGATGTATGATAAAAACAAATCATTCTTTATCAAAACTTCTTTCTAAAAAAGTTTTAAAATTTGGAAAATATCAATTTTAAAATTTCTCTTTAAAAAAAACCTCTAGATCTATCACAAATTAAATTAATCTCCACTCAAAGCAACAATTATTTATATTTTAATGGTCAAACCTAAGATGATCTATCTACTTTATTAGAACTTGCATCCTTGAAATAAAAATAAATGATTAGATAAATAGAGAGGGGGGGTGGGGGGGATATGAAAAGCTTAGATCCGTCATAAGAAAAATTATAGATTTCGATCTATTGCGAGCATGCATCTCTCAAGATTCATTGGATTAGTGATAAAAAAATTACTTCTTATAGTTAAATTTATTTCAAAAAAAATTATGAATTTTGAGAAAAATCAATTTTAAAGACTTCTTTGTACAAGGAAATTGTTAAAGTGGTTGCTACCTTTAGATCTATCACAAGTTAAATTTATTTTCACCATGTCAATAATTTTTTTTTTAATTTGGTCAAACCCAAAGTGATCGATCTGCTCTCTTTCCTTCTAGATGTACTAGAACTTTCATCCATAAAATAGTAAGAAAATAATAATAATAATAGAAAAAAAAAGAATCAAGATCCTAGATAATTTAATAATAGAAGATATATAGATAGATCAATGAAATTAAGAAGGCATAAGTCTAAACCTCAAACTTATTTGTAGCAGCTGAGCTGGATTAAGAATCTTCTTCTGATAGAATGAACTCAGCAGGCGGAGAAGACAAAGTGAGAGTAAAAAGAAATTGTTTATATATATACTAGTCTATTTCAGAGTTGGTAAGAAAATTAACTTTGTTTCGTTTAAATGCTTTTTTGGGAGGTAGAATTGAAGGCAAATTCGTGTAATCTTTCTTTTGAATAGTTTTGGTGTGTGTTTGATATAATTTCCTTAAAAGTCATCCAAATATAGAAAAGATTTCACTAAAATTATTTTAAATTTTTTTTCCTATAAAGTAATTCAACTAAAAAAATTATTTCTCTCAATAGATTTCTTAGTTGGTATACCATGTCTTATTAACTTCTTATCCTCATATCATGTACGATATAACATAAGTTAAATTTGAATACAAAAATATTAAATTTAACAATTTAATTTTACATATACGTCAATTTAAGTCCTTAATTATTTTGAAATTAAATATTATATCCTAACGAGGATGATATCTGATGCAGTTATAGATTAATATGTTTTGTAAAAACTAGAAAGGTAATTTTTGGAAATTTTTATAAAAGTAGCATTTTATCCTTTTCTATAGTGACCCTGAGTTATTTTTGAATGAATTTTAAAATTGATTTTGAGCTTTGAGTACAAAGTTGTGAATTTTCAAAGTTTTTTATTTCAAACGGCAAAAGTTGTTAAAATGTAGTTTTTGAAGTTTTGAGTGTCAGAATAGATTTTTTATCAATTTCATCAGTTCTAGAAAGTGGAGATTGGTCGAAGAGTGTTGTCACATTCAAATTCAGAGTCTTTTTTTAGGATTTGAGGTCTTACGCTAGAACTTTGTGAAATTTTAGGTTTTGGGTTGACTTTGGTCAACATTCAGGGTTCAGATGCTCGAATAAGAATTCTGAGAGTTATGTTGGATTCGAAGGATGATTTTAGGCCTAACTGAGGTCTTGCTTGAAGTTTCAGAGGTCCAAAGCTTGATTAAGCATTTTTAGGTGTTATATTCGTTTCTTGTGACTTCCAGAAGTTTCAGGTCAAGGAGACCCCGAATTAGTATTTCGATAGTTCCATTGATTCTAGATTGTCGGTTTTATCAAGTTACATATATGGTTTGTATGACACCTCGAAAGTTAAAAGTCGAAAGCAAAAGAGAAATGCAGATTTGGGCACTGAAACAGGTTCTACGAGTCCAACCTAGAGACCGTAGAAAGTCCTACGGGCCATAGAAAGGAAGTCTCAAACTTGGAGATAAACTTTTAGAATTTCAAGTTTCTGAAGTTTAACCTACGAATGAAAATGACGATCCATAAGAAGGTTGATGAGCCGTAGATGGGTTCCAAAGAAAGATTCCAGACTTAGTTAAATTTTGAACCAAAAGTTTGTTTCTACGAATGGGGTCTACGGACCGTAGAAAATTCAACGGACTGTAGAAAGTTCTTGTGGAAAATAATTGAATATTTGGATTTCTGAAGTTGGTTCTACGTTTGACTAGGATGGGACGTAGAAATTCTTACGGGTTGTAGGTCACAACCGTACAAACCATCCGTTAGTTATTTTTAAAGGTATTTGAGTTTTTTCCTATACATCTGATGCATATATTATATTGTTTTGACCCTTATTTTAAGTCTTATAACTACCCTTCTATCACGCCTCGAGCCTATTCCCTAGGCGTAAATGGCACTCGAGAACCATTGTTGGTTCCCAAGCAAACCCTTGGCCTGGCTCATTACTCAGCGGAAGACTTACTCAAGCAAAATGGGAACTCCAAATGCATAAATAACTTTAAAAACTCGATTTGAACTCTACTCCAATAATTGTCTGAAAATAATTTAACTAGTTATAGTTAAATGTCTCATGACCTCAAAACATTCCAACAACAAAGGAAATAATGAGAGACTCCTTGACCTTTAAACTATCTATGAAGCCTCTACTATTACGGAAGAATTATTGGGACAATGCCCACGACATCTTAACACACTGAAAAGTAAAAGTAGAACCCTCCGAAAGAAAGGAGGCTCACCAAAGCTAATTGGAACTGCAAGTGATATCAACGGAGTGTCTGTTGATGACCCTGAATACTTGTATCTGTATCATGAAAAATGCAGGTCAAATGGCGTCAGTACATTGAATGTACGAGCATGTAAGGGGAATACGGAAACATAACATAAGTTTGAACTGATAAAAAGGGGACATACTTACCTCATCTCATCTCACTCAACTCGACTCAACTCAAGAATACTAAAATCAACTCAAGGATGATCAACTCAAAGATACTCAACTCAAATCAAGCATACTCAACTCAGACGCACTCAACTCAACTCAAAAAATAAGCAACAATAAAATATGCAATATATGGAATACTTTTAAAATAGTAGATAATAACTCAATTGTATGTAAAAATACAATAATAACTCTTATTTGGGATATTCTCTAACCGATAACCATCACTATAAGCTATGTGGTGAAACATCATCTCGCCCACACTACTAGAATGTCCTATACCTTGCCGGAGTATAGGATATCCTCAACTAACTGGATCCACTAAGTTATGCTATATATATATATAACTCATGATCAAGTGTTTAAAAACATTAATCTTCCTCAATTTGATATAATTACTCGAAAGATCCTCTAAAAAGAGGTAATGCTCAAGACTCCTCGTAAACTCATTTAGAAATCAATATTTCTCTCGTTTTGAATGTAAAAGTGTTACATGCTCGAGAATACTTAGCTCCCTTATACTCATTTCGACATGTAAAACTCAACTCTCTTAATCCTCATACTCATTTACTCAAGTATTAAAACAAATTATAACTAATAGTAAAAGACTTCACAAAATAGGGTTCATGCCAAATTATAGACGTGAACAACTTAATTCAAGGATCTCAATAACCGTATATAGAAGTCAATACTTAGAACTTAATAACTCCAGAACACAAAGACTCAATTATACTACTCATCTTAAGAATTCTCGACTCATAAGGTTCATGCAGAATTATGGGCATGAATAACTCAACTCTAGGACCTCCATGTATAACATATAGTAATCCCATAGTTAGAAATATAGTTTCACAAAGGATTAGGAACTCAATACTCAAGAACTCAGAACTCGAAGATACTACACCTCTCAAGGACACTCAATTCATAGAGTTCATGCGAAATTATGGACATGAACGACTCGACTCAAGGGTCTCAATGACAACATATAACTCATGTGGACAACTCTTCTCATTCTCATACTCAAGTACTCAAGTCCTAAAACAAGTTAAAATTAGTTGCAAAAAAAACTTCTCAAAAAGGGACTCAAGGGTTTTTCTCAAATTTTACACTTAATCTATGATTTAATTGGAAATGAAGATTTAAGAGTTATGATTACGATATGAATGATCTCTCAAGGATTAATGAAGCTTAGGATAGTTAATGTCAATAGGGAAATGAATACATGATTGGATGGATAGCATATAAGACGAAAGACGGAACGGAACGGAAAGAAAAAGTGACATGACGCTCCGAGTGCAAGGGTGGCGTATCGCACTGGGCCTCCATTCACTATGGGTCTAATTGGGTGCACTGCTGGCGCGTCGCACCAGGCCTCCATTTATTGGAGGTCTAATTGGGCGCACTGTTGGCGCATCGCTCCAGGCCTCCATTTACTGGGGGTCTTATTGGGTGCACTATTGGCGCATCTCCCCAGCCCCAACCCAAAAACTTTCGACGATTTTTTTCTTCTCAATTTCATTCCCTAACTCATCTAGAATCGAATGATTACCTCCCAGCTCGTTGAGAATCATATACCCATCACTAATCCAACAAAATCTCACTCAAAACTCATCAAGAATCACCCTCATTCACAAAAACCTCACCTCAAAAACTCAACAAGACTTTATTCTTTAAAGAATGAACATAACCTCAAGAACTTCTCATGAATTCAAATCAATCAACTCCAAAAACAAAATCTAAGGATGAATTTACATTATTAGTGTGTGGGTGAATGAACCCAACACTATGAGAGCTTACATACCTTGAAGAACAATTGTTCTTGGCCAAATCTTGGGTTTCTTGAACAATTGCTTGGAACCTTGAATTTTCTTTTCTTGAACCTCTCTCTAGAAATCCCTAAGCGTTTGGAATTGAATAAAACTGATCCCAAATCAGTTTAGACCCCTAATTTGTAAAAAATTTGTTTAGGCCTAATGGGGGTAAGGAAAAGATTAAAATACTCTTTCTTATTCGGACGGAAGGCTTTAACTAGAGTAGTTGTACTCAAACGGGCATATATCCCTCATTTGAACTAGGATTATAGCAAACTCAATGGTGTTAGAAAAAGGACTCAAATATCTTCGATTTGATACCTAATGGACCACCTAACTCTTTATGTGCTAAAAAATATGGTCGTTTGAAGTGGACCAAAAATTTAAAAGAACTTACGGATAACTTGAACGAATTTCTCTTTAGTTCTTTTTGGAACTCAAGAAGCTACGTCTAGTGACCTTAACACCTAAGAAACTTTTTAATTTCTCGGTAAAATCTTATTCACAAATAAAGAATGGTTCAAGTCTTAGCTCAAAAAAATTTGGGTGTTACAATATCTCCTCCTTGGAATCATTCGTCCTTGAATGACGGCTCGACTGGGGATGAACCAGGGTTTGTAACACCTCGAAACTTATCTCAGATAGAACAACGGAAAATTGGTGAACCACGGAGCCCTTTACGGGCCGTGGTCCACCACAGGAGCCATGGGAAGGCTTGTGAAAGTGAGACTGAACTTCCCAAGCTCACGCATCAGACCACGGAGCACTCCACGGGTTGTGGTTTTGATGGAGGGCCGTGGGAGGGTCCGCGAAACCTGAGCCACCAGACCTCAGCCCAAGTGAAGAACCACGGAGATCTTCACGGTTTGTGGTCTTTCACACGGGCTGTGGTAAGGCTCATGGATGGTCACCTCCCAGAAGCCAGTAGCCACTGCCAGCAGACCACGACCCACTCGACGGGCCATGGTTCTAGTGACAGTCTATCACTGGCAACGTGGTCAACCTCGCCATAGTTTAAGTTAGGGGTCGTTTGGTTTTTTTCCCTATGCGTTGGACACCTAAACTACATTGTTTAACCCTTAAACTATGTAGTTTTGGTCAGTTTAAGCCTACTAACTTAATCAGATCTTTCCCTAATCGATCATTCACCAAAAATTCATCAAAACTTAGAGCAAAATAAAGGAAAAAGTTGATCAGCCTCTCAAGAACACGCAACAAGATTTCTTCAGTTCCATCCCCGAAATCGAAAGATTTCTCTGTGAATTTCATCACCAAGTATGTGGGATTTCACTAGTGGATTCCTTTCTTCCACTAGGTCCCTATAATTCAGTCAATTTCTTGATTCCCTTTATCTTGTGTAGACCTAGGGTTTCCAGAACTTTAGATAATTGTTGCGATCTAGCTGTTATAGTGTTCTTAGTCAGATTATCATGTTTTCGTAACATTGTTGCTTAGAGTTTCTTGTATTAAACTGGGAACCTAGTAGTGTAGATTTATTTAGTTCATGAATTACACTAGCTAGGTTAGACAAACAAATATACATGCCTCAAATTTCGAATGTTTCATTATCAGTACTTAAATATTGCATTCTTAGTTAGAATGTCAGAATACTGAGCTATCTAGTATATTTCAGTTATGTTGTATTGTACACATTTCTAGTGGGAGTACATTTAACACTGAGTTGGACTAGGGTTCAGTGTACCCGTATAGTCCCAAAACTACGTGCCCCCATAAGAATATAAGTCCCCTCTTTTGGGCATCAAATTTAGTGATCGCGTCAATCATGCCTTTATACCCCTGGCAAGATATATTGGGTCCTCTTGATAGGGCGTATACATCGGACTCCACGTTTAGCTCACGTGGTTTTATGTCAGTTATTAGTAGCTCCCAAAGTCAAACTTTAGTGCATTTGAACAGTTTTTCAGGTTATACTTTGGTATTCAGTAAGCATGACCTATTCATGATTTAGTACTTGGTCATTGCATTCAATTTAGCTTTTCATCATATTGCAGTATTTACATTCATATTCAGTTATGTCATTGCTTTGTTACGTTTTGTTCAGTTTATATGTTTGTTCAGATGTATTCTACATCATGCATGTTCAGTACACTCCAAGTACTGACCCATACTCTGTGCTACATCCTTTCATGATGTAGGGTTAGGTACTCCGCATTTATATCACGCATAGATTGGTTCCCGGTCTCCACTTCAGCAGCTTCAGTGGTGAGTCCTCATACTTCGAGGACAACAGGCATGTTTCCTATATTTAGTCATTTATTTTAGTTTCAATTTTTCTAGAGTTAGATGGGGACATATCCAGCAACTCCAGTAAGTTAGAGGCTTTTTCAGACGTAGTACTAGATTCAGCTTTAGTTTTGAGTTTGATCTTCCAGTTGTTATTGAACTCATAGTCTTTTATATATTCAGATTAGTATTAGGTATTCCCCACTTTCAGCTAATTATGGTTTTAAGCTTTCGCATAGTATCATTATATTCAGATTATTTTAATACGCTTATTATATGCCAGCTTCAGGCTTCGCTTGGGGTCACTCATGATCCTAGGTCCCGTGTTTACGTCTAGGGGTAGCATCGGGGAGTGAAAACATGGTATCAGAGCATTAGGTTCAAGAGTCCTAGGATGTCTGAAAGTCGCACTAAGTAGAGTCTCTTTCATGGGTGTGAAGTGCACCACATCTAATGAGAGGGAGGCTACGAAGTATTTTAGGAAAACTTCACTTTCTTGATATTCTTATCGTGTGTGGGTATGACCTCCTTTCTAACTCGTCGTTATGCGTTTCAGATCACGTCTGCTCGTTGATCTTATGCAAGGAATGCTAATGCACACAATGCAAATGTTGTTCCTCTAGTCCCATGTCTAAGGTTTCAAATGCAGAGTTTCGGAATGCTATCCAACTCTTGGCTCAAAGTGTGGCTAACCAGAACAATCAGTATGCCCCAGTTCCTACCAATGCTAACAATGGGTCAGTAATAGCCAGGGTTCGAAATTTTATTCTGATGAATCTGCCAGAGTTTCTAGGGTCAAGGGTTGATGAGTACCCTCAGAACTTCATCGTTGAGGTTAAGAAAATCTTTGGAGTGATGCAAGTGACTGGAAATGATTGGGTAGAGTTGAAATCCTAGCAGCTTAAGGATGTGGCTCACATTTGGTTTACTCAGTAGAAAAAAATAGGGGTACGGATGCAGTTCCTATGACTTGGGAGTGTTTTACTGGAGCTTTCTTAGACAGGTTCTTCCCAAGGAAGTTAAGAGAGGCTAAAGCTCAGGAGTTTATGAATTTGAGACAAGGTACAATGTCAGTCCAAGAGTATGGGCTGAAGTTCACTCAACTATCCGGGTATACCCCACATATGGTTGCTGACTTGGGAGTGTCACGAGGCATTTTCCCAATAACTTCCATGTATACGCTTTTTAAATACAACACCCTTAGTTGCACAGCTTGTCACTCTACAGTAAGCGTCCAACAACCACCTCTACCAAACAAATAACACAATTTTTTAGCAACTTTTGCTATTAATTCATACTTGCAAACAATCAACACAAACAAAATTTTGCTTAGTTAGTTAAGACTTACGAAGCATGGCCAAATAAACAAGTTTTAATGATACCTGAAAAACAACATAGATTAACAGTGGAATCAAGGTTCATAATATGCAAAATTATAGTTATGTCGCTATTGAACACACAACCTTAAGAAGATTTTGCAACACCTTAACCATTATGCAAACCTTTAACTTATATCAAGACGCGTAAACACTGATATATATACCTATAAAACAAAACTAAAATTTCGGCTGGGGCAAGTGTAGCTACGACCCAGCAGTCACTGCTAGATAACAAGTTTTTCAAGCTACTAATGTTCATAAAGCCTATTTTCACCTTGGTAATTTTTTTCGCGTGCTTTAGCTCATCACAAAACAACTACTTCTGATTCTATACATTGAAGAATAACACTGGTCTCTTCTTTTGAGAGCTGAATAATTTGATTTTTTTTTTAAAACTGGTAACATGTATTCTTCAGAATTAAGGATATGTTGTCCACCTCCAAAAGTGTGCTTACATAGATAGCTAATAACAGTAAGCCTAGAAAATCCACTATATGTATTTCATTTATTATACATTTCTCTTACACCAAAAACATAAAGTAGAAATGCATTTCCCTTTGATCTTTTGAATGGAGTTTGATCTTCCTCTGAAAATTCTCTTATTCATTTCCTTTCATACAATCACTTGAACAAACTGGATAATAATAATATGAATGATGAATCATGAAAGCATTAAATTAGATGAAACAAACAGAAAAACACAAGAAAAAGGGGCAGGTGAAGCAAATCTTGAACGTGGTGAATGCGTTAATGTGAAAAGAGCCAAAACTTACAAATGGCCTTGGCCAACAGGCTCTCCATCAATTCCCTTTTTGTAGTACTCCTATCTCCAACGTCAAGATAAGTCTTTTTGAGGTTATCTGTACATTTTTGGGGAAGATCTATGCATAGTTACAGCTCTTCAATCTCCATTTGACTTATGTCAACTAAGAAATTGTGACTTTACCGTCCATGATATTTTGTATCTAAATGAAGTTTTTCCTGAGCACCGAAGCTACATGTAGTTCAAATGCAAACACAATTCTTAATTAATAATGAGCAAAGAAATAAGAAGAAGACATATTTATCTAAATTAGAATATGTAAACCTGAAAAAGAAAAAAAAACAAGTTGATACATGCATACATACTATACAACAGAGAGATGAAAAATGGATGAACTTGAATTTTCAATATCTACCTCTATTATCACTACATCAAAAATGATCATTAGCGGCAATTAACACTCTTTGTATATGTCCCTAAAGCTTTTAAAGACATTGGTTCTAATGGCACTTAACTAATGCCGGTAAAGGCTTAGAACTATTTATTAATGTCTATATTTATTGTCGCTAAAAGTTATTTTTGTTGTAGTGTATTGAAAAAAGAAAGACCAGAAGAGCAGAGAAGGTTTGAGGAGATAATGGTGAAGAAATAAGTAAACCCAACTCCTATTAATATAAACTGGAGTTCTTGATGACTCAATCATCAGTTTGCAATAAGATTGCAAACGTTAAATCTACTCCAATACGGTTGCTCTATAAGAAACTGACCAACAAAAAATTGTAAGATCACGACGATCACATGGCGATCAAAATAAGGCCCATATCTTCCAAAGGTATAGGAGTGACAACAAAAAATTACAGATTGTAATAAAAGATACATAAAAATGTATCTTTTTAAAGGAGAGCTAAACTTAACTAATGAAAAAATCGTGATCTTGAGTGATAAAGAGGCTCTTTTTCTTTTCAGCATATATTGTTTAATAGTAGTTATGCATATCTACTTAATAGTTATTAATTTTACAGAAAATATATGTCTGAACTGCTGTAGGGGAAAATATCATTGTTTACTTCATTTGAAGCTAACATCAACGTGTTCCCAGCTCAACTTTGTTAAACCTCTTATCATATATAGAATTTACAACAGTTAACCTAAAGGTAGTATCTATTACTGTCACTAATAAAATGATCAAATAGGAGAGTGGGGATTGACAATCATTATCTAACATAAAATGGCTGATATTAGAGAATAATCAATCGTACAACGTTGATGTTATTCCTTATTCCACCAACCAAACGCGAGATGCATTTGTTATTTGTGATCCAGGGATGCTGATTTTAGGCTTGTGAGGTTGAATTAGGATACTGATATACACGTCTCCACACGAGTAATGGAAACTTTTGGATATTAATACTTATTTTCATTATGACGTTTCTGTTTTCATCCTTGTGTAGTATAAGTCTGCAGTACCTATAGCACATTGAATCAAGATTTAATCCCGATACATTTATGGTCTATGTTTATATATATTTGAGCTCTCCATATCTTTTCTTTCACTAACATCTTATATTTTGCAGGTATTTAGCTCTTGAGTTTGCTTTTACTGGGAAAATTGGTTGAAAGTGTATGATGTCATCTCTTTTGGAATTATGCTTTGGAGATTATAATTGGAAGACAGTCAATTGATAAAGCTCAACACTACGTTGACGACATTGTTGACTGGGTAAGTTGGTTTGTGATTGGGAAAGCTAGATTTGGTTAAGATATTTCTTGTGCATATGCGTAGCATAATCGTCTTTTTCTCAATATTAATTCATTAAGAATAAGGACAAGAGGGTTAATACACTATATGATAATTTTGGTGGATTAGAGCTTCCTGATATCTATTAAATGGATGAAATTGTTACTTATAGTTGGTTGTGCATTGCTATTTTTATCTAATATATCGGTGGGGGTTTTGAAGTTGTTACCAAGATTTTTGTCGATAATGAGAAGTTGGAGATGAGCCTTGAGCCTTTTCTCAAAATTCGATGGCATATTTAATGAATTTATTTATTTATCATATAGTAGTATTTTATTCAACTAACAGAATAAGTCTGAATACAAATATCAGAATTTTGCAAGTTAGATTACCTAAGCAATACAAGACACATATTTCTTTCTCTAACCTAACCTAACCTGTGATTAAGAATAGAACACTGTACTGTTCTTAAGCTTTGGTACAATTATCATTTTCAAATTGCAGAACAGTCAGAGAGAGCTCTACTACCACCAAAATAGAGTTGAGTTGAGATACCATATATGGAATAAGCCAAACATAATATGGGGATGGGAAAATTACCACATGTAAATATCAGATTTTGTTTTTCCCACCACCAATGAGACGGGAATATATATATGTATATTTCTCGAGAAAGAAGGGAGCGAATAGAGTACAAAAAGAACTTACTCTCTCTGCACATGAAAGGAGAATACTCGAGCCAAAACTGAAAAACTATAAAAAGAGCTCCGTGGAATAGTAGAATGCCTTCTAGAAAGCACGGGATAATATAGGGAAAAGGGTCTGATATACCCTTAACTTTGTCATTTAAAGTTGATATACCCTCGTTATGAAAGTGGCTCATATATACCCCTACTTATATATAAATGGCTCACATATACCCTTTTCCTCTAACGGAAATGAAAAAATAATAATTTTAATTTAATTTTTTATTATTTTTAAAAATATATATATATATATATATATAATCCCATATGAGTATATTTAATCCTCCTCAAACATTTTTTTTTTGACATTTTTTTGTTTCAATGACTAATTTAGATTTATTATTTTGATGGTCAAATTTATTTATGTTTCACTTGTAAAACTTATTATAGATGACCAAATTTTTTTCTTCAAATACAAAAATTAAATTACAATATAGACAAAAAAAAAATTAAATTATAATATAGCCACAAAAAAATAGTTTAAAATTTTCTTCTTTACACTAAGGAATGAAAGAAAAAAAAATAGGAATAAGAAACTCAAATAATTATAATCAAAGAAGTCAAAAAATAATTTATGTATGAAAAAAATTAAAATATACCTTGAACTTTGCTAGAAGAATCATATATACCCCTCAAAAAATTTTAAGAAAGTTAAAAGTCAAAAATATAAATTTAAAACTAATTTTTTCACTTCCGTTAAATGAAGGGTATATGTGAGCTCATTTTGTAACGGTAGAGGTATATGTGAACCCTTTGTATAACGGTAAGGGTATACAGAGGCGAATCTAGGATTTTTCGAACATGGGTGCACCAAGTAAAATGTATTGAAGTGAGAATTGATCCTTAATCCTCAAGGTCAAAAGCTCAATATTTAACCATGTGGACCGTTTAGACTTTTTGTAGTACGGGTGCAAGAATATAATATTATACAAAATCTTAAAAAATATACCTATAAAATATCTAATTTTACGAAGAGAGCACGGGTGCGATTGCCCTTTTTTTTGGCTCTAAATTCTCCACTGATGGTATATATGAGCCACTTTAATAACAAGGGGCATATCAGCTCCAAATGACAAAGTTTAGGGGTATATCAGGCCTAAACTTTTGCGTTCTTATTACAAATTTGCAACAAAATTGTCAAAATGCCATTGGAGGTAGGGATGGGAGTGAGTAGAATAAAAAATTACTTTAGAAATTTAAAATATATAAATTTATTTTTTAATTCTTCAATCAATGCGGATGAAATACGGGTAACTCATATCCAATCCGTCCATTAACTACTCAAACCATATTTACCCATATAGAATATGAACGAATTGGATAATTACTTTAAATCATTTTAAACTCATTCAAATCCAACCGCATTTGACACCCCTAATTCCTACATAAGCAATTCATCTAATAGAAGCTCGAATAAAAATTATTATAAATGAAATTATGTATTTTTAAAATAAACAATTAGTTGACATGATCCCTTAAACATTTCTACTATATATTAGAAATGT
This sequence comes from Solanum stenotomum, assembly GCF_019186545.1. Lineage (NCBI taxonomy): Eukaryota > Viridiplantae > Streptophyta > Magnoliopsida > Solanales > Solanaceae > Solanum > Solanum stenotomum. The sequence goes on along the minus strand of NC_064289.1, from coordinate 49,247,231 downwards.
GAGTCTATAAAGTAGTATCAACATGTCTGTTATTTGTCTATAAAACTAAAATGATGAGGATAATTTTAGTCATTTCACCTATAAGCAACTGTATAGGCTAAACTTATATTCCAAGAGCCACCGCTTCTCTCAAAAGAGGAGTTGAGTATCGGTTGCTGTTCCAATTCACAGGTTAGCTCCTTCTGCAATCTTTGCCCTAGAATTCTTCTATTTTTGCTTAGCATAGGTGTGTGTGATGATTTTTTGGGTGAACATGAATGGACTTGCTTAACTACTATTTTCATGTCATTTAATATCCACCTAGCTAGGTTTCTCTTTATCTGAGAAAATCCTCTTTGCATTTGTAGCAATATAGTTGAAGCTAATATACAATTATATTCCTTTGTTTAACATCAACATATTCGACTTCAAATTCTTGTGAAATATTTTCAGCAAATTGAGATTAAGTTCATGTATTTTAAGGGTTAAGACTTAAAGGGAGTACAAATTGTCGCATTCAACCAAACGTGGATGAGAAATTGGCTTTCTTTTACATTTGTTTTTTGGGACAAAAGTTATGAATTTTAATTCTAACTATTCTTAGATGAACTTATTTTTTCGTTTAGTTTCTTTCTTGTGCATGCAAATGTTTTTATATCAACATAGTATTTTTCGGAGATTCAAATGTTTTAAAGTTAAATTCAAGAATTGTAGTTAAGGGAAGGGATTTGGCTTTGAAACGAAAAACTAACAAGAAATTAATAGGGAAAATTAGCTTATACATTACGTTCAAAATAGAAGGTCCGTGAAGTTTTTGGGTTCCTACTTGTTCCTCTTAGAGTTCACAGAACATGTTGGTTCCTTGAGAGATGTATAATTAATAGCGCCAAGTAGCAGGAGGTGGTTGTAAACTTAATAGTGTCACAGTTGTGTTATTGGCAGCCCATGGATCCGCTCCATTTTTGTTTTAGAGGAAAACTCGAATAGTATGTATAGGTTGCTTGTTTGCAAATTTGATGAAATTAAACTATCACATATTCGTTAGTGAGTGTATCTTATTGACACAACTGTTGAGCCCGTGCAAATACGTCTAGTCATATAATATACATCAATGCAAGTTACCTCTTTACAACACTTTGAAATTATGTCAAGTTACGAGTGAGTCATTAGCGAAATTCTATTTGTTAGTGTATCAAATTAGCCTAGTCATGTCCTACATATATATATTATAGAAATAAAAAACTAATATAACATAACATGTCGACTAAAAAATCTAGTACAAGAAAGATATTTTTTGTTATGAATATTACTTTATAAAACAACAAGTTATACAAATTCATAGTTACTTGAAACGAAATTGCACTTTCCTTAATCCAATTATTTTATTTTATTTTCCTCAATTCAATGTGTCAAAAGAAAAATTATATCAACTGCTTAATTTCTGAACAATTAATCCAACACCATGATATTTTTTTGGTTCGATATTTATCGATTGAATGCTTTTTTCTGAATTTCTAAGTCAATTGTTTCTTTTTGTGGGTTTTTTCCTTCTATCATCACTTTGGCTACAGCTAATGTATTTATTTTATAGATTCAATGATCTATACTATTTTATCTTTTATGAACTTATATTTAATTAACAAGAAATAACATTGTATTTGTCATGGAGAATGACTAGTTTAAATGATGCATGATGAGTAGCATTTTTTTTGTTATTGTGCTTCTGAAACATTGTTTGAATGCACATTTTTGCTTCAGAAAGAGCATAATATGAAAACTTGTGGTGGCTCTTCTCATAAATGTTTTCACATATTTTTCACATACTATTTCTTAATTTTTCTCATTTTTTATTCAAAAAATCTTAAGTATCTCTATTTTATTTTATTTTCTTTGTTAATGGTTAATACAGGAAAAAAATCGGAGAGTCTCAATTATTATAACTACTTGTAACTTTTCTTGATTCTTACTTGTAGAGCCGTCAAAATAGGCCAGCCCAATCCTACCCCGCCCAAGCCCCACGGGCCAAAGAATTGATGGGCTGGGGCGGGTCGACCCTTCATTTCAAAGGGCTGTAAAATGGTCAACGCGGCCCAACCCCAGAAGGGTCAAGGGCTGGGGCGGGCCAGCCCTCTTTTTTTTTATGTCAAATCAATATCACAAACAGTAACATTGTTTCAATAATTCTAAATAAAATAGGCATAATACATATATTGGACCTTAAACTTGGTTTCAAATTTTAACTTTGACCTCCAACTTTCAAAGTGCACAAATAGACACTTTAACTATCCAACCTTTTAATAAATAAACACGCGTGTCTTACCTGGCAAAACGCGTGACGTGCACGCATTTTGAGCGAGTGAGAAGTAATTTTTAGGCACACAACAGTGAAAAAAATGCTGAAATGACAACTCTACCCTTAATTAATTTTTTTTTTTTTTTAGTTCTAAAATGGACATGTAAAGTGTTTAATTAGTTGGCAGCCATTGAGTGGCTCACTAATACACGTGGCAGCGATTGCATTTCACGCTCTTGGCTCCAAAAATCGCGTGTTTATTTATTAAAAGGTTGGATAGTTAAAGTGCTTGCTTGTGCACTATGAAAGTTGGAGGTCAAAGTTAAAATTTGAAGCCAAGTTTAAGGTCAAATATATGTATTATCCCAATAAAATATCTAGCAATAAATATTTAAAGAAAAAAATAATAATCTCTTAAGTAAATAATATCTGAAAAACAAACTAGTAAACTAAAGAACACTTCTAACTAAAACTTTAGTTAGCAATACATAATTACTTAAAGTATTTTGTTAAATGAAAGCAAGAAAATTGTTATATGAGTGAAAATTGTCCAATGTCGTAACAGAAAGGAGACGACAATAAAACTATAAGAATAAAGAGACAGAGAGTTGTAGTTCAAGAATTTAGATATTAGGGTTTAGGGACTTATGTTTTTAAGAGTAATGACTTTAGTATTTATAAGGCTTTAGCCTTTTAAATCTTCACGTACTAGTAGTCTGTAGTACTAATCTACTATAGCCGTATAGGTTAGAGGTTACATTTAGGTTTTCTAGTTTTTTATTTTTATTTTTTAATATTTATTTTAATTAAAATTAGATAATTTGGCCCATGGGCCAACCCCAGCTCGGTCACGATCAAGCCTCAAGGACTAAGGGCCTAAAAGGGTTGGGCTTATAAGCCCCGATTTTAAACGGGCTTGAAAAATCATAACCCAACCTTGCCCAAATAACGGATTAGGTCGGGTCGGCCCCATGGGCTAAGCCCTTTTTGACGGCTCTACTTACGTGTAATTGTTTTTATTTCCTATATTGTAAGTTCTATAGAATAACAAACATGTGATCTGATTTGTTCATAAATTTATTAGTGTTAAATAACTAGAAAAAGTATTGTTACGTACTAATCATCAATCCCACTTTGCCTAAAAAATTTAAAGCTTAAGCCATCGACGGCCACTTAAATTGTCCACATAATTCACTTGAACACTCCAACTAAAGTTTGTACCTATTGAACACCTCTACCACTTCGAATTGATACCCCTTCAACATTTTTTTGACATTCAGACAAAAATTTAAAGTGAGTGAGATACACTTGCAATGACATGGCATAATGAAGAAATTAAATTGGTACATGTCATTTGGGTTTTAAAAAATTATTTAAAACATATTATAAGAAAATATTTTAAACTAAAAAATTAATAGAAAAACAAAAATTAACCCTACACAACCCACGCACCCAAACATTCCCGGTAGGAATTCCAATCCGTCAATCGGTCACCACAATCCATCCACCATATGGTGATCGCGAGTTACAAGTATCTTCATTTTATATTTATGTCATTAACACCATAGTCGTTATATACCCTCTCTCTTGTATTACGATTTGGTGATTTCTATCAACACCATAGCTCTCATTTCTCCGATTTCATTGTCTTTCTCAAACATTAATTAAAATTTGTTGATATTTTTTGTATTGTAGATTCTTTAAGAGTTTGAATTTTTTTAACAACTTCAAAGAAAATAATTTGAAGTAGTCTTGCCAGAAAAAAATGGAAAGTTCATCGGATTTTTTTGACCCAATCTGATTTTAATTTTTGGGAAAAAGGACAAATATATCCCCGAACTATCGAAAATGGTATACAAATACCCTTCGTTATACTATTGAGACACTAGAGCCCCTACCGTCCAAAAAGTGGTGCATCTATGCCCTTCTCTCTAATGGAAAGACACGTGTCGTCATCCTATGCAGGGGCGGCTCAACATAATTTGTGGCCTAAAGCGAAATTTTTATTAGAGGCCTAAAATCTATATAAATTTTATCTATATCTATTTATTTTTCTAAATTTCTAGACGTAAATTACTACTTAATATCTTTTATATAAATGATTTTTCAAACACTTTTTTTTTAATTATAAGTTTTAAGTAAGATTTTATCAATTCAACATTGAAAATTAAAACATCCTTTTATTGAGACAATTATTATATGAATTATTAACACAATTTTATAAGTAATAAGTTGATAAACTTTAAAGATAAGAGTTAGGATCATAGAATTTGATTCAAAAAGTTGATAACTTGGTATACCTACTTTAATATGAAAATTAACAAATAAATTAAAAAAAAGAATTGGTAATGCACTTTGTTCAACATTTTTCGACTATTGATTCATATTTTTGAGAGTGTAGTACTCTAACAATCAAAGATTTGAAGAAATAGAGTGCAAAAAGAGTTACAAAGGATAAATAATGTGAGTGTTAACGAAGAAAATGTAAGAATCCAAAACAATGTTTCCTTAATTTCTTCTATATGAATGGGGTTAAGAAACATAATTTTTTATTTATAAAAATTTGAGGCCCCCAATTTGGCCAATGCCTAAAATTTTATAGGCAAGAGCCGGCCCTGATCCTATGCATCTACCCTTATTATTCACCAATTTCTAAACCCACAACCCGAATTAAAAAGACCTACCCAAATAACCCCCTAACCCACCCATTAAAAAGATCATATCCTAAAAAAAGAACGGGAAAAAAACCCTTTTAACACTAGAGTCCCAACCAATTACCACCACACTCCTCCGTCAACTCCGCCGACAACCACCCTCTCCTCCTTTTTAGATCAAGTTCACACTTGTTGCTGCATGTAAACTTTCAATGTCGCCGACTTAATAGTTTCCTTCAAGATTCAATAGAAACAAGCAATGGAAAGATCCATTTCTAAGTAAACATACGTTTGGACATGGATCCATATAATGAATATTTTAAAAATTGAAATAATGAATTAGTTTGATAAATAAATATTTTACTGTTCAAAATTTTGAAGAAAAAAAAACTCTGCACAATATGCAGAAAAGGGTTAAAACGTCTTTTTTTGGTGTGAATTTGTACCGTTCTATGGCATCGGAGTATGATAGTCACCGCTAACGGCGGAGCGAGAAGAAGAGGGAAGAACTTGATGTTAAGGTGATTCCGGTGGATACATTTAAAAGTCGTTCTTCTCCACTTGAACCTTTACTGTCGAAAAAACCTTCGATGAGCTCATGGAAGGCACCTCAGGCGAATTAGAAAAAGAGAAGATCCTTTCAGACAAGGTTGAAATCCAGAGTAATGAAGTTGAACACAACGAAAAACAAGAGCCTCAACCACCGTCACCTCATATGCCGCCGTCGCTACCAACGGAGCTATCACCTCCGGTAGAACTGCCTCAGAAGCTTCAACGGAAAGAGTGGCACGAAGGAATTAGCCACCTCCGCCTCCTATGATGCCATTCAAAATGCGGGAGATGAATTTTGTTCCCTCCGATGATTTCGTCAGGATAAGGATCGCGCAGCTCGCCGGACCTTGAAGATGTTGGCTTGACGTTGACAATGTGGATTAGGGGTTATTTGGGTGGGTCTTTTTAATTCGGGTTGTGGGTTTAGAATTTGGTGAATATAAGGGTAGATGCATAGGATGATGACATGTCCTTCCGTTAAAGAGAAGGGCATAAATGCTCCACTTTTTGAACGGCAAGGGCTCTAGTATCTCAATAGTATAACAAAGGGTATTTGTATACTATTTTTGATAGTTCGGGGGTATATATGTCCTTTTTCCCTTAATTTTTTGATTAAATTCTCTCGTACAAATTTAACTCTTCTGAATTTTTCAACATTTTATAAAGTTGAAATTTTTCAGAGTTGTATCAGTCAACTCTTCTGAATTTTTCTATCTTGACTCTCATTTGTTTAATGGGTACTTGTCCGACTAAGATTACAGGATATTGGTGATGGCGAAATGATAGTAGAAAGGAAAAATGGTATATGCAGACAACTTGAAGAGACTATTAACGACTAAAGCCAAAATTTAACCATACTGATACTTTATGCTCCGAACAACACAAACAAATGAGTGACAGCATATTAAGTAACACTTTGCACAATAAATTCAAAAAAGTACTCTTATAGTAGGAAGGAAAACTAATTGCTTTCAACTTCCAACAACTTGATCCAAAATTCCACACATCATTCAATTCATTTTCAGAAGGTGAAACAAATGTCCTAGATATATTCATGGACAGGCATGACAAACTATACTAGTTGAAAATTAGGGAAAAGAAAAGAAAATGGTATTTTGTATCCTAACAAAAATTCATTCAGAACACACTTGCATTTGACCAGAAAGTGATAATTAAGATCTGGGCTTCTCTTTCTTCTCTTTGAAGAGAGCCAAAAGTGAAACACCAGACACCTTCACAACCTTGAACCTAACACCAGGAATATCTCCCACAGCATGTCCTTTACGACCAAATCCAGCAATCAACACCTCATCCTACAAACAATCAGATGAGATTTATTCAACATTAAATAATACTACATAGGAAATTGAAACAAAAAAGACATTTGCAATGACAGAAACACATACATTCTCTTCAATGTAGTTCAAACAACCATCATTGGGTACAAAAGCAGCTATCTTCTTCCCGTTCTTTATCAACTGAACTCGAGCACACTTTCTAATGGCAGAGTTAGGCTGCTTAGCTTCAATACCACTGCAGTTCATTCAGTTAACATTATGTCTATTAAACAAAACACACAAACAAATGGATAGACAAATAATTTTAAAAAATGGAAAGCAAAATTGGTCATACATTTTCTCAAGAACAATCCCCTTGGCATGAGATGATCCTGCAAATGGCTTTTTCCATTCATTGCCAAGATGAGATTTCTTGTAAGACTTGTCAGCCCACCTCTGCCTCCGACGGTGGGACTTAAGTTTACGACCAGCTCCCATTCCACGTGTCTTCCTGCATTAAAGTTGGTACAACATAAGTTTAGAAGTGGCCAAAAAAGGGAAATCTTGACACTTGATATATACACACACAGAGAAAATCAACAGCATATAACAAGATGTTCATAACTATCTAAATTAACTTGCAAAATCTCTCTTATATGCTTCATCTGATCAGTAACCCCATGGAGCTTGAGGAACCCAGAACAGTTAAGAGAGACAGTTGATTCAAGTCCATTACCATTCATAGCAATTCATTGCCCTCAAGAGGCCTCAACTACTTTGCCATGATCTACTGCAGGATTAGGCATTCAAATAGAACCTCCAGATAACAAGTTTTAAACATATCCCCAAAGATTTAACATTTTCCAGTGAAGCAGAACTTATCAGAATTACAAAGTCTCTTATACATATTAAATTCCTAGTTTAATAATACAAACTACCAATCATTTTACCATGTGCTGTTTTTATTGGATTTTCTCTTGGGAGGTTCACATATACTCAGAATTGTTATAATTATTATTAATAATTAAAATGGAGAAGGAATTGTTTTATTGAAAAAAGTTCAAAGGTAGGTAAATCTCGTTATGAACAAAAAGCCTTTTTGATGTCAAATGTAGTACTTTACCAAACTGCCATGTCTACACAGGCACAAGAAAACATAAGAACAAAGCCAAGTACTCTAATCTTTATACTCGGCATGTGCCTACTAATGGCATGTTAAACACTGACATGAGCTAATAAGAAACAGAATTTTTTTGTTTGGGGGAAGAATAGTTTAGATGTTTCTTCTCCACTGATCTGTAACCCCACAGAGCATGACGAGCCCAGAACAGTTTAGAGAGACATTTCATCTGAGTCCATTAGCATTCAAAACAATTCATTACCCTCAAAAGGACTCAACTGCTTTGCCAAGATGGACCGAGGAATTACACATCCACAAGTTTGAAATTTATCCTCCATAATTGAACTTTTCTCAGTAATGCAAAACTAGCTAGAATTACAAAGTTACTAGTTTACACATTGAGAAATGGCCAAATACCAAACCAATCATTTTCTCAAGTGCTTGTTTCTAATGGAATGCTTATTTAATTAAGTTTGAATGTTGATCTCATCATGAAGTAAAGCCCTTTTGATGTCAAATGTGATAGTTTCCCCAAATTGTTAAGTATGACAAGGCTCAAGACCTTATATTTAGACACAAGCACAAGAAAACAAAAGAACAAAGCCAATTACTCATAATTTTTATACTTGCTAAATGTCTTTTTTTGCATTGCTACAAGAAGTAGAGTTTTTATGCATGGAGGAAGGGGGTTTCATTACCTAGATGTTTCTTCTCTACTGATCTGTAACCCCACGGAGCTTGAGGAGCCCAGAACAGTTTAGAGAGACATTTGATCTGAGTCCATTAGCATTCAAAACAATTCATTGCCCTCCAAGAGGACTCAACTGCTTTGCCAAGATGGACTGAGTAATTACACATCCACACAGAACAGCCAGGTGACAAGTTCAAAATTTATCCCAATAAATTAACATCTTTTAGTAATGCAAAACTGGCTAGAGTCAAAAAGTTCTATTTTACACATTGCATTTCCAATTTAAAAATACAACTATTTAATATGACCTAATACCAAACCAAACATTTTCTCAAGTGCTTGTTTCTACGGCAATGCTTATTCAATTAAGTTCAAATGTTGATCTCATTCCAAACTAAGCCCTTTTAATGTCAAATGAAGTTGGTTTTCCCAAACTTCTAAGTATGTCAGGACGCAAGACATTTTATTTAGACACAAGCACACCAAAACAGAAGAAAAAAGCCAATTACTCATAATTTTCGTACTCGCTGAATGTCTTTTTTTTTGCATAGCTACAAGACATAAGAGTAATTTCTGCATGAAGGAAGTGTGGTTTCAGTAGCTAGATGTTTCTTCTCTACTGATCTGTAACCCCACAGAGCTTAGGAGCCAAGAACAGTTTAGAGAGACATTTGATCTGAGTCCATTAGCATTCAAAACAACCCATTGCCCTCGAGAGGACTCAACTGCTTTGCCAAGATGGACTATGGAATTACGCATCCACATAGAACAACCAGGTAACAAATTTTAAATATATCACCCATAGATTGAAGTATTCATAATGCAAAACAAACTAGAAGTACAAAGTTTCTCTTTTACACAAAGCATTCCCAATTTTATAATACAAACTATTTAATATGAACGAGTCTATCGGAAGCAACCACAACCCCACAAAGGTAGGGGGATAAGGCATGTACACCCAACCCTCCCCAAAACTCACTAGTGGGGATTACTCTGGATATGTTGTTAATATGACCAAATATGAAACCAATCATTTTACCAGGCATGTCAGAAACTGTCTATAAGAAATAGAGTAGTTTTTTTTTTTGCATGGAGGTAGGGGGTTTCACTAACTAGATGTTTCTTCTCTACTGATCTGTAACCCAACGGGGCTTGAGGAGCCCAGAACAGTTAAGAGATACATTTGATCTGAGTCCATTAGCATTCAAAACAACTCATTACCCTCAAGAGGACTCAACTGTTTTGCCAAGATGGACTAAGGAATTACGCACCCACACAGAACAGCAGGGTAACATGTTTTAAATTTATACCCAAAATTTTATTTTTTCTCAGCAATGCAAAACTAGCTATAATTACAAAGTTCCAATTTTACACATTGTGTTTCCAATTTAACTTTTGATGTCAAATGTAATCAGTTTCCCCAAATTGTTAAGTATGACCAGACTCAAAACCTCATATTTAGACAGAAGCATTGGAAAACATAAGAACAAATCCATATTCTATTTTTGCATAGCTATGAAAAATAGAGTAATTTTTACATGGAGAAAAGGGGTTTCATTAGCTAAATGTTTCTTCTCTACTGATCTGTAACCCCACGGAGCTTGACGAGCCCAGAACAGTTTAGAGAGACATTTGATCTGAGTCCATTAGCATTCAAAACAACTCATTGCCCTCAAGAGAGCTCAACTGTTTTGCCAAGATGGACTGAGGAACTACACATACACACAGAAGCGTCAAGGTACTACCCCATATATCTAACTTTCTCAACAAAGCCAAACCAGCTCACTAAACAATCGATTCTCAGTTTAATGTCATACATCAATCAGTACATTATGCTTTGTTGCGATAAAACATAGCTTATTTGATACATTTCCTTAAAATGAATGCCGTCTCATAGCATTCTCAACACGATTTAAGTATGACATTACTAAATATACTTTACAAGAGAAAAGGAAGGGAGATTACCCCATTGTGACAGAAGGAAGTTGTCTCGCTGCAGCAGCTGGAGGGTTGAGGAGCGGCGAAGCTGAATATACTGAAGTGAGCAAAAACCCTAATCTGGAACGAGTTTTAAAGGCGGATCTCGGGTTTGCTGCTACGTTTCTTGGGCCACCCACCACGCAGATTTTATTTGCTTTGGACGGTGTTGTTGATGGGCTGGGCTGGGCTGGTTGCTGGTTTTATTGTAAAGGGGAAAAAGGTTTTAAAATAGGGGCTACTTACAAATATATATAATAAAGAGTAACTTATAAAAATGACTATAGTTATAGGGTTATTGAAGTTCAATAGCTATAAATATGTTATTTACTAAAAATAACTACACTTTATGTCAACTTCTAGCTGCATGTTTGTATTTTTTTATTTTTTTATTATTTATACAGTAATCTTACAATGTACTAAATAAGGTATGGTATGTTACCATAACTGTCAACCTTTTATTATGTCCCTAAATCACTCAAACTTCCATTATTAAATTACCAACTAATATTTACATATTGAATGCATATCCCGATTCATTCACATAATATAATAGTAAGTTGTATTTTCATAAATACAATATATTCACAAAATACTAATTATAAAGGTATTCATAAAATTTTGAATATAAAAGAATATTCATGTCTTTTTCTTGCTGTATTTTTGTATATGTTTTTTATTTTTCTATTTATACACTAATATAGCTGTAATTACAATAGCTAAATAAGAAAAATGTATTACTTGTACAATTAGCATATGAATACTTTGAATTCAAATTGGTGTTTCTATTTATAAAACTTAGGGGTCGTTTGGTTTGAAAATGAGTTATGATAGGATAAGTTATGTTGGGATAAGTTATGTTGGGATTAGTTATGATGGGATAAGTTGTGTTGGGATTATTTTTTATTGAGTGTTTGGTTTGTTGTATTCAAAATAATAAATTTTAAGAACAATTTATTTGTTTACAAAAATGCCCTTCATTAATGTAAAAATTGATATAACAAAAGGGTTGAAAGAGACATTTTTGTCATTTACCTATTTTATCCCGGAATAAGTTATCCCGGAATTACTATACCACCCAAAGAGAGGGATAACTTATCCCGGCACTAATTATTAATCCCGGGATAAGTTATCCTGAACTTGCCAACCAAACAACAAAATAAGCTGTACTATAATTTAATCCCGAGACTATTTGGTACTATCCCTCACACCAAACGACCCCTTAAAGTATTAATATATCAAGTATACAAGTATTTATAAAAACTTAATGAATTAATACATCAAACAAGGTAACGTAGTACAATTTTAGCATATGAACACAACAATTTGGAAAATGCATGGATACACTGTTGTTAAATAAAAAATGAATACACCAATACATTATACATATGAATAAACTGTTGTTAAATAAGAAAAATGGAAAAACAATAGAATGTGTAGGTATCAAAGTGTAAGTATTCGGTTGTATAAAAAATTGAAAAAGCCAACAAAATGTCAATCTCTTTTTTATCAAGTTTTTCCTATAATACTATTTAGAAAAATATAGTATTAATGTATCAAACTATACTTGTATTGCCTAATCAACCTTTCAAATTGGATATATTACTTATGTATCCAAATATACTTGTATTCACAAATCACTATTTCACCTTGTGTTAATATTACAATACAATTGTCTATGTATATAAGTATTATACTATATACAAATTTGACAAACAACAAAATTCCCTCTCTACACTCTCTGCTAACAACGGTAACATAATGGCTCCAGCAGTAGAGGTGACACTCATCGCAAGGAGGTATGCAATTTCACCGTGGAAAGAAAAGTATAAAAGCAATATAATTTATGAAAAGCAAATTCTTCAATCAAAACCCTATAAAAATAGATGAAAATAGATGTATACAAATAAAATTTTCATAAAATGGAGGAAAAAATCAATTAGAAAATACCTAATGAATTCAAATCACAAAAATCGCTCCTCGAATCATACAAAATGATCTTGAATTGGAAGAAATTTGGGGGAAATACAAAAAATCTTTGATATAGGGATATTGATGAAAGAGAAAGTATTGATGAGGACATAATTAATTATGAGTGTAATAATAACTTTCCTATTTAATATTTATTTATATTAAATATATATATAAGAAAAACTGATTATTGGTATATAATTAACTTTTCTATTTATTGTATAGTTATATCCATATAACATAATAAAAATAAACTATAGCTATTTATTTTAAATGTATATTGATGTTTGCCATATTATGTAGTTTTTTCTATAATAATAAAAGTAAAGGAAAATTACGCGGATAAATAAGTATATACTAGTTAATTAGCTAATATAGCTATAGTTTAAATTAATTATGGCTCACAACTAATTATACATATACATATACAATTATATGACATATACTAATACAATTAGCATCTCTCCACTCTATGCCCTCTCTTGCTCGCCTCTCTTCTCCCTCTCCCAATCTCGCTCACCATATATACAAATACATATGTATATCAGTTACATATATATATATATATAATTATTTGACAAATTTATCTCTCTCCACTCTCTTCCCTCTATCGCTCGTATCTCTCCTCCCTCTCTCAATCTCGCTCGCCAGATATACAAATAAATATGTATATTAGTTACATATATACAATTATTTGACAGATATACAAGTACAAGTCAACAGATATACATATACAATTCGCCTCTTTCCACTCTCTGCTTCTCTCGCTTGTTTGTATCATCCCTCTCACAATCTCATTCACCTCTCTTCACCCTCTAACATGTAGCTACGAATTGTAATTAGCAAACTATAGTTATGGAACATAATTTAAGTTATTTTTAAGTGGCTATAAGAGAAAATTCCCCCATAAAATAATTAGTTTATAATAAATATAGCCAAAAGTCATAAAAAGCATACATTTACTACACACTATATTTTATCAAAATTCATAAAAAGTATACACTGACTATACAATATAGCATATTTATACATGAGCTATACACTAATTATATACCATGATACACTCAGAAAACTTATTATAGCTTAATCATACCTAAAGTATACATTGACTATTTAATCTTGATCAACTTGAAATCACTTCTAAATAGTCTCAAATTTTAGATATAAAATCTTCTTGATGTTTCGAGTCTTTTAATATATAATTCGCTTGAAACGATTCACGTTTGAGGCAATCGATTTTTAAGAAAAAAGAAGCTACAAGAAGAGGAGGAGGAGGAGGAGAACAAAGCGGGCCGAAGCTACAAGAAGAAGCAAGAAAAACCAGGAAGCAGAAAAACAACAAAGCATGACAAATTTTGTTAGACAAAAGTGTCGAATGGTCATTTATGGTAATAAATAGCTTTTTTTTTAAAGTGGTTTATTTTTTTTAAAGAAATATAACCTAATGAACATTTTGTCTAATTTTTTCTTAAAAATATTCATCTACTTTTATTTATTATCTAAGTTTATTTCTCGTTATACTATATAGCTAAAAATATTCATATGTTAGGAAACTTATCAAATATATCCTCCACAATAATAGTTTTCCCTAATCTTCCCAAAATTAACCAATGTAAAAGGGCATAATTGTATATTTAACAAGTTTGATAGTGGTAGAATTTTCAGCCATATAGTATAATGAAGAACAAACTTAACTAATAATGAAAATATGAGGGTATTTTTGATAATTTTCTCTACTGCAAAAGTCTCACAACATGTTCTACTCAGACACTATCTTTTAACTTGTACTCACTTTTTAAGAGGAAATATGGCCAAACTCCCTCCCCCCTCCAAATTTTTTTTTGAAATAAATCAATTCTACTTTATGTGGTGTCCGAATCAGCTTGTGTGCATTCTGACTAATAACTCTATCCACCAAAGTTAGCACAGATGGAAAAAAATTCCTATTATTTTATCTTTGTAGGATTTGAACCTGAGAAAGCCTTATGATGCCCAACCTCGCTTCATTGATCACTAGATCATACCTTTTGGTGCACTTTTCATCATTTTTTTGTTCAAAAATCCCTCGATATTACATTTTTTGCTCAAAAAGATTCTTCAACTAATCAAGGCATATATAATACATAAATATGTTATTTAACTAGGCCTCAACTAACATCTATGTCTTTTAACTTTGTGTGTGCACGAATAAACACTTAAACTTGTATAAAATTAAACAGATAGACACATTTGTCCTACGTGGTGTCTTACATGACAATTTTGTGTCCTATGTAGAGTCCTACGTGTATTATGCCACATAGGACACATGTATCTATTTATTCAATTTTATACAAGTTTAATGCCTACTTGAGCACACCCAAAATTGAAGGGCATAGATGTCACTTGAAGCTGAGTTAAAAAACATATTTATGTATTATGCCACTAATCAAATAACTCAAGAATATCACCCAGGGTTTCTCCAGAATAAGAAAAATACTTTGCCCTTGAACCATTCAAAATGGGGCAATCTTTGCCACCATTTAAAGTTTTGGATAGATGTTTTGTATTGTAAAGACTTATCAAAAACTTGTATACCAGCTAATTATTTTAGACAAACAAATCTGAAAGCACAAGTCAAAAAAAAACATCAGTGAAAGAACCAAAAAGAAAATAGCCCAGCTATGAGTTTCTTATCATAATTATCCCTTAGGCACTTTAATTTGTCATTAATGATCTTTTCTTTCAGTCATTAATGACTTCTTCTTCTTCCTTATTTCTTCGTTGGTTTCCTCCTCCTCCTCCTTCAATGTTCAAAACTCGACTTTGAAAATTGATGCGCCACAAATATAAATCATTTTGAATAAATAATATATCAAAAAACTTAAAACATTGAATTAAGCTCATATCTAAAATTTTGAATTATTTAAAGAAGATTAGAGATAGTTGGAATTGAAAAAAGAATGATTTGCAATGTATATTTTAGTGTATGTATATACGACTTTTATATATAGTTATACATTATTGATACATGAGTATATAGTATTTATATAATATCAATTCATAATATATACGTATCGATTATCGATACATACATATACGTATGGCCAATTTGTTGAAAATATTTTTTGTTGCTTATACATACATCGCTAATTTGGGCTATTATTTATGTAAATGAAAACTTGACTATATTTGGTGCAAATAAAATTGTTTTATTATATATTTATGAAATTTACCCTTTTATTTCTTTATTTGTAGATTCATTTGGATCACTTTTTGTAAGACTTGATTTATTATTTATTCTAATTTCAAATTTAAACTTATATTTTATGACATATACCTGCTTTTAAACTTATTCGTATCTTTTGGTGTTTAACGAATTTAAGTTGAGTTAACTTAAAATAAATTGAATCGTGTCAATAAATATACAATGACAGAAGCTCTGAAACTTCACGGTAGGATTAAAAACTTTGACATGAAATTAGACTATGCATCGATTTTGGCTAAACAACGACGACATACTAAATGTAATTTTACAAGTGAGGTTCGAGAATAATGGTGTGTAAACCTTATCCACTTTTTGAAGGTAAAGAGACCATCTTATATTTTATGCTTATCAGTTTATTGGTGTGGGGGAGGATTATTCAAATTCATTAATTGAATAAGTCATTAACCTGTAAAGAATTATTTACTTACATTTTTACCCCTTGGTATATAAAATACATATTATTAAAGGGAACTTTCACAGATAGCCACTAAAATAATTTTAATTTATGCTCCACATCTATAGTTTGCTAATTACGATTCATAGTTACATGTTAGAGGGAGAAGAGAGGCGAGCGCGAGAGGGTAGAGAGTGGAGAGAGGCGAGTTGTATATGTATATCTATGAAACTGGTATACATATGTATTTGTATATTTGGCAAGCAAGATTGGGAGATGGAGAAGAGAGGTGAGTGAAAGAGTGCAAAGAGAGGAGAGAGGCGATTGCATTTGTATATCTGTCATATGATTGTGTGTGTATATATATACGAGAGAGAGGATAGAGGCGCACATTACAGCTAGAATTAAGTTGTGAGCCGTAATTAATTCAAACTATAGCTATGTTAACTAATTAACTAGTACTCCATTTGTTTGCTTATCCGCGTAATTTTCCCAATTATTAACCCTAAAACCCCATTTAATATTTTGCCGCTCCTTATATGACTTGATGCATATTTGTGAGTTGAATTTCTTATTGATCTACTAGCTAGCTAGTTTGAATCATAATGTTCGAGTCTTCACTTCTCGTTTATAAAAATGTATATTATATTTTAGTCTTGTGAATATATTAAGTTGTTGTGCATGTGAATACATGTTAAACAAATGTTTATACACCCTCAAAATTTAAATTTTCATGTATTCCTTATTGTGTTTCACAACTACAAAATTACTAGCTTAAGTAGAGTTAGAAAAATTATTTTATTTGATAGAAGATATATCAATATTGGTGAGTAAAAGTGAAAAAAAGAAAGCATGAAATAATTGAGCAAATACACCACTCGTTAACCATCTGATACTTACCAACACGATACCAAATCAACTGATATCTTATTAATAGGCTAGCAGAGTAATATATTTAAGAATCGATATTCAATAAATCAAACCGTTAAGTATAATTATCTGTCTGGGTGAACCAGATAAACAACCCTACTTCTGTTTGCTCAACTGTTCTTTTATTTTTAGTTTTGGTGCTTCTGTTTGCTCAGTTGTGCTCTATTTTTAGTTTTAATACTTCTCAAATCTCAAACTTCTTTCAACTAAATACTTCAATAAAATTGTCACTATTAATTCTGGTACTCTTGAACATGTTGCAGCCAAAAAATTCATTCATACAAATTCAATTATCAAAGATCATAAAAAAAATTTAGCAATGGAGTCCTTTTTTTTGTAAGTTGCCAGAAAAAAATGCTTCGCATTAAGCATTTCATACAGCGAGAAAAGTCCTTATTTGTCTGATTTTAATTTGATAAAATGTTAATAAAGTAAAATAATAATAATTAAATTTTATGATCTTACACTAGAAATATGTAAAATGTATCAAAATGTCATTTAATCTACGTGCTGTAATACATAATATCCTGGGATTGGGACATCATTGTAAGTTTTAAACATTGGTATCAAGATTAGAATCATAAAAATGCCAAAAAAAAATTGAAACTGTAAATAGTAAGACAAACAAATTAAAGTGCAAGAAGTAAAAATCAAAGATCCCTAAACATGAATCCAAAAAATGTACACGAAAATACAATTGTAATTCATTTAAACTATCATCATATACACTTCATGCCTTTATGATCAATAAGCTAAACTACCTTCACTAAAATGTGTCTTCAGTTCTACATAACTTTCATTATTACCTAATCTTACCTCTAAAGAATAGAGGCATCAGAAAACAAAACCTTGCTGCTTGTGAATAATATTAACATCTTTTCCTGCCTTTTCATGTACAAGCTGACAGCATATGTATTGTTGCAGCAAACTGCACTGTAAAGCCAATAATCTTCTATTGCGATTTGCGACCCATTCCATGTATATGAATCTGAAAACCATACCAAGAGCTGCTAAACATAGATATGAACAGTGCATTCATACAACAGACTTTTCGCCTTCAAGTGGAGATTCCTCTTGTGTCATCCAACTCTCGGCCAAGCAAGGCCGGCCAAGTTTCTGCCAACAAAATCTTGTCAGTCACAAAACATCAACTCCAGGGCAACACATAAATTTATGTTTAACTTGAAAAATGCAGGTTCTCTAATCAAAAATGACAAAGCTCTCAACTGGGTAACACTGAGGTGTCAAGAAAATACCCGGTACAGTACATACTATAGTTTTCTGTATCATCAATTTGCCAACTTCCCGCTACTTTTGTATTTTATATACAAAGATTAAATTAAACTTGGTATACTGAACTGTTCTACCAAACTGTTTGAAGTTAGAAACCTTCAGCACAAAGATTTCTGTCTATAACTATCGTTTCTTTGGTCAAAATATGAACTAATAAATGCATATGTGCACTGTTATAAATCTTATAAAATAAAACAAGGGTCATAACAACTTTCAGCTCTCTACCGCCATGAATTAATGGTAAGTTATTCGTACATTCTACACTCCCCATACCCCACCTATGTCATAGCAACTATCAGCTCTCAAACTTCCAGTCAGAAAGCATTTAAATTATCCATACTTGTGACACTGCTCATCCTTGGTGCTTCAGATTAACACATATTTGACTAATTATATTTCTAATTTGCAGCTGGATTATAAAACTCAATTGTTAAGTAAAAAAGTTTGACCTACAACAAAAAAATAATCTGCAACACACATGCTTATCGTTTAAAAGAAACGTGATTCCAAAACTACATTGTTCTGCTACTACATAAAATTAAGAGGGGGAAAAACCAATGACCAACGGGGAAAATAGTAGGAAGAGCCAAAAGAAGACCCCTTTACTTAGCCCCCTTATGATTTTACTGGCTGAACCAACCCAATTGTAGAAAACCGTATGTTTGCTACTGAACAGATGGAATGGCCCATGGCATTAGAAAGATTAATATAACACCATCCCACATAAATTTACAAGGGTTACATACACCTTGTTTTCTTTGTTTTCTTTTTTTTTGGATTTAATTTTTTTTTGTCTTAGGCTCAGTAGGAGTGGACCGAGAATTTCAACCTTATCCTAGCTTCTTAAAGATTATTAACACCTGAAAACACGCTCAAACCCATTCCTCGTCTGGAAGGACTTACAAGAGGTATAGAGCAATCTTCTGAGAATCAACTACAATGTCTGATACAACTTCCTTCACTATCTAGATAATCCTAACTTATCACAAACTACACGAAAGTTGTCCCTTTTTTATGGAGATTTACCCATCACAGTTATGCACAGAGGAAGAGAGATCTATATACTTTCCCCAGTTATCTGATGCTTTCCAGAAGAACTATTCTTAATTGTGCAAGTTTTATTGCGGGAACGGGTGAGATGAAACTACATAAATCTTCAAAGGGGAACTGTAATCCCTCAATTCGTCCGTTTCGTCATCTCTGAAAGTATGGACAGAACAATCTTATCAACTGAGATGATACCAGCTATAAAATATACAAGAAACATAGTTACTCTAACCAAAATAGGAGGCTGTTGATGGGATTTATCACGTCATGGCCCTAACTCAAGGGAAAGTGGCTATTAATATAAACTGAAAACAGGGAAGAGTAATAAACAAAGAAATAAAGATCTGACAGCAGATATGGAAGCATAAAAAACAAGTTATTAAGTCAACAAAACTTGAGCATCTCAAAGATCAAACCTATTTGTCAAGTCACAAACAAAAGTTTGGCAGTGAGGTGATGAAATAACTCAGGAGAAGAGAATATATATGTATAGATCTGCTTTACCATATTCAATGAATAATCACTTTGTCGCTCCAACTCACGCAACACCTCCACTGTCAACCCAAACCATTCGTCAATCCAGGCGAAGCAATTACGATGACTCTCTAGGAAAAGTGACCTTTCCCCCTAAGAAAAGAAACAAGAGGAAAAAGAGCAAAGTCATAATTAATTTGCAATTGGTTCATGATGATGGGGATCATTATAAAAAGGGAACTTCAACATCTTCATAAGAAACTGTGAAAACAAAAAAAGAAGCTATTCACATAATAGATTCAGTTAAACAATTACTTGTTCTCCTCTTTTACTCAATAGGGACAAAAACTTGGACGATCTTTCACTAAACAACCATCGAACGCACTATAGATCATTCAAATCTGAAAACTAAGCATTGCTACTAGATTTCAACACATTATTTAACCTTCCTCCGAGGAAATTCCTCATGTACGACCAGCAATACAAAGCTCAGAACTTGAGAGATCAAAGACATCAGTTTTGAAGAGGAAAACAGCTTTGGCAGCATCAATATATATAATTAGAGAAACCACTTGCTATTTGCAGGCATAGATTTCAAAGAACATAGTCTTTCCTCCTTTTGAGGATGTAGCAAATAATTTAATGTCATGAAAAAACTTTACATGTCACTAACTCATTAGATCAGTCCATATTGGTGAAATGTGTCCCAAAAATTATGAACATTATAGTGTTAAAGTTCCTAAAAAGTATAATGCTCGGGAATCATTTCAAGCAGACAATATAAATTATTCAATGCAGTATCCAGATTTATACCGCCATCAAAGCCTGTTCCAATCTGCTCCCAAACCCCCAGTATGGAGCATCTACAGTCACCAGTTTGTATGCTGTCATAACGGGACTACAGTGGTCCTGCCAATATCAAGAAACACTAGAGTTAATAGTTCACCTCAAAGAGTAGAAATCGTATTTGGGTATGGTGATATCCTTTTTTTTGCAACTGAAGGACAAAGGTAGGTCCATATTAATTCACAACAACATATGAAAGGCATAAAAAGCTTATTACAGATTAGACAGTAGGCAGAGTTCTCAGAATACAGATTATACAGTAGCAGCAGCTTCATGATAAGGCACTTGATCTTGTCAAGACTGAAGGCCTCAAAGGGAAGACAATTAGCAGACAAGTTTAACAATGTGTTAATAAAATATTTGCTCCTATTGGTAGAGTATATTTGATGCAATTATGGAGAAGAAACTAATTCCAGGAGTAATCTCAAGGAATATGAACAGCCTCAGGGGTAAATTCTGAGAACTTAGCTAAAGAGAAAGAAGACAGAGAGAAGAGAACAGTCTTTATTATCAATCAATGAATGAACTCCTATAATCTAATACTTATAACCTGGCTAGAGAATGTTAAAACCCCATGCTACAGTAATAACAGAATTTAACCACCTAACAGTGCTAATCGCTTCTAACTAACTCTTGGACATGCTTAACCAAATTTGCCCCATCAGCTCCTTTTGCTAACTTGTATCAATATTATATTATTAAGCAAAAGATGACATTCATGCTAGTTTGCTCTATATTACCAAATTTTAATCCGAATGAACCAAATAGAGAAGAACCAAAATGAAGCATAACACTATTGGTTGTTCCGCCCTCCCAAAAAAGAGGAAGCGCAACTGCATATTTCTAACCCCAACTTTAATAGTTGAAGTTTTTACTCCAGTTATGTTCTACTTCTATTTATTTTTTTAAGACTCCAGCTCGTTGTGGGCATTGCTTATCTATGTAGTCCTACTTGCCTTTAGGGGTCACTTGGTTTGTGGAAACAAGGGAAAGCAATTCCGCCAGTCGTCGGCTTTTGGTTAGTAAAGGTTAGGACTAGAAGGGACAATTTTGACCGAAATAAACCATTATTTAAATCAATTCACCAAAATAATACGTTTTATGAAATTTTTAAAAACTAGAACAAACATATTTGGCAGCAACGATTTAAGCATTATTTTATTCAAAAAAAATGAGCAGATTGAAGTATAACGGGGGCTGAAGGCATTAACCAAAGATATGTGCATTATTGGTAGTAATGTTTTACGCGTAACACGTAATCTAGGCCCACATCTAATATTTATCCCCACCTAAAGGAACAATGTAGTTTCCATTACCTTTACCTATCTAAAACCCTTGAGGGTCGTTTGGTGTGAGGGATAACACTAAATAGTCATGGAATTAAATTATAGTGTCCCTTAATTAGTTGTTTGGTTGGCAAGTCCGGAATAACTTATTCCGGGATTAATAATTAGTACCGGAATAAGTTATCCCTCCTCTTGGGTGGTATAAAAATCTCATCACAATTTGTCATGGGATAAACTTATTAAATGACAACATTAACCTTTAAATCATTTACTTTATATTACTCCTATCTCATTTCATATATATATATATATTTTATTTTTTTTTTTTTAATTTATTTCATTACAAGAAGCAATTTAATCTATAGAGCAGCTCATAACCTTCTCCTCCCCTCCCTCCCCAACCCAAAAATAAAAATAAAAAAACCCCTCTTAACAACATACACTACTTATTCTTTCTTCCAGCTAAATGGTGTTTACCAACAACCGTATTGGCTCAACAATGTACACAATGACTATCATTAAAATTAATGGAAAGTTTTTAAGGCTAATGAGTATTTCATTAGACAATGGCTGTCTTAATCTAAATTAAAGGCATAAAAAAACGTTCTAACAAAAAAACAATTCTTTCAGAATAGAAGGAACCAATCTTTTTTAGAGTGGAGTATTACAACTTCTTGGCACATAGTTGAACACAAAGAAAATTCATGAGAACTCATACATAAAAATATTAAAGCTAAATAAGGTGAAACAACAATTAAAATTATACCAAAAAATATACACAAAAAGCTAAATAAGGTAGAGGGTATTAAACAACTTATTTTCAGGAAATATGCAATGGATATTATTTTTAGTACAACAAACCAACCAGTCAAATAAGAAATGATACCAGGATAACTAATCCCATCATAACTAATCTCGGCATAACTTATCTTATCATAACTTGTATTCAAACCAAACGAGCCCTTAGCTTATGCAATCTTCCAATTAGATGCACAACACTCCCAACTCATACAACTATGTTCCCAATTCTCGTCGGCGCCGAAACAAGATTCACGACGAAACAAGATTCACGACGAAACAAGATTCACGATGTTATTGCCATAGGTCTTTCGAAAAGCTTGGAACAACGAGTATTTTTCCTGTTCTTAAAATACATTTTTTCTTTACAAAATAGTAGAACAAATGCTTGGATTAGGTTTCAATATTCCCACAAGGTTAAGGATTGTGGTTTTAATGGCTTCCTCAGAAGATAATTTCTTTTTTTCACTATTTGTACAAGGTTAAGGAGGTCCATGCTTTAAGTTATTATAGCTTTGGGTGGCGCAAATTTTTGCATCACTACAACATTTAAGGTCATTTTTTGTTCGAAGTAGTTATTTTCCTAATCTAGAGAAAAACATGTCTTTGTTTCTGCGATCGTATTGTGGTAAAGAATAAGAAAAATTGAATTTCTAGTAACATACTCTACTGCCTCCCTGTGTTTGGTTTTGTTTGAGCTTGTATTGATATAAGTTCAACCCTAACTAAAATATAGATTGAGTTGTACGTTGATTATTGTTCACAAGCATACTTAGTCTTGCTAGAAAGAAAGGAAGAAACTTGAGGTGAGTTATAATATAATTTGTTCTTAGTAAACTTGAGGTGAGTTATAATATAATTTGTTCTTAGTAAACTTGATGTGAGTTATAATATAATTTGTTCTTAGTAAAGTATTTTTCTTACAAAATCATGCCCATAAGGTGTTTGCTTAAATGTTTAATTGGAGTGAGTGAGCTCACATTACACTACGTTGATTGAGTTAAGCCTTATAAGTTAATATCAAAGACATGATTTATTTTCTTTAATACCATAATCCTTGCAGATTATGACTTGTTGATGCATGATTCCTATTATCATTCTCCAGTAGGCTAAGTTGTTGACTTGTATTAAAGTGTGTATAGCAGCCTGCAGTTTATATTAGGCATTGCAATCAAAGTATTGATTTGACGAGTCCTTTTCCCTTGAACACACTGAGTTACAAAGAAGAAGGAAAGAAAATTTCAAATAAAAAAGTGGAACCAACCGTTTATGTCAATTTTTCTATTGATATTGTAATTGCTCAAAAGAAAAGAGTGGACAAAAGATGAAAACAACTAACTACACAAAAGAAAACCATAAATGAAGGACTAGACATGCACCTATTGTCCACTACAAAGTTACAACAAGGTGAAGATACAAGTGTGGCATAAACACAAATCATTATCTGAATTAACATGTAAGCTATGATTTTCTAGTAAAATACTCCATTGTTAGATTTTATATTGGTTTTTCGCCTTTAATAATAATAATTTTCTCTATTTGGACTTGGTATTAACTATATTTATTATTAATATATCCATATAGAACTCTGAAATTGTCAAAATTGTAACATTTAGGCCCTCTTCTTCTTTGATGGCTATATTACTTTAGCTACACTCTTAAACTCTTTTGGTTATTGGCTTTAGCGATGAATAGTTGGTGTGGCATTAGTTTAAAATACTGTTTACCTTTGCGTACTCTCATTTGGCCTGTATATTATGCAACAAGAGTTTTTCTATTTAATAATTTTGTTTGTTCTTGGACCAACATCAACATCAAGTCAATGTTTAAATTTACTTTCATCTGCGTTTTCATTTCATAAGCACTTTTATGGCTAGTTCTAGTGCATACTAGTGGGATACCGATCCACTTGAACCATCTTTATTAACTGAACAACTCACTCATAGGTCAGGGGATGGAGGTATTAATATAATTCTAAATTCGAGGTGTGATGGAAAGTTTTGAAACTGTGCACTAAAATATTCAACCACGAGTCTTAAAAGTGATTAGATTATTTGAATTGTATGGTGTTTATAGATCTCATCAACCTATTACTGATCACTTCATTGGTCGAGAAATGGTGTTGTGAGACTCATACGTTTCACTTTAGCACGAGTGAGGCAACGATCACCTTACAAGATGTAGTATGGTAATCCAGTACTTGGTAATGAGCCGACGAGCACCATGGATGATTGGCAAAACATATGTCAAAGATTCGATTTTTAGGTTTTATTCCACATCCTCAAGACTTCAACCATAGTAGCCTCAAGGTTTCAGCACATGCTAGGGCAATCCTAGTTGCCTGACATGGCAACACAAGATATGGTAAATCAAAAAGCTAATGTTACATGTTTTGGATGACTATTGGTAGATACATCTAGTTGTTATTTAAAAATCCTATATCTTCTTATGCTTAAGGACGTTAATGCAATTGGGTCTCATAGTTGGGTAGTGTGACTTTAACATGCTTGTATCGCTTTCTCTATAAGGCCTCACAAAGTATCCAAAATGAGATAGTTGAATTTCTACCACAACTCCAGTTATACTTAATAACTACATAAATTATTTATATTTCTTCTTGTTTATAATTACCTAATCATACATATATATATTATGTTTAGATTTGGGCATGAGAGAGGATTACTGTCCTCAGACCCCAAGTAATAGCCCAATAAAACACCAAAAATATTTTGATTTACCTAGGGTCCACATGCTACTAGATGGTTTGTACATTTTAGTTTGACCGACACTACTAAGCATGCATTGGAAGTTTTTAGGGATGCACTTGATTCCATGACGGAGTATCAAGTATGATGCTATATCAATTTTGTTTTATTTTTCATGTATATTGTGGTTGAGAATTATTTGTTTTTTAATGTAGTTTATTTGGGAACCATATTCTGATGACTTAATTGAGAGTTGTCCCGACTATTATCGCATTGAACAAGACATATGGTGTCTTAGAGCTCTAATTTTTTGTTAGCATGTTGTCGAGGTTCACTTGCCTGATCGAGTTATGAGGCAATTTGAGTTGAAATAAATGATACAAACTCCATTTCCATTTGATTCCCACACATTTTCACCATGATCGTCGAAGAAGACCAAATACAAATTGGGAGTTGGAGCATGCACATGGTTGCCTTTTTGAAACCTACTTCAAAATATTTGTGATGCACCAGCCAATTGTGAAACACTTCGATATGATGACCCCTACCTTATTTGGTTCCAGACGCATTACTCATTTTCTTTTTGTTCAATTAAATAGTAATAATATCTTTAAATAACATTTCAATCATAAAGTTTCATTTAAAGATATTATTATTATTTAATTGAACCAAAAGAAATATGAACCACTAGCCATTGTTTCATATGTTGTTGAATTTGGCGCATACTCTTGTTGTCCTTGAGGACATTGAGTAGGAATACCAGTAACAAAATGAGTAATATGTCTGAACCAAATAAGGTAAGGGTCATTGTATCAAAGCGGTTGACAGGTGCATCACAAATATTTTGAAGTCATTGGTTTCAAAAAGACAACCATTGTGCATGCTCCAACTCCAAATTTGTATTTGATCTTCCTTGATGACCATGGTGAACACGAGTAAAATCAAATGAAAATGGAGTTTGGTATCATCTATTTCAACCTAAATTGCCTCATAACTTGAGCAGACAAGTGGACCTTGACGACATCCCAACAAAAAATTGAAGCTCCAACACGCCATATGTCTCGTCCAATGCGACAATAGTCGATACAATTCTCAATTAAGTCGTCAAAATATGATTCTCAAATAAACTACATGAAAAGAAAAAGCAAATGAGTCTCAACTAAAATATACATAAAAATCAAAACAAAATTTATATAACACCGTACTTGATTCTCCGTCATGGAATCAAATGCATTCCTAAAAACTACCAACATATGTTTTAGTAGTGTCGGTCCAACTGGAATGTGCAAACCATCTGGTAACATGTGAAACCCTAGGTAAACGGCCAACATGAAATATATTTGTGTCCCTTTGTGCTATTACCATTTACCAGAGATCGGAGGACAGTAACTCTCTCTCATGCCCAAATCTTTATATATATGTATGTAATATATATATATATATATACAAATAATTAGGTAATTATATAAGCTAGAAGAAAAATTAATAAATAATTTATGTAGTTATTAAGTATCTTGGAGTTGTGGTAGAAATTCAACTATCTCATTTTGGATACTCTATGAGGCCTTGCAAAAAAAAAAGCGATACAAACGCACTAAAGTCGCACTACCCCAACTGTAAGACTCAATTGCATTGATGTCCTCAAGCATAAAAAGAAGCATAAAAAGATACATGAGTTTGATATGATTATCCATCATCATACAAACAATCATCCAGAACATGTAACCTCTAGTTTTTGATTGACCATATCTTGTCTTGCTATGTTAGGCATATAGGGTTGCCCTAGCATGTGCACATTAAATGTAGAGACCTTAAGGCTACTAAGGTTGTGCAAAAACTTAACCAACTGATCAATCAAATCGAAAAAGTGTTATTGATTTATTGCTATTAGGTTACTGGGTTAACGATTTTTTAATGATTTTGCAGAAAAAATTTATCAGGTTATCAGTTCAATTTGATTTTTTAATATTGGGTTATTGGGTAAACCGTTAACCCGTCAAAGCGTAGTAATTTACTACTTTACCGTACATAAATATTAAATATTAATCTCAATACCTTACTAGTTAGTACATTTGCCCTTTAGGCTTTAATTCACACTTCATAGTAATTATGATTTCACAACTTCACATTATACAAAATGTCAAAACTTAAAGTAAGAACCCTAGTCATCTTAATTTCTCTGTGTTACACTTGTATTGTTCTTTTCATCTTATTTATTATTGTTTCTATTTTATGAGCATTTGTAAAGTTACATTATTGTCTTGTCACGTCAGATTGTTGGAGAAGTCATATATTTGTTTTATAAACATTTTCTTATTGGTTAAACTAAAAACTAAACCGTTAAGGACCAAAACCGATACAACTGAAAATTGATTAAAAAAAAAAAAATCTTATTCATTTGGTTATTGATTTAGCGTATTTGAAACCGAAGATCGATAAATCAAACCAATAATACATAAAATTGAACAAAACCGACCGATGCACACCCCTATAGGCTACTATGGTTGAAGTTTTGAGAATGTGGAATAAAATCTAAGTCTTTTGACGAATGTTTTGTCTATCTCTTATAGTCGTCATCGGCTCATTACCAAGTATTGGATCACCATTCACAAGTGAGCTAAACAACACCTCCACATCCTGCAAGGTGATCGTTGCCTCAACCATCTCTAAAGTAAAATGTATGAGTCTCACAATGTCATCTCTTGACTAATAAAGTGATTAAGCTATGATTAAAAATAGGTCAATGACATCTATAAAATATATAAACACTGTACAATTTGAATAATCTAATCACTTCTAAAACTCGTGGCTGGATGGGATATTTTTATATGAGGTCCCAAGACTTGTCATCACAAGTTCTCATATTTAGAATTATATTAACACATCCATCCCATATATCTTGTGTGACCTATGTGTGAGTTGTTTAGTTAATACAAACGGTTCAAGTGGACCAGGATCCAACTAGTGTGCATTATTACCAACCATAAAAGTACCTATGAAATGAAGAACATATGAAAGTAAACTTAAATATTAACCTGATATTAATCTGAGAAGATTTCAAGAAAATTAAAACAAAATTATTAAATAGAAAAACTTTAATGACATAATATACAGACCAAAGGATCAAGCACACAAAAGGCTTTCAAACATCCCAAAGATCAAGCACACAAAAGGCTTTCAAACATCCCAAGGATCAAGCACACAAATGCTTTCAAACATCCTCTTGAATCTTTTAAACTAGTGTTACCACACCACACCAACTATTCATCAAACACATATCAACTTTCTTGTAAATCCAAAATTTAAAAAAAAAAAAAGAACAAAAGGAGGTAAAGACAGAGTTTAAGAGTGTAGTCAAAATAATATAGTCATAAAAAATAAGGCCTAAATGTAGAGATAAAACAATTTTGACAATGCAGGATTTTTAAGGATTGAAATATAGCTAATCCTAAATCCAAATGGAGGAAAAAAAAATTAAAGGCTGACAACCAATATATAATCAATCTAATGATGGAGTACGTTACTAGAAAATCATAGCTTACATGTTAATTCAGATAATGATGTGTGTATATGTCACACTTGTGTCTTCACCCTGCTATAACTATGTAGTGAGCAATAGTGCATGTCAGATAATGATGTGTGTATATGTCACACTTGTGTCTTCACCCTGTTATAACTATGTAGTGAGCAATAGTGCATGTCTAGTCCTTCATTTCTGGTTTGATGATATTGTGCTACTTTCCTATTCTATTGTCTTTTCTTGCTGTGTATTGTACTAATTTCTAGTCAATTAGAATTTGATTTCGTTAATTCGTATAGAATTTTTGTTATTTTCTGAATGAGTACTACACATTTCTTTTTCATTGTTAAGAGGGTTTCAAATGAAATGCTAAAGTAGTACCCATGCCACTAACATGTGGAGATGACAATGAAGTTCGAAACAATATATTGAAATTTATCTTTAGTTGATCGATTGGTAAATTAGACAGACCTAAAGACCAGTTCAAGCAGCAACGATATTTACCCCTGGTGCCACCATAACTGGCTTTAGAATCTCTAGAGTGAGAAAGTTTGTTCCTCTGGTACAACCACCACCCGTAGAAGGCCTGATACTTAATTTAGTACCAAGAAATCTCAAAGTGGCAATGGCATTTTGAGCCAAAGCATAGTGCTTGACTGCTCTTTCTGCCATTACGCCAACTGCTACTGCCAGAAGGTGACTATCTGCAACCAGCTCTTCACCATTAGCTGCAGTGTTTGTCAAAATCATTCCTACTCCTCTAGCTTCTTTTACCACTTGCCCTTGTGAACTCGAGGAGGATTGATTCCGTCTAAACTCGAGCACTGATTCCCCTAGGTATGGATGGATATAGCTTAAATTGGATGGGATTTTTTAATCCTGGTCGTCAACGTGTCTCTCTGTTAGTTATAAGGGCAAATCAATGCCAAAATTAACGCAAGGGGTATATTTAGCACAAAGTATAACAAGGGGTATATTTAAATTATTTCTGAAAGTACAAAGATATATTTAGCCCTTTTCCATTTAAAAGGTGGCTTATTTCGGTTAAAAATTCACCATATCCTCCGTCTAAACCCACATCCAGCTATTACAGGTCATCAGACTTATTGGATTGTCAACTTGTTGTAGTTCTAAATTTTGGTTTTTGGTACATGACTATTCCCACTTTATAAACGAACCTTCATCCCAAAATTAAAATCCCCTTACTCAACAAGGAAAACACAACAAGCAAGTTACATAATCTCGACCCCAATCCCCTCAGCTGCAAAACTCATTCATGTGCCACTTACAAACTAAAACAATGCTTGAGACACCAAGAGAAAGATGCCTGTCTAAGTTTATAACTTCATATACAACTTCCACAATCAGATTTGTAAAGCTTATAGTAATCGTTCCTTGTATCATTTCCCCACATTTCCTCCAATTGTCCCATACAACCCTTGCTCCTTTTTCTTTTACAAAAAAAGGTGGTTTCTGGTCCAGCTTATTCGCAACTCGATTATCTTATCACATACCTGCATCCTCTTACCGATACAGGTACTAAATAACTTCGTCACCTAACACAAATAGATGTAAGGAGATCACCTTATTTTTCATATTCTTTCGGCCCCTGCTGGGATCCGACCCCCTAGTTTCTTCTAGTCTGCATTCAAGCTTTACATTGACAGCTAGACTATACCTTCAGACACCACAACGACCTCTTATCTTACAATGACCAAAGTGAAAAATAGCTTCACAATCACAATTTAATTTAGGTCTTGCGGGAGTTCTCTACTATAAATTCATTAACTAATAAATACTGTATATATGAAGTTCGTATTTTGGTTACGACTGATGGTAACTAAATGATCTGCATTTATATTGACTTCAGGATTACAGCTAGTTTCAGCTAATAGCCATTTCGAATTCAAGTTGCTTCTATTACACTTCTCCTCAACAAAACCTTAATTTCAAAGAAACTGAGGGTGATGGCCTCCTAAAGTTAGAAGCTTTTACCAAAGCACTTCCCATTTTCCTTTGTGGGACACCGAATCTAAATCAATTAAAGAAGTGAAGGCCTCTATAATCAGAGTTCTATATTTACTTTTTTCAATTCGAACCAGTTATGGTTCTTAAGGTGGTATTCCTATTTTCTGAACTATGTAACCTTGGACTCCATAAATACACCTGACTTGGAGGAGGAATAAATAGATTAACAAAAGTAAGAAAGCAAACAGAGTCTGTTAACTCCAAGGTGTCCAATCCCTTTTCCAAGTCAATAAAAGAACCTTCTAAAAGGAGCAGAGGGGGTTATTATGCACTTCTGCCAAAAAAAGAGGAGATATACAAACCTGCCAGCCTTCCAAGAGTGGTCCACGACCGCATCTTGCTGATTGGAAATTAGATAAATCCACATTGTTTCTTCCAACTATGTAACTCCAATAATCAGTAGCAGCTGAAGCAATATCAATAACTTCCACCTGCCTAACTGCCAGTTGGTCCTCACTCAGGCCATGCACCTATCACATAATTATCTCAAGTCAATACCAAGATACACACAGGAAAGATGGCATTGGAAGTAGTGATATTATTCAAGCATGAAAGACTAGCAGGACTTCCATTTTTAAGGTTATTGGAACCCTTGTTGTGACTCAAGGATCAAGTACATTGAACTTACATTCTCAGAGTATCCATTGTCAGCTTTGTGGATGGTGTCAATGCTCATAAAGAACTTCGAAAAATATGGTGACTGCAAAAAGAAATCAATTGAAAATTTTAATACTGCACATATCAGACTTCCACAATACATAGGTAGTTAAGGACGGTATATGTCACTAGTAATTACCTTAACAACTGCATCAAATGGTGATACATGTTCGACAGAAACCAGTAAATAGGTTAGTATGAAGGCAGAAGGAAGACTTGGATACTAACCAAGATAAGAACATTAATTGCAAGTAAGAACGTAAACCTGATCGACATTTAGGATATGAGTTCCAGGCTTCTTCTTGCATCACAAGGGCATCAGCTGGTGCAAATGTAGTCAACCAAGATGGCGCTTTGCTGCAATGATGAGGCGAATCAGGTCTCAAACTATAAGCTTCTTAAATACAAAAAAGACTGCTCAAAAGGCCCTCTTTACAAGTTAAGTCAACCAAACAAAACATTTGTCTAGTAGGTTAAAAATCTCTGGCAGATATATGATGCCTTAAGAATCTAAAGCTACTTTTTAACCTCATAAATTCAATATTTATGATTTACCCCCTACCCCACCCACACACACAACAATAACCTTCTTATGCCAGAGCAACCATGTCCAAAGTACTTAACTTCTTTTGTGTAAAATCCATCAACTTTAATAATCACAAACCTAATAAGTTTGTGATTGATTTAAAATATCTATAAGATAATAACTGTCTATTAGTACCATCACTGCTTACTCAATCAATTCAAGACGGAATTTCGCTATAATCAAATAGAACTCATTAAATAAGTTTGAACTCAAGTTACCTCTGCAAGTGGTAAAATTTTGATGTGTACTGCCCCCCTCCAAATTCATCATCACTAAATGGTCTGTTTTGTAAAACCTCCACTCCTTCATCACCTGTGGTGCTTTCCTGTTGCATTTTCATGACCATGTACATCTGAGCTACCTGATACTGCAATTCAAATACTAAATTAATTTACTAAAATAAGCATTCAGTTTACTCTAAAAGTTGTGCAGTTTAGTCTACCTCTTCCAATGACAAGGGCATCACAATTCGACTTCAGAGAATCCCCAAGTGACAAAGAAGTCATTTGGTCAAGGAAACACTAACAAAATGGAACATCCTACAAATTAAAGTTCAATATATCCTTTTAACTAGAACTTGACGTAACTGATAAAGTGTGAAAACAAGCTCCTCTACAAGAAAGCTCCTGCCTTTTTCTAATCGTTTTGACCATCAGAAAAATTCTGTAAGAACTAAAATTAATTTTTCAAAAAATCACTATTAATAGGCATATGATCTAAGTAGGCATAATTATAAACATGCAACAATAAAAGAATAGCTAGAATTTCATGGTTAAAAGGATACAATTCCTTAATCTGAACCATTTCTACTATATTGACCGAAGCAAAAGTGAATGAAACGTTGCAATTTCAGTGACCCAATAAGTCAGGAAACAGGGGAAGAGAAGAAGTATGAATTTTGTATCAACCCACAAATTCAGAGAGAGGATGGGTGATGGTGGTGTTGTGGCAGACGCGTAGAAGAACATTCAAGAAAAGGTGAAGTGCTGAGGAGACACGTTTGACTAGAAGATGAGAGGCGGTCCTTCTTAAACAACGTGTACTCTTCTGCAGAACTTTGATCTTCCCAATGATATTTTTTGTTGCTACTGTTATACACAATCCTCTGTCTCAAATTATTATCTGGTTTTTTATAGGTCCGGTACGCGATATGAAATTATATGATATGAATATGAAATTCAAGTTTTGTTTGGATATCTCATTTAAATTTTTTATATTTTATGTATTTTTATAAATATAAAAATATCATAAGTTGAAAAATTATTAAAATTGTCTCAATTCTTTATATAATCTTACCAAATAAACACAAATTTATAAAGTCTCATAGTAAACAGTCACAAAGATATTCTTAAAAAATATAATATTTATTGATCAAGTTTTGATTCAATTAAAAAAAGTTATACATAAGTTGTGGTGTACTAGTTTTTAGTATAGTCCTCCCACATATATAGTACCGACAATTTTCTCATGTTCATTTCTCGTTTATATGATTGAGAAAATAAACCAACATTGTTATTTTGAGTCATCTGTTAGTCAATTTGATTGGTAAATATATT
Source organism: Solanum stenotomum (assembly GCF_019186545.1). Taxonomy (NCBI): domain Eukaryota; kingdom Viridiplantae; phylum Streptophyta; class Magnoliopsida; order Solanales; family Solanaceae; genus Solanum; species Solanum stenotomum. Next base: position 49,213,353 of record NC_064289.1, on the reverse strand, counting down.
TGATAAAAAATAATGAATTTGGTAAATATAAATGGTAAAGTAGAAATTGATTTGAAGTAATAATAATAAATTCTAATGTTAGTAAGAATAATAATTATATGAGATATAAATGATTTGAAATTTTATTTACAGATGAAATAAATGGTTAGTAGATATATATGTGGGGTTGTTTTTACAAAATATAAACTTGTGAGTCAATTTTTGTATTTGAAATTTTCAAATCATGATCTTTGGAGAATATGAAAATTCATCTCATGGTGTGAAATCATGAGATGAAATCAGCATGAAATCGCATGTCCAAACGCTGATATCATCTCATGATTTCATATCGCATGTCCAAATGCCTCTGTTTGCCATGCGATATATGAAATCATGAGATAGAGTTGAAGTTTTGTTTGGACATGCGATATCATATATTTTTCCTCATAATCATAAGAATCTCATAAGTTGTAAAACTACAATAGTCTCAATTATTTATTCAATTTTACCAAATAAACAAAAAATGATATAATTAATTATTACAAGCCATTGTGGTCAGTATTGTTCACTCAATATAAATGAGTTTTTTTTACTAAACATTAAAGTAGAGGTATAAATTTGGTTGATAAAAATAATAAATTTGTTGAATATAAATGATCAAGTACGAATTGATTTAAAGTAATAATAAATTTTATGTTGGTGAGAATAATAAATTTTAGACATAATACATAAACATGACCATTAACTTGGCTTCAGCGAACAACTATGTCCTCCAACTTTGAATATGCACAAGTAGACACTTAAACTTGTATAAAATTGAATAAGTAGACACATGTGTCCTACATGACTTAATACATGTAGGACGCCACGTAGGACACAAAATCTCCATGTAGGGTGCCATATAGGAAGGATGTGTCTATTTGTTCAATTTTATACAAGTTTAAGTGTCTATTTGTGCACGCACATCTAAAGTTAAAGGTCATAGTTGCCGGCTGACGCCAAGTTAAGGGTCATGTTTATATATTATGCCTAAATTTTAAAAAGTAATGATATGGTTAAAATTTTATCTATATATGAAATAAATAGCTAGTAGATATAAATGTGAGGTTGTTTTAACAAAATATAAACTTGTGGGTCAATTTTTGTATTTGAAAAATCTCAAATCATGATATGGAATTTCCAAATCATGATTTTTGGAGTAAATGAGATATATCATGAGATGGAATCAACGTGGAATTACATGTCCAAACGCTAATTTCATATCACGATTTCATATCGTGATATGATATTGCATAACCAAACACCTATATCTCCAACCTTATTATATAATTTACTCTTCAAATATATGTTTTTTTTAGAGAGAACCAACTCCAGTTTAATTCTCAATTTTACTCTCTAAAATAGAATCTTCTTCTATCTCCTCAATATTATATTATTATTTTTATTTCACAATATATGTTTTTCTTTCTTGTTTTACAAATATTCTTTTCAATTTTTTTATTTAATATAAATTTTTTATTTTTATTTTAAATTTTAAAATAACATAAATTGTAAGCAAATATTATATAATATACTCCCTCCGTTCACTTGTACTTGTACTTAATCCTAAAATAGATTTTCATTTTTACTTGTTACTTTTAATATATCAAAAAAAGACAATTAGTGTTTTCCATGTTTTTATCCTTAGCATTAAATATTATTCTCGATATCATTTTTCAAGACTCAATACTAAATATTAATTAGTAGGGATAGTGTGGTAAAATACATATATCATTGATTTTTTCCTTAATGGGTGTTGATGAGTCCACAATTTGGACTCATTTAGGGGTTCATTTTAATAGAATTAGTGTCCTCAAATGCATATTTTGTCTCAATAACAGATGCAAATCCTTAAGTTTCAGGTATTTGGAGTTTGAGAAAAAGCATGGACACTACTTGACAAAAAGGAACAAAACGACTGAAAAGACGAAGAAAAGAAGGCCTGAGGATCGCCTAATGCATTCGGTGAGTCGTCGAATGGCCTTAACATCGTCTAATGTTCCAGTGTGCTTAGCCCTGAAGGAAAAGATCAAGTCGGCGATGAAAAGGAGCAGTCGACGCGTCGCCGAACAGTTCTGTGAAGCAGTACTATATCGCCCAATGATCCAGAATGCGAAGATGCTGAAGGCAAAAGCTGAAATGTGATGAAGCAGATCAAAGGGCGGAGCGCCGAGTGCATCGGCGATCCCGACTAACTGCGCCAAGTGATCCTTTGCAACACATTTTTTGACAACTATAAATACTAGTTTGAATTTTTATCTTAGTATGCAATTTCAGATACAACATTTTATTTTCCAAGTTTTCAAGTAGAGAACATTTTTGCTTAGCTTTTGAAGATTTGAAGACTTCAAATTCCAAGAAATTGGAAGTGGGTGTTGAAGATTCTTCATCCTAGATTCGTTTAAAGTGAATATAAATCATACCCAGTTGATGTTACTTCGATTTGGTATCATTTTCTTCCTTTTCTCTATGTCTAGCTAAAACCCCAATTCTTGGGGTGTGATTTTGTGAATATGGATTAAATTTCTTGTTGGGTATTGCTTATTGTTAGTCTATTTGTTGTTTAAATGTGATTTTGTTTAGTAGTTGTGTTTGAACTTAATGGGATTGTAGTTGCAAATACGATTTCATCTTAGTGTTTTTGGCTTACTCGAGAGAGAGATTTTAAAACTAAGACTACTAAATCGATAGCCGGTGGTTACTGGGTCGTCGTGGGTTCAGCTCGAGAGAGTAAATCTTAGGCCTTTTCCCACACATTCAGATCGAGAGAGTGAATGGGCTAAGACAGAGGTTGTGCTTAAAAGTGACAACTCGGTGTTAGAGAAAAACTGAGTTGATTCGGGGTAAGTCGCTCGGGAGAGAATTAACCCCACTAATGTCTAGCCTATGGGTGGCAACGGAACCGGTAACGGGACCGGGCACCACGGGCCGAAATCGAACCGGAACCGGGACGGACCGGAATCGATAATTTCGAAAAAAAATCCGTGTACCCGTCCCGGACTGGTAAAGGACCGGACCGGAAACCGGGTCCAACCGTTATAAATTATAATTTTTTTATTAAAATTAAAAAATTATGAACATTACACTTAAAAATTTATACTTTTAATGTTTTAAATACAAACTTTCAAACTTTTAAAAGTATAAAAGTTTAAATTTCACAATTTAAAACTTTGAAAATTTAAATTCAAACTTTAAAACTATAAAAGTTTAAATTTTACTCTTTAAAAGTTTGAAAATTTAAATTCAAATTTCAAACTTTAAAACTATAAAAAGTTTAAATTTCACAATTCACACTTTAAAAGTTTGAAAATTTAAATTTGAATTATAAACTTTAAAACTATAAAACTATAAAAATTTAAATTTCACACTTTAAAGTTTAAATTTTAAAAGTTTGAAAATTTAAATTCAAACTTTAAAACTATAAAAGTTTAAATTTCACACTTTAAAAGTTTGAAAATTTAAAACTTTAAAACTATAAAAGTTTAAATTTCACACTTTAAAAGTTAAATTTGAACTTTTGAAGACAATAATAAAAAAAAATTAAGGCGAATAGCCTATACTTTTATTAATATTAATTAAATAGTACAAGTTGAGTTACAAAATATTAGTAGAGTATTAAAAAATCTAATCTACACAGCCACCTTCTAGGAAGGGTTCTGTTTGAATTAGACCTCGAATTATTATACTCATACTAATAGACATTTAAATTTAATAGTTCATGCTACCAAGGAAATCTTTTTTTAAATCATTTAACATTTCTCTAGTAACATGCTCTGGAATTGGTTGATTAGCTAGTTCTTCCATTGCATCAATGCCGTCATCACTAAAATCTAGCATTATTTCATCAACGTCATTTTCAAATTTGGTCGGTAGAGGTGGACGACCATAACTCCTTCTCTCGCCATTAATCCAATCTCTAAATAGTACGGATATCTCCAAGCTATCTGCTGCTAATGAATATCTATGCTCTCCAATTTGAAATCTTGCTGCACTAAAAGCGCCTTCCGAAGCTACTGAAGATGCTTGAATAGCTAACACATCTCGAGCAACCGGTTGTAGTTTTGGAAATCCTTTGCCGCGATTGCTCCACCATTCTAGAAGATCAATAGTAGTAGGTTCTGTATTTTGATTAATATATGCATCAAAATCATTTCTATCATTATGAGAAAGTTCAATAATACAATCTATCATATCATCAATATCATCTTCATTATTATATCTACTCCTAGAACTTTGAGGCTCTTCGTTATGTACTACATTCCTTATATTAGAATTATACAAGTCGTACAATTTTCTAGCTTCAATTTTTATACTATCTTTAACATCTTGACAACTAGGTGTTTCATCATCTTCACTATCAATACCCAAATTAAAATATATTTTATCAACCATTCGTGATGCACCTTCATCTTTGTAATGTGGGTTTAACAAACAAGCAGTTAAATAAATTTGAGGAATAGGAATAAAATATTTTTTAAATTTTTCAATCATTTTCTTAACAGATTGTTCAAATCTTGGTTTATTTTTGAATTTATAAAATTTAGTAGAAATAGCACAAATATTAGGTAAAACAGAGCAAATAGTTGGATAATAAAGTGCAGATATTTTTTTTGTAGTTAAATAAAAAACTTTTAAGAATTCTATAAGTTCTTTTATGTCATTCCAATCATTATCATCAAGTCTATATGTCATATTTGAATTATGAGCATTCCAAACCATTTGTAAAGGTTTCCTATATTCATAAGCAACTTCAAGCATTTCAAATAAAGAATTCCATCTTGTACACACTGATTTTGGAATTTTTCTAGGTGGAAGATTAAATTCACGACAACGATTTTCAAAATCTCTACGTCTAGACTTAACTTGACATTTAAAAATAAAATGACATGCAGTTTCAACTTTTGTGCAACCATCATCATATATTGCTATACCATCTCTAACAATCAAATTATATATGTGTGCAGCACACCTAATATGAAAACCATCAATATAAATAGGGCAAAGAGACGGTTTTAGTATTTCAACAGCATTACTATTATTAGAAGCATTATCTAATGTGACACTACTTATTTTATCACAAATTCCATAGTTTTGCAAAACATCTATAATTGTTTGAGCTATATAACTACCGGTTTTATGCATTTCACAACATTTATAACCTAAAATTCTTTTTTGCAAAGTCCAATTTTCATCAATCCAATGCGCAGTAATTGTGAAATAATCATTACCATTTACACTACGGCCCATATCAGAAGTAATAGCTATTTTACAATTGTTATAATAAAATAAACAACGAAGATATTGAAAATGTTGAGCTTGATAATCAAAGATAGCCTTTTTAATTGTATTTCTAGTAAAACCTTTAAAATGTGGATTATACACAATTTGAATATAATGAATAAAACCGGGATTTTCAGCAAAACTAAATGGCAAACCCATAACAACAATCATTTTAGCTAATTCTTCAAGATCTTTTTCTCTACTATATGACCGTTGTATACTAGAACCAGAAACATTAGAAGGATTTAATTGTGTTTGGACCATATTAGAGCCATCTACTCCTACATTTTCAGGAAGGGTGGTACCATTTTTTTTAGCTTCGGCTACAGCTTTAGCATGCAAAAATTCATTTTTACAACATGACATTAAATGATTACTCAAATGTCCCGTCCCACCCTGTTTTCCTACAGTTTTATGATTCATTCTATGTTTACATTTATTACAAATAGCTTGTGTTTTATCTTCATTCTGAGTCATAAATTGCCACACAACTGATTTTTTAGCGCGTTCTACCTTAGTCCTAGGATGCACGGGGGGAATGGGAGCAGGACAACGAAAGGGAGCGGGAGCCGGGGAAGAGGGATTGGGAGGGGGACTAGTAGCCGACGGTGGCTCAGTTTCATCATCATCATATTCATCAACATTATTATCAAAACTATCAACATAATCATTAACATCATGTTCATCATCTTCAGGTAATTCCTCTTCAAAATTACCAAATCTTCTTTGTAAATGTTCATGATAAGGATCTAATCCACTATTACTATCAATATTAAAAACAGTTTCATCAACATGCGTATAATCATCCGTATTTATTCTTAATTGAGAAGTTTTTTTAGTTTTAGATTGAGAAGTACTGCCGGTTTTTTTATTTTTCTTGGATTTTGAGCTAGATAAATTAGTGAACGAATTAACTATGGTTGTTTTACCCTTTTCAATAATGTTTTTTCCGAAATCCATATTCAAATATAAAAAGTGAGTAAATTATATATAATACGAAAATGATTAGCAAAGTTTTAAACAAATAAACAACTAAATAAGTAGAGACTAGAGATTAATTACTCACAAAATAAATAATTAAATGTAAACAAATAAATAACTAAATGAAAAGTGAGTTGGAACGAATGTACCAAACGTCTACTTAAAAAAGTAGACGTGTATGACCGGAAGGCGAAAATTGAAAGTTGAATTTTGAAGCTCCAATTTCCAAAGACCAAATTCGTAATTTTAATGAGAAGTCGAGAATAAGAGAATTTAGAGAGTAGAGAGTAGAGAGATTAGAAGATATTTTTGTGAGTGAAAAGAATGAAAGATTAGGGGTATTTATAGTTAAAAAAAAGGTTGAAAATGTAGTTTTAAGAAGTTTGGGGTATTAAAAAAAGTTTGGGGGGTAGGGAGGTGTAAATGGGGGGTTATGGGGTGAAAGAGCCGTTGGTGGGGCCCAAAACTCGTTGCCCAACGGCTATAATTTCAAATTTTTAGATTAAAAAAAAAAAAGTTCCGAACCGGATCGGAACCGGACCGGACCGGGACGAAACTGGGACTAACCGGACCGGGACGGACCGGTAAATCCCGGTTTCCGTCCCGTTACCCCTCTCGGACCGGAACAATTCCGGATCTAACCGGTACTATCCGGAACCGAGACGAAACCGATAACGGACCGGAACGGACCGGAACCGGTACCGGTACCTCCCGGTTCCGTTGCCACCCTTAGTCTAGCCTAGTTACAAATGTTTAGCAATTGACTATCAATAGCATTTACCCGATTGTGTAGTTTATCCCATATTCCTATCACATCCCAAGAATCCCGTCTCCCTATATTCACATATTTTTGTATTTTCACTGTTTTAGTTGTTAATCGACTACAAACCCCCATTGATAATTGACATTCGTGTCAACCCTTTAATTTATTATGTTTTTACTCGATAATATTTTTAGCTATGGTTAACTTTAGCATATTCGTGCTTAATTCTCAATTCTCAGAAACCGCTCCCTTGGGACTCGACCCCAACCCATGCGGTTGGGTTATATTACTATTGTACGATTATAAACACTTGAATTGAAAATTGTGTCTTGATTACGCAAACATCAAAATGGCGCCGCTGCCGGGGAGTGATGTTACTTGAGAATTATTAGTAGAGTCGAATTTTGCTTATGTTAGTCGTAGTTTTACTTACTTAAGTTTTAGTTTTGTTTTTCTCTGTGTTGCCATTGTAAACAGATACTTTGAGCATGGCTGATAGAAATGGTGGCAAATTGGCTGAGACGAACCAATGAGTCTAGAGGAACTTCATGTTAACTGCACTGATAACTCAGTTGGACGATTTGACCACTAAGATATCAAAGATAGAAGTCCAGTGCAAAAGAAAATAGAGGTACATACCCCTTCATGTATGGAGAAAGTCTAGAGACAATGAGAAAAGTTGTGTCGAGGATACACTACTAACCATTCTCCAAAAGATCACTGAGCAAGATAGAATGCTGGAAGAGATGAAGGAGAATATTGAAGTGTTAAATCACATGATTGGCTCTCACTCGAGATCTATCCAACTGATCGAAACACTCATGAGTCATGTAGTACCTCAGCTCCACCCAAATAAGCAATTGGGGTTAGTAAGTAGCACTAGGGATAACCCCAATAATGGAGTTTGAGTAAGGACTTGCGTCGTGCCACGACGTTAACTAAGGCGCTTCTTGGGAGACAACCCATGTGTTTATCGTTTTGATTTGATATTCTAGAATAAAGGTGTGTTGATTGTGCAGGTTTGAGTGTGGAAAGTGTTTGAAAGTCCAGGTTAGCAAGCGAATGTTCCAGTCGGCACACGCCAAAGAGGTCGGCGTGATCAAGTTGATTCACCGTTTTGCTCAACAAAATTATAGCTTGGAGCCTATAAAACTCGGCGAGGCCATGAGCAACTTGGCGACTCGCCGACTAGGTCGGCGATCCCGATGTTACCCACCGCTTGAACCCCCAAGCAACTGAAGGTCCTGTAAAAGTCGGCGGGGTGAATGACCATTCGGCATATTATCGAGTGGATCGGCGAGTGCGACTAACGTTGCCGAATGGACGCGAAATGGATGGTTATTAAGGGCCAAAAGTTTTAAAGTTTCAAACTATTCACTTTCCCTCACTTTCAAACTTCACAAACTCACACCAAGTTAGTATTTTAAATATTTTTGCGTTTTTAGAGTATTATTAGTGTTGATCTAAGCTCGGGGTTGGATTACATTGCCGCCTAGCATTTCAAATATCATTTTAATCGGCAAATAAGGTTGGTCTTTCGAACCCCAAATTTATTGTTAGTAATTTGTTCTCTTAAGCAAATGATCTTATCGCGTTGTCGTATGCTAGGCCTCTCTGATAAGATTAGATTGTTCAAATGCCTTTTTTTTAATTCGAGAATCTTTCCCATTCTGTCTTGATTTTTGAAATCCCGTTCCTATGAATTAAAATGAATGAAATTTTATGGGGTTGTGCTTGCATGTTGTTTTGTTTGGTTGGCTGAAGTCTAAGTAGCCCGAGTTTGTGCTAAATGACGTAAATTGCTCAATGATAGAGCGGGTGACACCATTCTTAAGGGCAAATGTCATCAAATGGCCAAATTTGGCAAAATCGGGAGAAGTCTGAGTATTCTGGGGTGATGGGTGTCGCAACCTATTTCGAACAGGTTGAAACAGTTCACAACATAATATGGCTGACACTCTGATTTTGGAAAAATCGTTTTGTTTGTTTTTGAGTCGCCACCTAAATTTTAAGGAAAATATAAGGAAAACCATTTTTTATGTATGTAAATGTAAACTCTGTTTTGATTTGCGAAACCAGTGAGATGAGTAAGAGTTTTGGTTACTCGGGGGAAGGTGTTAAGCACCCATTAGAGCCTATCTGAAGATGGTCCTTGAACTCAATTTAGAAAATTATGATTTGGAAAACTTGTTTATTTATTTGCTTTAAAAGTCAATGATAAATTAATTAGTTAGTTTAAAAGAAGTGCAATACAAGGTACAACATATATATATTTTATAAAATAGATTTAATAGTAGTATTGTAAAATAAATAAATAAATGTACTTAAATATTTTATATATTCATATATAGTTGTATCATAATAAAATTGTCCTAAAAATATATAGATGTTGAATTTGCGAAAATCTGTCGTCTTATTAAGACGTGAAAAATATTATAATAGTTGAGTGTAAATATGTAGTAATATGTGATGTGTAATTTGAATGAAAAATATATAGAATGGAGTTTTCTAAAATAAAATAAAATAAAATAAAATAAATGATACTAGATGTTAAAATATTATATAAAGCTTTGTGATCTTAAATATGTTTATCATGAAATGTAGTATATACATGTAAGTTGTATGAAACATGTGAATGTTTATTATTTTATTTACATGTAAGGATAAGTTAACAATAGATTAGATTTAGTAAAATAATATGCGTAAAGTGTAGGAATAAATTATAAAAATAAATAAGTAACATTCGGGATAGTAGATAAAAAATAAATAGATTATATAGAGAAAAATATAGAATATATACCTTTATGTGTATGACATATACATGTATGTACCTTGTATTTGAACCTGTTGGCATATCTAAAATTTTGAAATATCATATTAAAAGATTAAAATGTTTTTAGCAGTGCTGATAAAAAAAGAAGAAGTAAGAATAGTCAATATATTTTATAAAGGGGTGATGTAAAGAGTATAAAAATAGGTCTAACTATTGAGCCTTATTTATAGTTATATTTTTTTTGTTAAATATAGAAGCCTACTTTTCTACTTATTTTTCTTAAAAAATAACATGTATGTCTGAAGATAAATATTAAACTAGTTTCAAATTTATTTGGAGGTCCTAAGCAATGAGTAGGCCTAAATAAATATTAATTTAGCTTTTTTGAAACTTCATTTGAAAAACTTTTAAACTATAAGCCCTTCTTTACAATTTAAAAGGCCTGAAAAATGTCATAAGTAAAAATGCTAACCCATTTTTTAAGAAAATATTTTTTGTATCATTTTGTTCTAAAAGCGTTTCAACTAAATTCATAAACAAATAATATTAGCTCACGTAAATAAACTTCAAAATAAAAGACAAGCCATATATCAAAAACTTGTAAGTAAATGTTAGCCAACATATCAAAACAACATAAATTAGGACAACGAAAGAAAGACTAAGAAAATATTGGACTCCTAATTTTGCGGGACTCCAAGCATTGCGGTGATCCTAATTGATGTTGGCCTAATATTTTAGACCAATAACGAGTTCCAAAGTAGAAACTCCAGCCCTCCGATTATACATGAAACACAAGAAAAATAAGAGGATTAGAGTCAGTGGGCAAAAACAAGGACTTAAGTGTAGATATTAAAAGACATGAATAACTCAACAACATTTTTTAAGTAGCATTCCAAGACATTTACTCACTCTCTCGATCTAAAGGAATGAGAAAAATACACTTAATTGGCAAGGATGAATAACAATAACATTTGAGATTCTAATTTCGATAGTGACAATCCAAGAGAAGTGTATTAGTATTATGCAATACAACATGTTATTTGACAAATAATATATCTCCTACGATAGAAATCTATCAGTTCGAATAATCAGATCATACATAAATAATGAACAGGATCGAAGAGAAATCTTATGGAACTTAACTAAACTAGCATTATATCCAGCATACAGTAACTCTAAATCACTTCAAAGCAAACTAAAAGACAGGGCAGCGACATTACTCATTCAAACATAATGAAATCGAGCTTCAACAAGTGCAAAACTTAAAACATACATAAGCAATAGACATACTATAATCCGAAGCCTAAATTTTAGCTAGAATCAAATCCTATTTCTTGTTGATCGAGAAAAGAAAATTAAGTCGAGATTAAACAATATAAGAGAAGAGCACCCAATTTATTTGGAACTCACAATTGAATTAACAACAACATACAAAAATCACAATACACTCAAAGCAGTAGAAACCTTACAAGCTACTGGATGAACTAAGTACTAAAAATGGAAATTTCTAAAGAGAACTAGATATAGGATCCTGTGCCAGCACGGGGCCCAATATATATATATATATTTTATTTTAATTTATGTCATATTATGGAATTTGATAAGTTATTGAAATTTCTATATGATTTTAAAAATATTTTAAATTTTTAGCTACTGTGATTTGTAGTACTTTTTTTTAACATAATTTTGAAAATAATATTTATTACTCTGTTTGTTCTAATTTATGTGGCACACGCAGAATTTCAAATATTAACCCTTTTTTATATGTCTCTTTAATATATTAAGTTGTTAATTATTGTATTTTTTAGTACATTTTGAACCTAATTTTTTAATAATATATGTTATTTGCCATGTCCCAATTTATATGACATTAATTGATATATTTGTTGGAGTCGAGAGATTTATTTTGTTAATTATTGTAATTTATAGTTTTTTTTCCGTCAATTTCAAACAATATATGTTATTAATTGATAGAATACTTTTAATGTAATTTTTTTTT